>NW_004444193.1:877071-889071 GCF_000243295.1 Trichechus manatus latirostris
TAGTGACGGACTTTACTGAAATACAAAACCATAGGAGGGGAGATGATAACTTCATTTTTAATATATGGAATCTGAAATGCTTGAGAGAAAAGGTGATGGACAGCTATTATTTTTTGTTTTGTTTTCTTTGTTTTTGTTTCGGGCTGCTCAGTATCATTTTCCCCTTCTTAACAACATCTGGTTTTTCCCTTAAAAAACATCTCTTCATCAATAGACAAAGTCCATAACACTGTAAGCAGGAACCCTATCTCCTCTAATTAAAGAGGAAGCATGTGACCCAGGCTAGGCCAATCAGATCCTATCTTACTAGAATGTGAATCTTTAACAGAGAGACTGAAATGTGGTAGAGTTCCTGCTATAATTACAGTGGTTTCTGCTCTTAGGTTCAAAACTTGATTATTTTCCTGCTTAATTCTAATCCTAATATTTTTGACCAAATTCTGTGAACCCTGATATCCTGTCAATAGCTCCCCCCTTGATTAAGTTAGCCATATATAGTTTATGTTGCTTACAAGCAAAGAGTTTAAAAATAATACAATATCCACAGTTGGATATGAGCAGCTATAGCTCAAGAAGGTACCTGGCCAAAGCAATGAATTTAGCAAAAAGATGGTAACTGGGGGTGTGGAGTGAATGACATTGCCTAGGGAGAGCATATAGAATGAGCAGAGAAGCAAACCTAGGGAAGAGAGCTGAGGAATGTGAACATTTAAGGGTTAGTTAGAAGAAGAGGAGCCAGAAGAAGGAAGTTAGAAGGAAGAGTCAGAGCAGTGACAGGAAAATCAAGAATGTGTTATAACATGAACACCCATGAAACCTATAGCAATAATAATAAATGTAAGAAAACATTTTCTAAAGGATGTTCATTATAACATTGTCTGCAATAGCAAAATATTAGAAATAACCTAAATGCTCAACCTAAATAAATTAGGAAATAGACTAATTATGGAATGCCATGCCAGTCATTCAAAATATCATTGTTAAGAAAATATTTAACAGCATGCTTTCTCAGTAAACACCATGTCAATGTTACTGCTGCTTTTGAAAACTGAATATTCTCTGTGGTGCTCAGGCATAAAAGGAAAGTTTGTCTGCTTTTCCCTTGAGAAATATTCTTCTGATAAAATAAACACGGGTAATGATCTTACTAAAAACTACCATGTTTATTTCTACTGTGCCACCTTTCATAGAATCAATAAACAAGAATTGATGAAGTACTTATATGTGTTTACCACTGTGCTAGGGATAACAGGACCCTGACTAGATGTCCAGTCCATTGACTACTGCCCAGAAATTTGTATTTATTCTCACCTCAAGCCACTTCTCTTTCCATATAAACTAGATGATCAGGTACACTTCTCACAGCTCCACTCTTTTGGACTATTTTCCCTCTCCACTGTCTTTCAAGGCCATTCCTGAATGTGGTTATAATGCAGCTGCTATTTTCAGCTTGCACCTGCATGTGCAGCAACCTACCTATAAAATCAATCTTAGGTCTCTCTCTCCTTCATCTCGTCACACAGGACTCCAGTCTAGATGCAAGACGAGATATGAATGCTAGTACAACTCTGGTCGGTGACATGGAAGTCTGGGTTGCCTGATCATGCAGCTTACTCAGACCAGCTCATGCAGCTGATCTTACTCAGGCCCAATCCCAGGTTACCATTTCCATTTTACAATGGACCACTGCTAGACTTGCGTGACTTTACAACTTGGTGGGTGTCTTAGGGTTCTCTAGAGAAACAGAACAGTGATATATATATGGAGAGAGAGATTTACTTCAAAGAATTGGGTCACATAACTGTGTGGGCTGGCAAGTCCAAAATCCATAAGTCAGGTGGCAAGCTGGAGACTCCTGCAGGTTTGAGTCCCCAGATCCGTAGGTCAGGTGGTGGAAAGAGTGCAGAGGAAAGAAAGGAAGAGAGTTCTGCCAAAATATCTATTTATAGTCTTGAGGCAGAACACACCCTAAGAAAACTCTCTTTTCAACTACTTGATTGATTACATTATACTACATTACATTATGGAACAATTAGATTCATGTTTGGCCAAACCACTGAGAACCATAGCCTAGCCAAGTTGACACATAAAACTAACTATCCAGTTCATAATAGGCAGTTCTGGAAACATGGTCACTTAGAATCTTATGGTCAAGTGTTTCATCTCTACCAAGGCCCAATAAAAGACAAGGGTCTGTTCCTCAAAAGATGTATAATTCTCTGATCCCAGAGTTATTGAGGTGATTCTCCCACTGGGGCTTGCCATAATCTTCACACTGTAACTTTTCCCACCGCTGAGACTTCTAACACTGTAGGTATGCTGAATCGTATGGCCCAAGTGGCAGGGTTGCTTCCACCACAACTTGGACCTACTTGTGCCACAGTCTTTTGTTGCTTCAAGCCCCACTCAAATATGGCAGCCTTCTTTACCACTGAGGATATGGGCCAGAGCAGTTTTTCTAGGTGTGGAACATATTACCACTAGAACCCAAAGAGACCTACCAGGCACTGTGTTTTCTTCTTCAAGTTAAAAACCCAAACCAAACCCATTGCCGTTGAATTGATTCCAACTCATAGCTACCCTACAGGACAGAGTACAACTGCCCCATGTTGTTTCCAAGGAGCTGCTGGTGGATTTCAACTGCCAAAGTTTTGGTTAGCAATTGTAGTTCTTAACCACTGAGCCACCAATTCCACAATTTTCTTTTACTTTGGAGAAGATATCCAGGCATACTTTGGACATGTTATCAGGAGGAACCGGTCCCTGGAGAAGAACATAATGCTGAGTAAAGTAGAAGGTCAGCAAAAAAGAGGAAGACCCTCAACAAGACGGATTGACACAGTGGATGCAACAATGGGCTCAAGCATAATGACTGTGAGGATGGCACAGGACAGGGCAATGTTCCATTCTGTAGTACATAGGGTCACTGTGAGTCAGAACCAACTCGATGGCATCTAACAACAATCCAGGCATGGACCACTGGACTCCTAAACACTTCAATGAAGTGGCAGCTACCTGAACCTTTGTAGGGTTTATCTCTTATTCTCTAACCCATATGCGTCTTTCCTAGGCCTACAGTCTAATAGCCACATCTTGCTTGCCCTGTCTGATCAACATGATGTCATCGATGTAATGGATCAGTGTGATGTTCTGTGGCATGCTCAGGTCATCCTGATCTCTTCCGACATACTGAAGGTGGGAGAGTTAACATAGCTAAGAATCAAAAACGTACATGAGTTTTCACTTTGGCAGCACATATACTAAAATTGAAACAATATAGAGAAGATTAGCATGACCACTATACAAGGATGACATGCAAGTTTGTGAAACATTCCATATTTTTATGATCCCACTTAAATGACATATCTAGACTAGGCATGTGTATGCAGACCAAACTTTGCTAGTGGTTACCAGAGGTGGGCAGGATGGAGGGGTAAAGAGAGATTCTTTGCTTAGGGGACACTAAACTTCTGTTAAGGGTGATGGGAAAATTTGTGAACAGTGGTGATGGTTGAACAACATGGTGAATATAATAAATGTAATTAACCTTATTGAATTGTATATATAAAAATGTTGAAATGGAAAATGTTTTGTTATATACATATTTACCACAATTTAAAAATTGTACACCAATGTCTTTGTCCCACGTGAATGTTAACTGTTTCTGAACCTCTTTTCCAACTGGAAAAGCGAAAAATGTTTTTGCTGACTCAGTGGTTGAAGAGGCTTTATTAATCTTAATTATCAATTCCAGTTTTACACTCAGGGACTTTGTAAACAACCACTGGATTAGTGTGTGAACCCAGCTGGACCATTTTGAGTTGGGCTTTAGCCAGAGACAATTTATTACCGGATCCCCATAAATCACTGCTCTAACAGGGTACCATGATGATGCTTGGAGTTTTTGGGCATTAATGTCAACTCAGTCCCCATGTCCAATAATCCTAAAAATGCTTGGGTATTCTCTTTTCCCTACTGTACAGTCACCCAAGGTAAATGTCATAGGTCCCCTTAGGGAAGGACTGGAGAAATCATTACAGTATATACTTGCCATGATGTGGTAGGATTCTTCTTCCTAGGGCCCCAGCCACTTCTTCAGCCACTAAGTAATTAGTTGTCATTAATCCATTAATTAGTTTATTAATTTCAAAATTAACTTTACTTAATTCTGAAAATTAACATTGCAGTCTCCTGAACTGAGCAAGGTGTTGTGACTATGTATTGGAGCAACTGCCTTCAATCTCCTGCTCCTCCATTCTTGCTTTTTTTTTCTGGTTGTAGATGTTAAGCAGCACCCTTGTTGTCTACTTATCTATTTTGTCCTTAGGGAGGCCATATTTATTACTCATCTCCACAACTCCCTGGAAGTCAGGTACCAGTGACTGCCTATCTGTTCTTGCTGGTAATTATGGTAATTGAAGTCTCCTGGTTTCTGACATTAAGCACCAACACATGACCTCTATTACTTCGGGGAAAGGGGGTGGGCTTTATCCCCATGAATATAAATGAACCCAGCTCTGTGACCACCACCTGTCCTGCTGTCAGCCGTGGCCTGCAGAGGAGAGCTGCCACCAAACTTTATAATGATGCTGGTGTCCGTCACCACTATTCCTGATGACCATGGAGTATGATATGTTCTCTGGGTCTTTGTATGGAATCTAAGCCTGTGGTATGTCTTCTGGCCTCACATAATATATCCACTCCAGCATACCCACTTCCCTGAACTTTTTTATACCCTCCTCTACCATCTGACCACCACCCATCTGTCAGTGTGTCATATGTGGTGGCTTGTGTGTTGCTGTGATGCTAAAAGCCATGCCACCTGTATTTCAAATACAAGCAGCCACGCTTGGTGGACAGGTTTCAGTGGAGCTTCCAGGCTAAGGCAGACAAGGAAGAAAGACCCGGATGTCTACTTCTGAAAATTAGCCAATGAAAACCCTATGGATCACAATAGAACATTATCTGACTTGCAGGGTAGCAGAGTAACAGTAACCACCTAACTTTGCTGTCCTTGTAGGTACTGTTTCCATTATACCTTTCAAATGCCTGAATCGTTGCATCCGCAAGGGTATTTTCCTCCACTGGGATGTTTTCCCCTATTACCTCAGGTGACATCTTTAACAATTGGGCTGCCACCTTGTGCCAGGGACTATCTATGCCCCACGTACCACTCAGGGTGGCATCCTCTTTGCCAACAGCCAGTTGCCAATCCAATCTTATCATTTGTTGCTTCAAACCACTCCTGCACCATTTTGAGCTGGACTTTAGTCAGAGACAATTTATTACTTGGTCCCCATAAACTCCCACTCTAACAGGGTACCATGATGATGCTTGGAGTTTCCAGGTATTAATGCCGGTTTGGGTCTTTGAGAATAAAATGCCAAGCTGGGATTAAATGTGCATGAGATTTTTTTAGGGGAAATGCCTGTGAAGAATAAAGGGGAATGATCCAGAGAAGGCAGGAAGAGTCCTCAGATCATGATATAGGAGAAGCAGAATATAGGGGAGTTTTATAGGAAGAGTTTCAGGTGCAGTGCAAGTCAGAAAGTCTCAGCCAGGGGGAGTCCTCAAGTCTAAGCCACCTGTTAAAGGAATTCGTGTCTCATAAGAGTGGGCCTGCATTAGCATCCCTGTCATACCTGGACTTGGACTGGGAGAAGCCTACAGGAAGCACGGCCTCAATGTAAACACAGGAATGGATCCAGAAGGGCAGCATTTGGGGCCATCAGTCAATTATGCTCCCTGCAGCAGGAAATCTGAGTGGTGCATTTTCATGACCACAAATGAGGAGTAGCTACAAATGAGGCCACAAAAGTAAGCAAGATCAGGAGATAAAGCACCTGCATGCAATGCTATAGAGTTTAGAATTGGTCCTTTAGGTCCTACAGTGTAAGAACGGGGTCAGAAAAAAGAAAATAGACTTAGAGATAGCTATGAGGTAGCATTAAAAGGACATGATGGCAAACTATACTTGACAAGAAGGAAGAGCCTTGACTCCCGGGTTTCTGTTTTGGGAAATATATTGTATGTGTCACATGAAGTTAATTGGTTTGTAAGATGAACTGAAATCCTTCCCCTACTATCAAGGGAGAAATTGCGTTCTCTTCCCAGTCACGCAAACTTAAAACATTGGTATTGTTCTGACTCAACTCAGCGTTATCAAATACCTACATAAATAATACATCATCTCTGCCTTCCAGGGGCTTGTTCTCTTAGCACAATAATAATCACACAAACTATGATTTCCCACAGCTTAGTACTGGAGTCACAATTATAGGAAAGATCTAAATTCTTCATGTTGGGAATAAGTTGGTTTTCAGAAGAAAACTAAGGTGGATAATGTATGTTTGCACTTAGGTAAATTCAGGAAAAAATAGCCTCAGCCATTGTTGGTGGGGAGCCTGAAGTCAAGCCATCAACTCAATTGCTCCTCAGGAGGACAGAACTCTCTTCTCCCCCTCTTCAGACCAGGAGACTCCTGATGTTTAGTGGCGATGGAGTAGCCCCCAACTCATGATGACCCCGTGCACAACAGAACAAAATGCTGAACAGTCCTGCGCCATTCCCATGATCAGTTGCAGACAGGACCTTTGTGATCCATAGGGTTTTTGTTGGCTGATTTTTGGAAGTAGATCACCAGGTCTTTCTTCCTAGTCCTTCTTAGTCTGCAAGCTCTGCTGAAACCTGTTCAACATCACGGCAACACTAATGCCTCCACTCACAGATGAGTGGCAAAAGTGAAAGTCCCTGTGTGGTGGACAAAGAACTCAGCTTGGCCTTTGTTTCTGGTTTCTGGAAAATGTTGTTGCTGTGTGCCATCGAGTCAATTTCAACTCATCGCAACCCTAAAAGACAGAGTAGTACTGTCCCATAGGGTTTCCTAGTCTATAATCTTTATGGGAGCAGATTACCAAGATTTTTCTCCTTTGGAGCTGCTGGTGGGTTTGAACCACTGATCTTTCGGTTAGCAGCCAAGCGCTTAACCACTGTCCTTCCAGGACTGACCTAACTCTGGGTGGTTAGAGTCAGAGACAGCGAGTGCTACAGAAGTGGCTGGTGATGAGAAATGGAGATGTGGGAACGTGAAACCTGGGTCCACTTCCAGGTAGGAATTGGGTTCACACTAATTCTTAACATGCAGTTAGCAATGAAGGTGGGGTTTGCCCACCTTGCCCCTTTTGCAGTGCAGTTGGCAGAGCACCTTGCCAACTGAAATCTGCAGCAGCAGAACTGTCAGGAGGCAAGAAAGGCTCTGGGGCCAGAACTTCCTTAGGATTCTTCTGTCATATTGAGAGTCAGAGTCTCCCCTAGGGAAGGGTGAGGACACAAGAAAGGGGAGTACTTGACAAGGGACTGAGGGAAGAAGACAAGTAAGAGGATTAAGGAGACAGCGAATTGGGAATGAAGGTAAGAATGGGTCTTAAAATAAGATTTCACCACTCTTCTACAGAACACAGGAACAAATTTGATGAATTAAAGTAAAAACTTCAGCCTCCCAGTCTTATACTGCTTTAGGATATTTATCTTAACACTTTAGTTCAAAGTAAATAAATAAATAGAAGTTCCCTGAATGTAGTTCTGTTGTACATAGGGTCTCTATGAATCGGAACCAAATCGATGTTGTCTAACGGCAACAACAACAGTGGTAACAGAAGAGGTAGCATTCAAGAAGAGGGCAAAAGGACTCTCTGATATCTGTTGTTAGGATGTCATCAACCTTGTGCTTTGGCGCTAGTGGAGACTGAAGAAAATGAATGTGACTACATTATGACAAGAATAATATTTTCAACATTCGTATTAAAATAACCAATCTAGTGAACTAGAAAATTATTGGTGAATTATTTCTAAAAGTATAAGTCACCTACATTTTAGCCATTTTTCTGTATCTATATTACAAATTCTTTAAGGACAGAAATGACGTGCTGTCTTTGTATCCCTTCCATTCCCTAGCCAGTGCCGTGCACATGGTAGACATTAAGTAATTCTGGAACAAGTCAGAGATATGTTGATATTTTAAGCCTGAATGGTAGAAACAAAATAAAATCGACACAAGGAAATAGTAAGGAAAGATGATTTTAGACAAGTTGGGCTATCCATAATTGAAAATCTGCAAACAAATCATTATTTATCCCCTAACAATGGATATTTTTATAACCTCATAAAATCTTCTATTAGAAATATTTTAGCAATCTGTCTAGTGAGTCTCTAAATCTGCTCTTACAGAACACCACAGCTGTGAGAGCTGGACCAAGGGGTGATGTTACTAAAGTGAGATAATGGTAGTTTTTCTCCAATTTACATAATAATTTAATTCAATTACATAATTTTCTCACTTTAAGTTTCCTGCCATAAATTTATATCATGTATTTTGTGACTGAAAATCTATTAATATCGCATGTTTCCTTCTGTCTCTTAACACAATGTTTGAGAACAGCTAGATAGATGTATACCAAATTCAGAAGATACAGTTGCATTCAGGACTACAACCAGTAATTTGAACAACAACAACAAAAATAGTATAAAGAAGTATTATATTGACCATACCAGAAGGGATAAAAGAGAAATCTAAGGAATGCAAAAATAACAAATGCAGAAAGTAGCTACAACTTCTAAGACTGAGAAGAATGAACAAGAAAGGAATTAAGAACATGGAAAATTCCTCCCCACTTTGCCCCACCCCAACCAAGACTAGATTTATGCCTTGTTGAAGAAGGTACGGTTGCCTCAAGAACACACAGCCTGCCAGTAGCATAGAACCTTGGCAGAAGTCATATGGTCAACATGGTTCACAGGAAGTGGCTCACCTCGAGGCCAAGAAATTTCCTCGAGGACATGGGAGGTCTGAAGCTGGTTTGCAAGGGCCACCGAGGTGAGCGCCACCAGAACTCCCACATGCAGATCTACTGGCCACCTAGCTGACAGAAATAGCAAACCTGATCCCTTCCTTTGGCTATGCCTTGAAGTGTACCTCCAGTGCGCTTGATTGACAGTGACTAATGTTGCATCAGCTGGCAATGGAGAAATGTTTACAGGGTCCAGCACCAGTATCACAAATTAGGGCAAAGAATAAGAATTGTACGTTGTAGTTGAAAGATAATACATTGATAAATGGCACTGTCTGGAAAAGTTTATTTTAAAATAAACCAAAAAAAAATAAAACAAAAAACCATGGCAACCCCATGTGTTAACAGAGTAGAACTGTTCCATAGGGTTTTCTTGGCTGTAATCTTTATGAAAGCAGATTGCCAGGCGTTTCTTTTGCAGAACCACAGAGTGGGTTCAAACTGCCAACCTTTAAGTTAGTAGCAGACACAAACCATTTGCACCACCCAGGGACCTCTATTTTAAAACAGGTGTTCAAAGCTGTTCATTCAGGTTCGAACCCCCGCTGAGAATTTGCAATTCTAACAAGTTCCTAAGCAACGCTAATATGGCTGTTAGGGACCAATCCTGAGAACCGCCAGCAGAGCAGTGGTTCTTAAAATTTATTATGCCTAAGAATCACCTTGGGATCTTGTTAAATGTAGGTTCTGATTCAATATATCTGGGGCAGAAATGCAAATTCTCAGCTGTGGTTTGAACACGTATGAACCGGTTCAAAGCCCTGTTTTAAAACAAAAGATACAAAATTCACTTAGGTACATCGAGGGAGCACCTTAAAGAGAAAAGCAGTATTCGATCAGGGAGCCCTCTCCTGTAACTGGGAGAGGCAAGCCATCCTTATATGAAAGGGAGGGGTAATAATAGAAATGCAAACAGTGATGGCAAACATGAGCTCCGATTTAAAAGCCACAAGGGCAAAGGCTTTGAAATGAGGATATTGGCTTACAGAACTTCTCATGTGGACAACTTCATATAGAGTGCTCTAAGGTAAGCAACAGGTAATATTTAGTTACTTAATGATGATTAATGATTATCACAAGCAGTGTTAGCTAATCCAGTTGGTTCATTCAAAACTCCAGAGAAAGATCACGGTAGATTGTCGGTGGTCGTTTTGGGGGTCAGGGACTGACTAGGGCTGGGAACTAAGAACGGACAGACAAGCACTGCATGAAATGTGCTTCTGGCTTAATTTTATTTTTCATGTTTATTATAGTCAGATTTTCAGCTGATAAATATTTAGGTCATATTTCAAAATTAAGCATAACAACATTCCGTAGCATTCTAAAGAGTCTACTCTTAACACCATATGTTCCAACACCTGAGCAAAGCTCAGACTGTGTGTTCCTAGAATTACAATATCTACACCCCACCTCTCTCTTCCCCCAGGCAGTATTTTGATAAGGATAAGAAAACCAGACTTAAATCATAACACAAACTCCAGCAATGTTAAAGACATGATTGAATTCCTTTCAATATAAGTTGCAAGCTATATCAAACTATAGTATTGACAATTTCACTAATATGGAACACGTTTGCTGACATCTTATCCTCTACTCTCGGTCATACCTTTTCTATCTAGCAAAAAAACTACTCTGTAAGATTTAACTGAGGATTCATAACATCTCTGAAGATTTAAAGTTGCATTAATGGACTTTATTAATTCAAGGAAGCAACAAGCTAATACTAGTTGACATACATAAGTTTATATAATACAAATTTACATAATTAAACAGCAACAAATACATACTTTCGGGTGAATATACCACAGGACATAACATTACACTAATTAAGACAGCAACTAACAACAACAGCAATGGGTTTGGTAAGCTGTTACACCAAGTGTTACATAGAATGTAACTACTATTGATTTCCATTTATAGCATACACACACAAAAAAGCTACAATCAAGTTAATGCCAGCTCATGGCAACTCCATGCATGTCAGAGCAGAACTGTGCTCCATTGTGTTTTCAATGGCTGACTCTTCAGAAGGAGATTTCCAGGTCTTTCTTCTCAGGCACCACTGGGAGGACTCAAACTTCCAACATTTCAGATGGGAATTAACCGTTTGCAACACCTAAGGACTTATATATTCAAAGTCATCTAAATAACTTTTTTTAAATTTAATCTTTACTAAGAACTTAGGACAAGTTTATTGTTGTCAGGTGTCATCGAGTCAGTTCCAATTCATAAAGACCCTATGTACAACAGAACGGAACACTGCCCAATCCTGATCCATTCTCACAATCATTCCTATTTTTGAGCCTGGAGTTGCAGCCACTGTGTCAATCCATCCTGTTGAGGGACTTCCTCTTTTTTGCTGACTTTCTACTTTACCAAGCATAATGTCCTTCTCTAGGGACTGGTCCCTCCTGATAACATGTCCAAAGTTTATAAGGTGAAGTCTCACCATCCTCGCTTACTAGGAAGCATTCAAGCTGTACTTCCTCCAAGACAGATTTGTTCATTCTTTTGGCAGTCCGTAGTATGTTTGATATTCTTCACCAACACCATAATTCAAATGTATCAATTCTTCTTCAGTCTTCCTTATCCATTGTTGAGCTTTTGCATGCATACAAGGCAATTGAAAATACCATGACTTGGGTCAGGTACATCTTAGTCTTCAAGGTGACATCTTTGTTTTTCAACACTTTAAAGAGATCTTTTGCAGCAGATTTGCCCAATGCAATGCATCTTTTAATGTTTTTCTGTGTGTTTTGTGATTTTTATTTATTTATTTTAATTGTACTTTAGATAAAGGATTACAGAACAAACTAGCTTCTCATTAAACAGTTAGTACACATATTGTTTTATGACATTGGTTAACAACCCCACGACATATCAACACTCTCCCTTCTTGACCTTGGGTTCCCTATTATCAGCTTTCCTGTCCCCTCCTGTCTTCTAGTCCCTGCCCCTAGGGCAGGGTGCACCTTTAGTCTTGTTTGGTTTTATGGACCTGTCTAATCTTTGGCTGAAGGGTGAACCCAGGAATGACTTCGTTACTGAGCTAAAAGAGTGTTCTGGGGGCCATACTCTAGGGGTTTCTCCAGTCTCTGCCAGGCCAGTAAGTCTGGTCTTTTTTTGAGAGTTAGAATTTTGTTCTACATTTTTC
>NW_004444193.1:889753-890944 GCF_000243295.1 Trichechus manatus latirostris
GTATGTACCATAGTTTGTTTATCCATTCATCTGTTGATGGGCATCTAGGTTGTTTCCATCTTTTTGCTATTGTGAACAATGCTGCAATGAACATGGGTGCACATATGTGTATTCCTGTGACAACACTTATTTCTTTAGGATATATTCCTAGGAGTGAGATTGCTGGATCATGTGGTATTTCTATTTCTAGCTTTCTAAAGAAGTGCCATATCATTTTCTAAAATGATTGTATTATTTTGCATTCCCACCAGCAGTGCATAAGAGTTGCGGTCTCCCCGCAGCCTCTCCAACATTTGTCATTTTCTGTTTTTTTGATTCATCCCAGTAATGCCAGGGTGAGACAGTATCTCATTGTGGTTTTGATTTGCATTTCTCTAATGGCTAGTGATCGCGAGCATTTCCTTATGTGTCTGTTGGCCGCTTGAATGTCTTCTTTGATGAAGTGTCTGTTTCCTTTGCCCATTTTTTAATTGGATTTTTCGTCTTTTTGAGGTAGAGGTATTGATTTTCCTGTAGACTTTAGAGATTAAAACTTTGTTGGATTTGTAATAGCCCAAAAGTTTTTCCCAATCTGTAGGTTCTCTTTTTATTCTTTTGGTGAAGTCTTTTGATGAGCATAGTGTTTAATTTTTAGAAGATCCCAGTTATCTAGCTTATCTTCTGGAGTTTGTGTGTTGTTAGTTATGGTTTGTATCCTGTTAATGTCGTGTGCTAGGGCCTCTAGTGTTGATCCTATTTTTTCTTCTATGATCTTTATAGTTTTTGTCTTTATATTTACGTCTTTGATCCACTTTGAATTAGTTTTTGGGTATGGTGTGAGGTATGGGTCCTGTTTCTTTCTTTTTTTTTTCTTTTTTTGCAGATGGACATCCAGTTTTGCCAGCACTGTTTGCTAAAAAGACTGTCTTTTCCCCATTTGATGGACTTTGGGCCCTCGTCGAAGATCAGGTGACCGTAGGTGGATGGATTTACATCTGGGTTGTCAATTCTGTTCCATTGGTCAATGTATCTGTTGTTGTAGAAGTACGAGGCTGTTTTGACTACCGTAGCTATATAGTAGGTTCTGAGGTCAGGTATTGTGGGTCCTCTTGCTTTCTTCTTCTTCTTCAACAGTAGTTTACTTATCCAGGCCTTCTTCTCTTTCCATATAAGGTTAATGATTCATTTTTCCATCTCTTTAAAGAATGTCAT
>NW_004444193.1:895489-907309 GCF_000243295.1 Trichechus manatus latirostris
AGCCAGGAAGGTAAGGAAAGCAGAGAGAGATGAGAAACTGAGAAATGAAGAAAAACTAAAAGGAAAAGAGAAAAGAATAAATAAATAAATAAGAAAAAAAATAAGGCCCCCAGGGATCCCACTGGCATGGATGCACAGACTGAGGAAGTGGCTACCAAGCTGCACTGTACAGCCCAGCTAGAAGAGGCAGAGAAGACACAGTGCCAGGTATTCAGGAGACAGGGAAAGAAAGTAAGTAGAGAGAGATGAGAAACTGAGAAATGAAGAAATACAAAAAGAAAAAGAAAATAATAATAAATAAAAAGAGAAAAAAGAAAGACAAGCCCCCAGGGATCCTACCAGTATGGCTGCACAGACAGAGAAGTGGCTCCCAAGCCGAGCAGTACAGCTCAGTTAGAAGGGGCTCCCAAGCCTCGAAAAGAAAAAGAAAACAAACAAACAAAACAAAATCAAAAAGGCTCCAGGGATCCTACCAGCAGGGTGGTATGGACAAGGGAAGCAGTTCCCCAGCCGAGTGGCCCTTCACAGCCTGTCAAGAAGAAGCAAAGATGGCACATGGAGCCAGGTGTTTGAGAGAAAGGAGGGGGAGGAGGTGAGAGGCAGGGAAGAAACCAAAAGAAGCAGAAAAAAGCAACACCAGCAACAAAGAAATGGCACTGAGGGAGCCAGCCAGTGTGGGTGGCGTGAATCCAAGTGGCACAGAGCTGGCTCCTCCCAGCCAAGAGACTGCGGCCAGCTGGGAAGCAGGGAGAAGAAGGGTGAGGGTGGGAAAGTGTATATCACTGGTTGCTGGGTGCTCCATCTCCTGCTGGGAGCTCCATGAAGCTGCTTTCCTGTACTCCCTGTCTGCCAATCTCTGACAGGAGTCCAAGATGGTGAATCCGTGCTGCATTAGCTGATAGGGACCTATCCTCATATCTCTCCTCACTCTCTGTTCTCTGTCAGTTTCTTATTCCATTTGGTGCTTGGCTGAGTTCTTTATCTCTTCATTTGACACTTAGGGTTCCAGGATGGATGTTTGTCTCTGTTTTACTTAGTTTTTTGAGTCTTTGCTGTGGAGGGACAGCATGGTGCTTCTGTCTATAGCACCGTGTTGGTTCAACCTCCTGTGATTTTTTCTCGTTTGAACACTTCACTGCTGCTTCCATGGGTGTTGATTGTGGATCCAAGGAAAATTAAATCCTTGACAACTTCAATCTTTTATCCTTTTATCATGATGTTGCTATTGGTCCAGTTGTGAGGATTTTTGTTTTCTTTATGTTGAGGTGTAATCCATACTGAAGGTTATAGTCTTTCATCTTCATCAGGAAGTGTTTCAAGTCCTCTTCACTTTCAGCAAGTAAGATTGTGTCATCTGTATATCGCAGGTTGTTAATGAGTGTTCCTCCAATCCTGATGCCCCATTCTTCTTCATATAATCCAGCTTCTCGAATTATTTACTCAGCATACAGAATGAATAGGTATGGTGAAAGGATACAACCCTGATGCACACCTTTCCCGACTTTAAACCATGAAGTATCCCCTTTTTCTGTTTGAATGACTGCCTCTTGATCTATGTACAGGTTACTCATGAGCACAATTAAGTGTTGTGGAATTCCCATTCTTGGCAATGTTATCCATAATTTATTATGATCCACACAGTCGAATATCTTTGCACAGTCAATAAAACACAGGTAAACATCTTTCTGGTATTCTCTGTTTTCAGCCAATAGCCATCTGACATCAGCAACGTTATCCCTGGTTCCATGTCCTCTTCTGAATCCAGCTTGGATTTCTGGCAGCTCCCTGTCCATGTACTGCTGCAACCACTTTTGAATGATCTTCAACAAAATTTTACTTGCATGTGATATTAATATATTGTTCGATAATTTCTGTATTCTGTTGGATCACCTTTCTTTGGAATAGGCATGAATATGGATCTCTTCCAGTCAGTTGGCCAGGTAGCTGTCTTCCAAATTTCTTGGCATGGACGAGTGAGCACTTCCAGTGCTGCATCCACTTGTTGAAACATCTCAATTGGTATTCCATCAATTCCTGCAGCCTTGTTTTTCACCAATGCCATCAGTGCAGCTTGGACCTCTTCCTTCAGTACCATTAGTTCCTAATCATATGTTACCTCCTGAAATGGTTGAACATCAACCAATTCTTTTTGGTACAGTGACCCTGTATTCCATCTATTTTCTTTTGATGTTTCCTGGGTCATTCAATATTTTCCTTGTAGAATCCTGCAATATTGCTACTCGAGGCTTGAATTTTTTCTTCAGTTTTTTCAGCTTGTGAAATGCTGACCATGTTCTTCCCTTTTGGTCTTCTAACTCCAGGTCCTTGCCACATGTAAAACACATTCACCCCACCATAACATAGCAAAAATCTTAAATCCACTCCAAGTCCAAAATCCAAAAAGTCCTTTTTATCTGTGAAATCTAGAATACAAGCTATCTGCTTCCAAAGTACAATGGTGGAAGAGGCACAAGCTAGACTTTTCCATTACAAATGGGAGAAATTGGAGAGAAAGAAGGGATGACAGGCACAATTCAATCCATAACAGTATCTTCTTCCAATATAAGGCTGTTTCATCTACATTGAAAATCTCTTGTTTACTGTAGCCACCTTCATCAATTATCTTAGATCTTCTGGACAACTTGCTGTAGCTTCTACATTAGCACTTGCTGCTTCACTTTTCACTTTTGTGTTACGGAGATGGCTTCTTTCCTTAAACATCATGAACCAACTTCTGCTGGCTTCAATTTTTTTTTTTTCAGCTTCCTCACCTCTCTCAGCCTTCATAGAATTGAAGAGAGTTAGGGCCTGGCTCTGGATTAGGTTTTGGCTTAAGAGACTGCTGTGGCTGGTTTGATCTTCTATCCAGACCACTAAAACTTTCTCCATATCAACAATAAGTCTGTCTCGTTTTCTTATCATTCGTGTGTTCACTGGAGTAGCACTTTTAATTTTCTTCAACAACTTTTCCTTTGCATTCACAACTGTTCGGCTGTTTGCCACAAGAAGCCTAGCTTTTAGCCTATTTCAGCTTTTGACGTGCCTTCCTCACTAAGCTTAGTAATTTCTAGCTTTTGCTTTAAAGTGAGAGATATGCGACTCTTCCTTTCACTTGAACACTTAGAGACCATTGTAGGGTTATTAATTGCCCTAATTTCAATATTGTAGTCTCAAGGATTAGGGAGGCCTGAGGAGAGGGAGAGAGATGGAGGAACAGCCAGTTGATGGAGCAGTCAGAACAGACACATTTATTGATTAAGTCTGCTGTCTTATACGGGCGCAGTTGGTGGCGCCCCAAAACAATTACAATAGTAATTGACGATCACTGATCACAGATCACCATGACAGGTATAATAATAATGAAAAAGTTTGAAATATTGTAAGAATTACCAAAATGTGACACAGAGAGTCAAAGTGAATACACGCTGTTGGAAAAATTGCACCAATAGACTTGCTAGACACAGGGTCGCCACAAACCTTCAATTTTTTTAAAAACACAGTATCTGTGAAGCACAATAAAATGAGGTCTTCCTGTACATATGGTCACTATGAGTCAGTACCAACTTGATGGCACCTAACAACAACAACAACTTATTTTTAGTTCAAAGAATATAAGTGATTGTTTGTTTTTCCCTCATACCCAATGAATTTTTTTGTGTGCCCCTTGACTCCACATTAGAGACCCTAGATGAGCCCATGAGCCTTTCAGATAAAAAAAAAAAAAAATACTAGGACAGTCAACATCTCTGAATTTTATTTTATTCATCTTTGGGTTGGTAATAATAATAATAATAATAATGCCATACTAGAAGATTTACTATGAACACCAAACTGGATATTATGTAAAAACTCATTGTAAAACATTATATAACTGTTAGTTAATAATAATAAGCATTTCAGTAAGAGTTATAAGCCTGCAGGGCAATGAGGCATAATACGGGTAAAAGAATTATGTGAGATTATCTGCATAATGTATTTGTATAAAAGTTTTACTATGTTTTTAAGACTTTAAAAAATGATATTATGCTGTCCTGATTTTTTAATATAGTGGAATGCCAAAAATTGGCAAATAATAAATCTTATTATAAAGGTTATGCTGATATATGTGTATAAAATATGTATAGGAATAGAATGAAACAATAAATAAGAACATCATCCATGTTTAAGTTTCAAAATATCTCTCACTTTGAAAACTATGAGGGATGGGTGAAGAATCCGCTTGACCTTAGTTTCATCTACTTAGCCTAAGTCAACTTAGAACATTTATTTAAAGAGATCATAAACAAATTGTTTTGGTAATGTGGGAAATAATTTTAAACATTAATTTGATATTCTTATTTTTCCATGTACGTTGTCTACAAATGATCAAATTTAACTCAGATAATTCCCAAAGTTTTATTTTCCTTTCCACTGCTCTTCTCCAAGTATTTTTCACAGAGATTTCATTCATTCTTTAAAAATCAATTATCGTTTCTATATAGATTGTTGTTAGTTGCCATCAGGTCATCTCCAACTCATGGTACCTCCACATACAACAGAATAAAACATTGCTCAGTCTCACCCCCTCTTCACAATTGTTGGTATGCTCAAATCCATTGTTGCAGCCACAGTGCACTTTCAGTGCTTCCTTCCAACCTATTATGCTCATCTTCCCACCTGTATCAGATGATATTCTGTTGTAATCCAAGGGGTTTTCATTGGCTAATTTTCAGAAGTATATCGCCAGGCGTTTCTGCCTAGTCTGTCTTAGTCTAGAAGCTCTATTGAAACCTGTCCACCATGGGTGACCCTGCTGGTATTTGAAATACTGGTAGCATTGAGTCCAGCATCATAGCAACACTCAAGCCACCACAGAATGACAAACTGAAAGACAAGTGGTAGCTATATAGAGTACTACCAAATATTTATTTTTAGTCCAATTTTCTCCTCAGAATTTTAGTCCCTCACCTTAAACTTTCTGCTGGATGTTTATACTCATATATTTTGCAATCTCCTTAAAATTAAAATTTTAAAAATCTGCTTCAATACCTCCCTCCCGTCTGCCCCACCAACCTGGCTGCAGGTTCTACTGTGGTTGTCAATGCAACTATCAGTGTTCTTATTATCTCAGCTCTCAGTCAAAAAGTCATCTTTCACACAGCTCTCCTTGTCTCTCCAAACCCAGACATAACCAAAATCCTGCTAATTCTCCCTTCAAAGCATTTCTTCCATGCTACCTTGGTAGTGTGGTGTTACTACTCTATTTAAGGTATTACTTTCCTTATATTTAAGCTTCTTCATTCATCTTTCAACCTCCAATACCTCCCTAATGCATACCTTCTGTAGACAGACTGAACTTCCTAAAGCATTGATTTCCCCATGCTTTCCCCATTTCTGTTATGAAATCCTCAACCGTCCTTACATCTATATAATAAAGACCCAAACTTCTAAATCTGGCATTCAAGATTATCTAAAATTTGACCACATGTAACCTTTTCTAGCACATATATTACAACTTTCAACCATCTAAAGCAATATCTTTATTCTAGGTATGCTTTGCTCCTTCAGCTTCTCTATGCTTTGTCACATCATGTTGTTGTTGTTACCTGCTGTCAAGTCTTTTCTGACTCATAGTGACCTTATGTACAACAGAACAAAATACTGCCCGGTCCTGCTCCATCCTCACAATTGTTGCCATGTTTGAGGCCATTGTTGCAGCCAGTGAAACAACCTGTCTCGTTAAGGGTCTTCCTCTTTTCACTGATTGTCTCCTTTACCAAGCATATGTCCTTCTCCAGGAACCAGTCCCTCCTGATAACATGTCCAAAGGACATGCAACATCTTGCCATCCTAGCTTCTAAGGAGCTTTCTGGCTGTACTTATTTCAAGACATATTTGTTCATTGTTCTGAAAGTCCATAAACAAACAAACAAACAAACAAAAAGTTGCCATTGAGTCGATTCTGACTAATAGCAACCCTATAGGACAGGGTAGAACTGCCCCATAGGGTTTCCAAGGAGTGCCTGGAGGATTCTAATTTCCGACCTTTTGGTTAGCAGCCGAACTCTTAACCACTATGCCACCAAGGTTTCCAAAAGTCTGTAGTATATTCAGTATTCTTCACCAACACCATAATTCAAGTGCATTGATTCTTCTTTGGTCTTCCTTATTTGTTGTTTAGTTTTGCATGCGTATAAGGCAATTGAAAATATCCTGACTTGGGTCAGGTGCACCTTAGTCCTCAAAGTGACATCTTTGCTTTTTAACACTTTAAATAGGTCTTTTGATTTCTTTATTGAAGACCAGACAAGTTGTAGAAGGACATCATACATGAAGAAAGCAAAAGGTCATTAAAAAGAAGACAGAAAAAAAAAGACCAAATAGGTGTCAGAAGAAACTCTGAAACTTGCTCTTGCACATTGAGTAGCTAAAGCAAATGGAAGAAATGATGAAGTAAAAGAGCTGAACAGAAGATTTCAAAGGGCAGCTTGAGAAGATAAAGTAAATATTGTAATGAAATGTGCAAAGACCTGGAGTTAGAAGACCAAAAGGGAAGAACATGCTTGAAATTTCTCAAGCTGAAAGAACTGAAGAAAAAAGTCAAGCCTAGAGTTGTAATACTGAAAGATTCTATAGGCAAAATATTGAACAATGCACAAAGCATCAAAAGAAGATGGAAGGAATACACAGAGTCACCGTACCAAAAAGAATTGGTCAACATTCAATCATTTCAGGAGGTAGCATATGATCAAGAATCGATGGTACTGTCACATCATACACCAATGAAAATGCCCTTTCTCTTCCTCTGTTAACAGCTTTTCCACCATAATCACTAATTTATTCATTAAACAAACATGTATTGGGCATCACTAATGTTCCAGGCTCTATGTAAACAAGGTCCCTGACTTTATAATCCAGACAGTTAAGCAGACACAAAAACAACTAATGCAACAATTCTACAATGGCAACATAAACAACAGGAATAGTAACTTAATCCATTCAATTCTATTTCTCAATTTTGAGAGAAATATCTCAAATTTTGAGTGGGGGTGTCCACTCTGCCCACCATGAAGACATGGTAAGGGTGGGGAATATAAAATTCTATAACAAGAAGGGAGTGAAGCCAATCTATCATAGCTAAGAAAAGTTAATTGCTCCAGGAAACCAAAAACATTAAAGTGAGTACATAATCCATATTTGTACTCACTGATCTAGTTCAAACATCTGATCATGCTTCCAACATTTATTAGAGCTAAACTCCTATCTGTTAATAGAACAGCACGTGGGATACAGGGTAGGGCAGCTATACCATAATAGTGGCTGTACATGCTGGCACTGACCCCTTATGCTCTGATGGAGCCCTATGTTAGCCAATCTTTAACATATTTACAGTCACAATTAGGAGTTGGGATTAGGGTAAAAGAACACGTTATTGATCCAAAGTGCATTTTTCATGCTCCCTTAACCAAGATAGTAATTTAAAAAACAGTGGACTTCTGGTCAATATGGCGCCCTAGATACACACATCATAATGACCCCCTGAGAACAGAGATTAGAGAAACTAAGTAAAAGAGACATAAAAAACCACTTCAAATCGTAAAGCATCAAACAGAGAGTTGAAGAAACAAACTGAGCACAGATTGGAAGGAGTGGCAGAATAAGTCCAGCAGGAAAACAGAGATTTGCAGATCATCTGTGCCCTGCCTGCCAAAGTGGGACAATGTGGTCATTATGGGATGGCATCAAACAACAACCGTAGTGAGGAACCTAGGAAAGCAACTGCAAAGAGAGCATAGCCAGTGGCAGAAATCCTGTGCAAACAATCCCAGAAAGAAATGACAGAGTGGGCAGGATGCCGCCAGGAATGAGGCACACCTGAGGGGGAAGCATGAGAGTGGTATAGCTCTGAAACCAGGGAATCACAGGGAAGTGTCTCTAGAGCAAGCAAACAGAGTGAGTCATCTGATCCTTAGAGAAGGGGAAAGTGTAGACAGTGAGTGCACAACTGTGGAGGAGTAAAGGGGAGAAACAAAGGGGTGGGTAAGAGCTCCAGCCCCTCTGGTGAGTCCAAGAAGGGAAGCAGCTAGGTATTAGTGCAGGGACTGCTTGTCGGTGGAGACACCTGGTCATTTATACAGGAGCCACCAAGTGAAAAGTCAACTCACAGAATAACAACTAGAGCTCCCTGCCCACAAAACAGCCCTGTGCAGTCACCATGCCTGCCATCTGCATTAGTTTGTACCCTGAGGCACAGGCAAGGTGTATAAGCCCAGCTCCACCCACTACTCCCTCCCTGAGGCACAGGTGGCTCACACTAGTGCCCAAGCCAGGCCCTCTACCCACTACACCCTCTCTGAGGCACAAGGGGCCTGCACTAAAGGGCACAAACCTGGCCATGCCCATCACCCCCTCCCTGAGGTGCAGGAGGCTCACAATGATGAGCACAAGCCTGGATGCCCAGAACCCCCTCCCTGAAGAGCAGGAAATTCTCACTTCTGTGTGCAAGCCTGGCCCACCCTCCTGTGCACCCATGCCCAACCACCCAGCTACTGTTGCTGTGCACACACAGCAATCAACCCAGTGACCAGCAAGTATACTCTTTTCACCCATGCCCCAGTGACCAGCCAGCCAGACACATCACCTCTTCAGCAACACCAGTCACATCTTGACAAGTGCCATCAGCATCTCTGCCAAATGCTGAATAGGATATCCCAGTGCCCACACCAATGTCTGCCCAGCTGCAACATCACACAACCCACACACAAACAGTTCCTGTAGGCCATCTGCACCTACACTGAAATTCCTTGATACCCTGCCACCTACTGAGACACCAATTCATGCATGCACAGCAGGCCCACATCCATTTGGGTAGCACTCCATCACAGCAGATATGGAGACATCCTGCTCTGACCTCCAGACAATGTACTAACTGCTAGCCCTAACCTGGAAGGATCCCATGGTCCCATAAGGGCTGTGGAAGGACCCTGACCACCTGACACTTGTCCCTCAATATCAGGAAAAAAACCTGCTCTCCCACCTTCACTCAATCTGGTATGGGAAGACATACGAGCCTAACCACAGAGAACTCACATGTGGGTGAGACCCACCATACCCACAAGTGAGGAGAATTCACACTCAGCCAACAAACACCACCAAAGTCACACATAGACCAGAACCACAAAACAGCAATTAAAATAAAACACAAAGAAAGAAATTCTAAAGAGAAAGAGAAGAAACAAAGTTCCAGATACATCAAAACAAATTAAAAAATAAGCACAAAACAAACATACATAGAATTAATAAAGAAATACATACATAAGTAAATTACCACCCTAATGCCTTGGAGACAGCACAGACAATAACAAATCATGTGAACAAACAGGATAAGATGGCTCAAACAAGTGAGCAAAACATAGCGGCAGAAAATATTCCTGGGGAAGAAATGGGAATAAAACTATCTGATAAGGAATTCAAAAGACTTATATATAGGATTGTCAAAGATATCAAGAAAAACACAGAAAAAACCCTAGAAGAATTAAGAAAAACAATCCAAGAACAAAATGACAATATAAATAGACAATTAGAAACCATACAAAAACAACAACTAGAAATCCAGAATATTAACAATAAAATATCAGAAATAGATAACTCAATGGAAGGACACAGAAGTAGAACTGAATCCATGGAAGAAAGAATCAGAAAAATAGAGGACAAATCCCTTGATACTAATTTGTTTGAGGAAGACTCGAAAAAAAGAATTAAGAATACCTAAGAATTATGTGGGACACTATCAAAAAGAATAATTTACTCATAATAGGAATTCCAGAAAAGGGGGGGGAGGGGGAAGCCCAGAGAGAATCTTTCAAGATTTATTGGCAGAAAACTTTCCTAATATCATTAAAGACAAGAAGATTTCCATCCACGAAGCTCAAACAAACCTCATACAGTATAGTCCCCAAAAGAAAGTCAGCAAGACATATAATAATCAAATTTTCCAAAACCAAAGACAAAGAAAGAATTATTCTGACAGCAGTTCATGAAAAATATCACCTGCCAAGTTGAGCCAATAAGACTAACAGCTGTTTTCTTGGCAGAAACAATGCATGCAAGAAGACAATGGGATGACATATATAAAACCCTGAAAGAAAAGAAATGCCAACCAAGCATCATATATCCAGCAAAATTGTCTTTTGATATGATGGCATAACTAAAACATTCTCAGAAAAACTGAAATTTAGGGAATTTGTAAAAACCAGACCAATCTTACAAGAAATATTAAAGGGAGTCCTTCAGACAGAGAACCAATGACATCAGACAACAACCTGAGATTAAGACACATGACAGCATTCCCCAGATACCAACATGGATAAATAATTCATGAAAGTAAAATAAAGTTGCAAAACTGAAAACAGTGAACCAGATATGTCAATCTGTAAACAATGACAGCTTCAAAGCAAAAAAGGGGAATAAACGGTGTAGTTACAGAACTTCCACATGGAGAGGAAGTCAAGGTGATATCAAGGTATAAGAGACTGTTTTAAACTTAGGAAGATAAAGGTACATTTCTGAGTAACCACAAAAAAGTTAATAAATTTACTCCCCGAATTAAAGAAGAAGAAAATAAAATATAGATACAACCTAATCCCTATCCAAATCCCAACATTCTTTAATGAAATGGAAAAACTAATCTTCAGCTTTATATGGAAAGGAACAAGGCCCTAAATAGCTAAAGCAATACTGAAAAAGAAGAAGAAACTAGGATGCCTCTCACACCCCAGTCTCAAAACTTACTATACTGCCACAATGATCAAAACAGCCTGGTACTGGTTCAATGACAGACACATAGACCAATGGAACAGAATTGAGAACCCAGAAGTAAATCCATCCATCTATGGGTAGCTGATCTTCCACAAAAGGTCAAAGTCCACTCAATGGGGAAGAAACAGTCTGTTTAACAAATGGTGCTGACAAAACTGGTGTCCATACGCAGAAAAATGAATCAGGATCCATACCTTACACCATGCACTAAAACTAATTCAAAATGGATCAAAGACCTAAATGTTAAACTAAAACTATAAACTTACTGAACAGTAGCATAGGGTCAAAACTAGGGGATCTAACTTTCACCTTAAATAGTCTATCAAACAAAACTAAAAATGCATGAATTACAGAAGATAAATTAGATAACTATGACCTCCTAAAAATTAAATACTTATGCTCTTCAAAAGACTTTACCCAGAGAATAAAAAGAGAACTCACAAACTGGGGAAAAATCTTTGGCAGCAACATATCTGATAAGGGTCTAATCTCTAAAACATATAGAAAACTACAACACTTCAACAAAAAAAGACTAACAATCCAATTAAAAAATGGCAAAGGACACGAACAGACACTTCACCAAAGAAGACATTCAGACGGTTAACAAACACATGAAGAGATGCTCATGATCATTAGCCATTAGAGGGATGCAAATCAAAACCATAATGAAATACTCTCTCAAGCCCGGCAAAAATGACAGTGATCAAAAAAACAGAAAACAATACTGGCAAGGTTGTGGGGGGATTAGAACTCATGCATTGCCAGTGGGATTGTAAAATGGTGAAACCACTATGGAAAACAGTATGCAGCTTCCTCAAAAACCTAGAAATATAAATACCTTATGATCCAGCAATTACACTTCTAGGGCTATACCCTAGACATAGAAGAGTAGTGACATGAATAGACGTACGCACACCTATACTCATCGCAGCATTATTCACAATAGCAAAAAGATGGAAACAACCTAAGTGCCCAAATAAATAAATTGTGGTAATATATACAATGGAATACTACACAACTATA
>NW_004444193.1:907680-914986 GCF_000243295.1 Trichechus manatus latirostris
AAAAAAAAAAAAGTATCTGGTTACATAGGTAGATATGTATGCCTATATGTGTATAGGAAGGCACATATGAGTATATGTGTATGTATGTATAGGTATATCTGTAGGCATATGTATATACATGTTTATGTGCACTGCATATATATTCATATATGTAATAAACCACATAGGGTCACAGTTATTGATTCTTCCTAGACATAACCAAACACCTTGCGGGATTGGTTTACTGGGTGTGAGGACTTGGGACCATAGTCTCGTGGGACAACTCTGTCAATTGACATAACATAGTTCATAAAGATAATGTTCTACATCCTAGTTTGGTGAGTAGCATCTGGGGTCTTAAAAGCTTGTGAGTGCCCATCTAAGATACAACTATTGGTCTCTACTCATGTGGAACAGAAGAGAATAAAGGAAACCAAAGAGTCAAAGAAGAAATTAGTCCACAGGACAAATAGCCCATATGAACCATGACCTTATCTAGTCTGAGACCAGAAGAACTAGACAGTCCCTGGCTGCCACTACTAACAGTTCTGATGAGGGACATAACCAAAGGTCCTGGATAGAATGGGAGAAAAATGTAGAACAAAACTCAAATTGTTAAAAAAAAGGCCAGACTTACTGAACTGATAGAGACTAGAGGAACCCCCAAGACTATAGCCCTAAGATACCCTTTGAACTTGGAACTGAAGCCACTCCCAGTGGTCACGTGTTATCCAAATAATAGACTGGTTTATAAAATAAATAATATCACTGTGAATATTGTGCTCTCTTAAATAATCAACGATATGAGACCAAACAGTCAACATTTACCCTAAAACAAAGATGAGAAGCTAAGGAGGGGCAGGGAAACTAGATTAAGCTAAGCAGAACAAAAACAATGGAAATAATGGGAATGTGACACAGTGCAAAAAATAGAATCAATGTCATGGAACAATTTGTATGGAAATTGTAAAATGGGAATCTAATTTGCTATGTAAACTTTCATCTAAAACACAAGAAAATATTAAAAACAAAAACAACAGTCACAGGTGTAATAATCGATGTTATACACCTAAGCAGTGTTTATAATTTGGTTGATGGTGGTGATCTATCACCTGTTCCATTTGCATACCTGTGGAAACAATCTAATAAGATAAAGTGTTTATTTTCTCAATTTGTCATGCTAGAGTTTACCTGCTCCATACTCATGCTTTCGGGAAGCCACAATTCTCATTATTTTTTTAATAGAGTCAGTAACCCTTTTGTATTATGAAGAACCAACCCATCAATAAATAAGTACTTCGAGGGTAACAAATATGTTGGGAATAATAAGCAGGAAGAAAATTGGAGATGGAGAAAAGATAAGTAAGGTGAAGTAGTTGCAGAGTAGGAGCAGATGTTTTGGCAATGCCCTCTTGGAAGGGATAAAGGCAGCTGAGATAAAATAGAATAGACCTTGAAAAAACAAGCGTTCAGATTAATGAGTCAGAGACTGAGGTTGGTGTAAGTGAGAGATTAATGCAGTGCGATCAGACTTACTATGCACCAGAAGTAGAGTGAAGAATATCCAGCCACCCTCAGAGGGTGCGAGAGGTGGGAGGTGAGTACTCTGTGAGTACCCACTGAGTAAAGAAATAAGGTTGCTATGTGTTCCCATTTAAATCAGCTAAGTTATTCCATCTCTGGAGCTGCTGGGGAGAGCTCCCCCTAACCATATAGTGTACACAAAGAGCTATAATTTTTAGTTCCAACCCCCCAAGGAATCCACAAACCAATTAGACAAATTGTTTATGATTACATAATAAAAAATAACAAACTTTCAATGCAGCACAATTTCCTCCCCAGTTTCAAGTTTGATTTGTGAAAGTTTCAACATACATGAATTTACTTCTGTAGAATTCTGGCAACAATTTTATGTCCATTTTAGATTAATTGAGTAGATCTTCCTGAGGATAATAAAAAGAATCCAGGGACTGGGAATAGAAAAGAGAGTTAAGTAGATGGCAGAAAAGTTGATTTTGTTGTTGTTATTGTTAGTGAAGTCTTCAGAGAGATAAAAACAAGAGAAAGTAAATTCAGGCCTTAGAACTGCACTCTGGGAGTAACTGTGTAATGGAAGCCTACCCTGAACTTACATTCAATCAATCTCATTATGTGCATAGAACAAGAGTTCGTTATACACTATACATCACAGGATACATAATATATCTTCTAAACAAACATTACCTCGGGAGAATAATTTTTTACTCATAGTGTCTCTAACCTATAGCATTTCACACTTTTATTACAGTCTGTTCACTGTCTACTGAACATATATATATATATATATTTGGCTTTCTTTCCTCCATAATTTTACCTGTTGTGCCACCTACCTGAAATATCCTCACTCCATACATGCTCAACTCATCTTTTAAGACCGAACTCCTAGTACCTCTATCAAAATCATATTACCCCTCTGGCTAAAATCTTTTACTACCCCATTAGGATAAAGTGATTTTATTTTCTTTCCACGAATGCCTAGAGCATATTTAGATCATTCATTTGAAAATTTAAAAAGTGCTACCTTTAAATGTTTCTTAGACATATCATGAAGTATTTATATTTTTATGTTGTTCAACTATATCTGACTCTCCCACCAGATTTTAAGATCCTTGAGGACCGTATAACTATTTTTTGTGTGCTACACTTTCACATAGTGGCTTGCTCACTGTGTTGCTGTTTGCTGCCATCGAGGTGGCCCCCAACTCATGGTGACCCCGTGCACAATGGAACAAAATGCTGCCTGGTCCTGCGCCATCCCCATGATAGATTGCCAACTGGACCATTAAGATCCACAGGATTCTCATTGACTGATTTTTGAAAGAAGATTTCCAGGCCTTTCTTCCTAGTCCATCTTAGTCTGGTAGCTCTGCTGAAATGTGTTCAGCATCATAGCAACATGTAAGCCTCCACTTACATTTGCAAGCGGAGATGCAAGTGGTGGCTGAAATGAGGTGCATTGGCTGGAAATCAACCCAGGTCTCCTGTACGGGAGGCAAGAATTCTACTGCTGAACCACTGCTGCCTCATTGGTTTGCTCACTACTTACTTGAAAATACAAAAAAATTACACAAAAATATAAGTGAATCACAAATATGCAATCTGTATTCCTGCAATACAGTCTGTTCATGGTCTATTTGTTTTTTAAATAAATTGTTGGGATATATATGGTAATATTTATTTAGATTTTTGCATGTCATCTGCATCCACAGCTTTGGTTTCAGGTTGTGGTAGGTTGGCAAAAGAAACTTTCCAATTTTTAATTTTCTAGAACAGTTGAAATAGTGTTGATGGTTGTTATTAGGTCATGAGTTTAGCAAACACTTTTTCTCCTTCAATTTCCCATCATAGTGGAATCAAAGACCCCAAACCATCAAGTTCTTATTTTTAAGTTCAAAGTCCGCAGTTTAGATTTAAGACAGGAAAAATGTTGACAGAGTTCAGAAATAATCACAATGAGTCTCCCCACTGCCATGTTTCTGACTCCCAAGTTTCTAAATAGTCTCCTGTCAGGACAGGGAAAGGATAGAGATGGAGAGGAAGCATGAGCAGATGAGCAGTGAATGCTGGTAGAATCTGCAACGAGGGGCCAAGTACTTTTTCCCCCTTTCATGTGGGCCCCTACTCTGGCCCTTAGCTTCTGTAATCATTAAAGTTGTGTGTCAACTTGGCTGGGCCATGATTCTCAGTGGTTTGGCAGTTATGATGCAGTTTGGCAGTCGTATAATGATGTAATCACGTCCATGAACCTGTTGCTATCAAGTCAATTCCGACTTGTAGTGACCCTATAGGACAGAGTAGAACTGCCCCATAGGGTTTCTAAGGAGTGCCTGGTGGATTTGAACTGCTGACCTTTTCATTAGCAGCCATAGCACTTAACCACTATGGCTCCAGGGTTTCCAATCACCCCCATGATGAGAGCTGACATAATATGATCACCTCCATGATAGGATCTGCTGTGAGTAGCCAATCAGTTGAAAGGGAGTTTCCTTGGGGGTTGAGCTGCATCCAGTATAGGTGGACTTTCTGGCAAGGCTTATGGGTTTTTACTAGCTCTGGATCCTGCATCTGGCTGCTGTTGATCTGACCTCTGGTTCTTGGGACTTGAGCTGCCAGCTGTCAATCTTGGGATTAGTTGGCCTCCAAATCTTGTGCGTCAGAAGCTTGTTGTCTGACCAATCTTGGGTTCACCAGCCCCTGCAGCTATGTGAGTCAGGAGAAGCCTCCAGCCTGACCCACAGACTTAGGATTTTCCCACCTCTACAACCGAGTGAGTCATTTCCTTGATATAAATCTCTGTGTGTGTGTGTGTGTGTGTGTGTGTGTGTGTATATATGCATATCACTGGTTTTGCTTCTCTAGAGAACCCAGCCTAAGACAGCTCCTAAAGGAGAGGGTGATGATAGATCCCCAGGAAATATCAGATATCAGTCTAGAAAAGGCCTGTGCTCTGCTTCAGGTCTGATGGTCCAGGAAGATAATGAGTCCAAAAGAGTTCCTCAATCCTACACAATACGGGATAGCTGAGTAAAACTTCTATCCAGTGTCTAGGATGGCTGGAATGGAACAGACTCACCAAGAGCCACTTTGCATCCTCAGAAGGTGTGATGCAACAGCCAAATGTTTTCCTTCCTAGTTGTTTGAACACTATGAAGACTGGAGAGGTCTCACTGTTGAGAGAGGAAATTGGGTAGAGGACAGAGATGGAACCATATGACTGGAAACCAAGTCAGGCAAGCCAGGACTCAACAGATGACAATGGAGAGGGATGGCTATACCTGGAAACTGTACACCCAAACAGATGCCATCCCACGAGGGAGGGAGCTGGAGACAGCTCACACCACCATGCTGCGGCTCTGCTTAAGCCCTTTGAAGGAGAGAGAGGGAAGGGAAGAAAATACTGAAAGGAATTACATCTACTTGAAACTGATTATTTTTCTGCTATAATGAGGACCCTGGAAAAAAATGTGGTTATTTTCAATGTGGTCCCATCTGTCAGTGGAGGCTTGCATGTAGCTATGATGCTGAACAAGTTTCAGCGGAGCTTCCAGACTAAGACAGACTAAGAAGAAAGGCCTTGCAAATCTTCTTCTGAAAAACAGCCAATGAAAACCCTGTGGATAAAAATGGTCCAGTCCCAAACTGATTATGGGAAGGGTGCAGGATCAGACACTGTTTTCTTCCACTGTGCATGGGGTGGCCATGAGACGGGGACCGACTGATGGCAGCTAACAACAATAACAGGTTGAACCACAGAAAAACAACATGACATTTTGACCATACCTGATAACGTGGCTTGGAAATTCTATAAAAGACACAGAGGTTTGAGAAGTGTCTATCCCTTAAGGATTTTGCAGGAGTAGCTTATAAAGCTATTTGAATCTTATACAATTTGAGGGGGATAATTTTTGTTTTGTTTTAATTTTTTTTTTCATTTCCCCCTATGGTTATTACATAGACGTACTCAGGTTTCCAATTTTGGGGAAGGGGCTTCAGTTGCTTGAAAACATGGACCGAAAAGCTGATTACTTTGCTAAAGGCAATAAGCATATTCGGGAAGCAGGGAGATGTTATCGTGAAATATATGAAGAAAAAAAGTAAAGGACCATACAGACGACTCTCACTAGTTTTCTAACTAGAAATGCCATCCTCATTCCCAGGGATAATGCAGATGATCCAGAACCTTCCACAAGTGGAGTTATTACCGCAATGGACCAAACGCCAACGTCGTCCAACTCTTCTTCATCATCGGAGCAAATTTTTATGATTTGTGTATTTTTTATGTATGTATGCATTAAAATATATCTTTAAGTTTATATGCAATGTTTCCAACTCCCCCAAGATAAATAAAGATTGTATTTATAAAAATACTGAGAATAAAAGGTAATAATAATGAAAACTAAAAAAAAAAATGAGATATTCAACTTACGTCAGAATCGACTTACATCAGAACCAATTTACAATGGAGTCGTTGGAACGGAACCCTGTCATAAGTAGGGGACTACTTTATTTATTTTCCTTGCCTCCTTTACAACTAGTGGCCATGAGACCCAGTACTTGTTCACAAGTTATTGGCAAAAATCTGCTTTTGGGTGGGGAATGATATGAGATTACTGGCTCCCCTCCTCCTCTCCTCACTCCACTTTACTTCTAGCAATCTCCTTGGCTCAGCGAAACAGGGCATAGAACTGGTTAATTCCAGTTCAACCCTGTGCTGAGAATTTCCCTTTCCACCCCAGATATACTGAATCAGAATCTATGTTTTATACGTAAGAATCATCTGGAGGTCTTGTTAAAATGAATGAGGAAGACCAAAGAAGAAATAACACCTTTGAATTATGGCATTGGCAAAGAGTATTGAATATACCATGGACGGCCAAAAGAATGAACAAATTGTCTTGGAAGAAGTACAGCTGGAATGCTCCTTAGAAGCAAGGATGGCAAGACTTCATCTCACATACTTTGGAAATGTTATCAGGAGGGATCAGTCCCTGCAGAAGGACATCATGCTTGGTAAAGTAGAGAGTCAGTGAAAAAGAGAAAGACCCTCAACAAGATGGATTCACACAGTGGTTGCAACAATGGGCTCAAGCGTAAGGATTGTGAGGATGGCGCAGGACTGGGCAGTGTTTCGTTCTGTTGTACATAGGGTTGCTATGACTTGGAATTAACTCGACGGCACCTAACAACAGCAACTGTTTAAATAGTGTAGAATCCACATAGCCTGTTCTTTAATGACATGTTGTATCGTTATATTTTGATTTATTTAAAGAAAAATGAATGTTTGCTATTGTGTGTGTAATATACTTGATTTTTTGTGATTTATCATTTTCAATTCAGAATAATTTAATTTCCTGACATGACAAGAAAATAGAACTCCTTCTGTAGGGTTGCTATGAGTTGGAGTTGACTCGAAGGCGATGTTTTTTTCTCTTTTTTTCCTAATCTTCTATGGAGTGCCAGGTAGTGATGTTGGTTAGGAAATGATTGCACTGTGATCATTGAGGCCTTTCTCTGTTTAGTGAATGGTAGGTCTGTGCAATAAATTTTCACCATCTTAAAAAAAAGAAAATAGAACTCCGTTCTGGTTCACATTAACCAGCTACTAGAAAACGCAAACTATTAAGAACATTTTAGAAAAGAAACTGTAGATTGAAATTTTGGCTAATTTAGTTGTTTTCATATCCCTCTATCCCAACCCAATTAGCTGGAAATTTCAAAAGTACAAGAAGAAAGGAATTTGTGTTTTTAAAGACATATAATGACGGCAGAAATGTCAAGAGATAAAGAA
>NW_004444193.1:917760-922802 GCF_000243295.1 Trichechus manatus latirostris
TCTGAAATCTTGTTGCTTATCTTTTGGATTTCTAATTGTTGTTTTTGTATGATTTCTAGTTGTGAATTTATTTTGGCATTTCGTTCCTGTATTATTTTCCTGAATTCTTCCATTTTGGGGTCTGTATTTTCCATGAATTTGTCTGCCTTTTCCATGAATTTATCTATTTTTTCCTCATTTTTCATCTGTGTTTTGCTTCAACTCTTGGATAGCTCTGAATATTAGAGGATTGAATTCCCTATTAGGTAATTCTAGTGCTTTTTCTTCTACTGGAAAATCATTTGGTGTTTTATTTTGGACACCTACTGGAACCATCCTGTCCTGTGGTTTTGTTTTGTTTTGTTTTGTTTTTTAATATGTTTTTGTATTGTCTGCTGTCTTTGGGGCATTCAGTAGTTATTTTCTTGATTTATTGGTTGTAGATTTGTTTGTTTTGTCCTGGTTTTTTGTTTTATTTGGTTATGTCTGAACAGGCAGGCTGTGTGTTCTTTGTTGTTTCTCATCTGTGGGCATGATATTTTTCACCTCCTTGTCCAACAGGCAGGGCCAGTCTCTCAGGTATGATGCAGCAGGGCTGGTCTAGCTGAACGAAAGGGGCTGCGATGGATAGCTTTTGGCATGTACTGGGGCTGACAGTGCAGACGCGATAGTCAGTGCAGGGTATGTTCCGGTAGGCCATGCCTGTGATGCTCAGGGATGTGATTTTCAGCACACGGTGCAGGTAGGCAGGAAGGATGGGGGAGGTTGTGATGTGCGGAGCTGAGATGGGTATGGGAAAGAAGAGAGAGAGGAGAGAGGAACAGGAGCCAAAAACATACACACAGACAAAAAAGAGTGCTAAGGGAGCTTGCTGTTGGCGTGGAGAGATGAGAGACTAAGAAATGTGGAAAAACAAAAATGAAAAAAAAAGAAAAAAAAGAATAAATCGAATGAATAAAAACTCTCTTTTCCACAGACAATGATATAAAGAGCATATTTATTCTGTTTTAATTTGTGACTAAGTCGTTTCTTTTCCAGGTTCTGGGATACAATAAAGAGCCAAAACAGACATAATCACTTTCTTCATTGAATTTGGGACACAAGTCACATAATAACACATAAAACTATAAAACTGCATCATGATGAGTGCTATGAAGGAAAGTTGTATGGCTCTATGAGAGATTATAAGGGTGGAATTTGTGACAGCAAGTTCAAGGGAGGTTTCTTTACGTAGGTGACGAATGGAGGAACGAACGTTCTAGGCAGAGGGAACAGATTGTGCAAAGACCCCGTGGCAGCAGGAACATGAAAACAGGAGGAGGGACTGAAAGCAGGCTAGGGTGACAGCATGGAGAAAATGCAAGAAATCATGCTGTGAGATGAGATAGATGTGCAATAGACCAACCAGGCCAGGTCCCAAGATTCACTGAAAATGAAAATTCAAAGTAAGAACAATGAATTGGAAGAGGCCCAAGTGAATGTGGGTAGACCAGATGAGACAGTTTTGAAAGTGAGACTAGGATATTGCCACATAAAATGGAAAGAAGTGTTCAGATTTGAAAGATATTTAGGAAGTAAAATGGATAGTACTCAGTAGTAGACTTGATGCAGGGAATGAGAAAAAGTGAAGTGTGAAGAATGTTACTCTTTGAGGTTTCTGAGCAAAGCAATAGAATAAAAACACTGCTAAGGGAGAAAGTTTAAAATACAGTTCCTGGACAACTCCAAGGGTTATTTATAGCATTTTAGGACAGGATCAAATGCTTATTAGACTTTAGTTTCTATGCACTGTTGAGAAAGATTAGTGTGCCCCACAAGAGCAGAACTAGGTGCTCCTATACCATCTTGTATGTGCCTCTACTACAGTTCGTAAGACATTATTTCTGATTTGCAGCTCTTTCTCACTAGACTGTAAGCTTAATGAGGGCAGACACTATTATTTTTATCTCCTACAGGCAATCAAGTTTATGGCATAGCATCTGCTCAAATGTTTGCAGAGTGAAGTAATTAGGTCAAGAATCAACCTCTGATTTTTTATTTTGAAATTATTTTTAGTGTAGTTATACATTTTACTAACCAAAAAGTCTACATAAAATTTACTATTTTTGCAAATGCAAAAATAACATTTAGCAACCGTATTTCATCATTTACATATTAGTCATAAAACCAAATATGGTTTTAACCAAATATGGTTAAATTACTGGCATGACCGTATTTAAACTTTGATCTAGTTTTTAATAACCGTAACAACAACTGCATGTTAGTATAGAATAAATTTCTTTATTTCCATATAGGAGACTGATTAATTTTACATTACCCACCACAGTACTTTTTAGCATGATTAAAGAATATATGGAATAAATTAATAGCAGTTTCTGAACTTCTTTATAGCCATGTCAAAGACAAACTAAATTTTTCATTGTGGTCAGCAGATGGCACTGTTTTACTTTATTTAGCTAATAGAGGGTTCACGCCTGTGTCCTGCAGGACACTGTTTTTATTTGTATTAGAATTTCAATTCAATCCCTGAAACAGCAGTGTTTTTGATAGTTAACTTTGTGTTTTTTGACACACAGGAAATACAGGCTAGGGACTGCTATGGAAAAAAAAATAATTCACACATAATTTTAAAATCAATTTGAATTTTCTTAAACTTTTTTCAATTTGCTTTTTACTTGGTTTATTGCAAACAGTTGCTCTCAGTTTTGTAAACAACAGAAAAATCCAGTTTACTTGATTTATTCCTTAGGCTTACTTCTAAGAAAGGCTAGTGCTGAATGATAACTCAGGAATTCGAATTTAAGTTACAGTTAAATAATGTGTACACTTAAAAATTTTATTTGTCTTTAGTTTCCCACCTGTAAGATGAACCCTTTCAACTTTGAAGCTTTTCGAGTTGAGTCTGAGTCAGGAGGCTCATTTAGAGTGTCCTTAAGCCTGCACTAAATTAAATATAGTAAGCTATTTGAATATTAATTTGCCAAAAATGATTATGAGTGAAATAAATTCAGTTTGCATACTACCGTATTTAATTTTTAAAACCATTATCAAGATCCACAGATACTGGTTTTACAAGTATGAATCTTCCATAAAAAAATTATTAACAAATTGAAAATCAAGAGAGGCTTTAAACCTTAAGTAGAAATAAAATTCATTGATAACGAAGTCTGCAAAAAACCATGTGTCTGTTATAATCTTGATCACTATGATAAGCAAAAACAAAAATTGTTACTATTCAGTTTTCTGATGTGGACATGTTACCATTTAGAAATGTAACAAAGACTTGTACTGTTTACTTAAGGAAAAATAAAAACAAAAACAATGAACCAACCAACAATCCTCTAAACAAGACAAAACAAAGCAAATGCTCCAGTACCTCCTTTGAATCTATTTATAAGAACAACAGAAAGAAAATCTCTAATTGGAACTTTCTAAAAGCATTTTTCCCCAATTAGAGTGTAGTAATGATTCTAAATGGCACTGTCTCAGGGACAGCTCATAGGTTAATTATAAGGAGTTCTCTAAATTGAGGAGTGAAGAATGATACTTAATTTCAATTACTGCAGATGAGTATGGCTTGTCATTATTCACTTGATGTTTTAGACAGGCCATCAAAAGAGGACTATAAAGAACAGAAATATTATTGTCTTTTCCAAAGAACAGAGATTATGAGAATAAAACTGAACATTTACCAAGATTATATCCTTGTCTGGAATGTGGTTTTTACAGTTATTCAATTCCCATGATCCCCAGAGACTTTCATTTGCTTGCCCAGTTTCTTTTCCATCTGGTTCTTTAAAACAAGGAAAAACAATATAGGAATTCTATTGTTATAGCTAATAGCCTGGAAAAAAGGAAGTACCTTTAAATATAGTAGTTATATAATTTAGTAGTTTAGTAATTTAAAAAGATGTCAATTGAAGCTTCAATTTTCTTTTAATTTTTGTATTTTAGTATAGTTTAGCATTCTGTGTTCTGATAATAAATACGTTAAAATGCTATAATTTACTTGTATTTGTATCTGGAATAATTCTAGTTTCCCAATTTTAAATTGCTCCTTACTTGGTCTTAAGAGTAAATGCACAAGAAGTAATTGTTTAAATAGCAAATATCAACATATATTATTTATAGGAAAAATTTCCCAAAATTGCTTTTTTAGTATTTTCTTCCTCTTACTTTTAAATATTTTTCATGAACCTTTTATCTCCATGCTCTTTCATTTAACGTTATGCTATGCTCATGCATGTTCATAAAAGTGGTAATCATATTAAAAGCAAATATGGTTTTGGTTTGTTTGTTTACTGTGACAGATACCCTTTTCATTGTTCTTTTCCACAATTACCGTATTCATGGATTGTAAGTTGGGGACCAGGCTGACAGTGCAGAACTGTTCAGAAATGGCCCTTCATGTTTGCTCCTCTATTCCCAGAGGAATTTGCTGCACATGCCTCGATCTCTTTCCATCTGGCCTCTGCACAAAGGGTTTATCCCACTTTAACATACTTCTTTGTTTTATAAAGTACCTTGAGTTTATCTGAGAGTGAATGCATATGAAACAATAATCATGTTGCAAGAGAACCTGATGTGACCGTTTGTTTTTGTATACTCGAACCCTAAGAAGACAGAGAAACTACACTTAGCTGGGCAACAAAGACTAAATAAGGTAAGGGCTGTAATGACAGATCTGAAACAGAGCTGCAAAAAAAAGTAAATGTGAAGGGTCTGATTTCTCTGGATACTATCTATTATTACAGTGCTCGTGTTTATATGGTTTCAGTAAAGAAGGGAAAAAAACTTGCTACATTTGTTTTTATGTATATCACTGAAAAACCTTTGAGATTGTCAGTAAGACATTAACGAGAACTACCACACTTGCGTACTGATTTATCCATAAACTGTATTGCAATATATTTTTTATTTTTCACAGAAATATATTAAAGCATCAATGAATTTGAACATGTAGAACTCTTTTTCCTTCAGTGTAAATAAAATCACAATGACAAGATTCTTAAAACCTCATATTTAACTGAAAACCTTCCTTTCAAAAAGCATGCTGGTCTCAA
>NW_004444193.1:924181-926213 GCF_000243295.1 Trichechus manatus latirostris
TAAGCAGCCTCAGCAGCTACTCTTTTTTTTATCCCCCTCGTTGTTAATATATCACACAACTTTTGCCAATTCAATTTTTTACAGATGTATAACTTATTGACGGCAATTACATTAATTGGCTCTGCAACCCTACCCTTAATCAATGCAATTTTTCCATCACTGTAATCCAAACTTCAGTACTCCACAGGCCATAACTCCCTGCTTTCCCTCTTCCTCCTGAGCATGATAACCACTAATAAACTTTGGTCTCTATGCCTTTGCTTGTTCTTGTCTTTTTATACAAGTGAGGTCATACAATAGTTGTCCTTTTGTGATTGATTTATTTCACTCAGCATAATGTCTTCAAGCTCCATCCATATTGTAGAATGTATCAAGACTTCATCTCTTACTGGCTGCATGTATTCCATCATATGTATGTACTACATTTTGTTTATCCATTCATCCGTTAATGCTACTACTACCTGTTGCCGCCGAGTTGATTCCAACTCATAGTGACCCTATAGGACAGAGTAGAACTGCCCCATAGGGTTTCTAAGGAGTGGCTGGTGGATTCAAACTGCCTACCTACCGGTTAGCAGCCAAGCTCTTAACCACTGAGCCACCAGGGCTCCACTCTGTTGATGGAAGTTGCTTTTTTCTTGACAGCTATTCTCCCAAAGAAGCAGAAACTGTAACACTCCCAAAAGGCTCACATACATCACCTGTGTTTGTCCACAGTGTTGAACCTTGTAGAAATGAGGCATCTCTGAGTAAATCATTACAAATGGGTCCAATCTGCCAAAGGCAAAGTGGCTGAAACCAAAAACCAGTTACCGTCAAGTCGATTCTGGCTCATGTGACCTTATAGGGCAGAGTAGAACTGCCCTATAGGCAGGGGCGGATTAAGCAGTAAACAAGGTATGCACGGGCTTGTGTTGATTTACTAATCTGTAGTGAACAATTTCACCTGTTTTTCACCACAAGTGAAACCCATGTGAAATTGCTCACTACAGATCACTAAGTAAACACAAAGTGATGTTGTTAGGTGCCGGCGAGTTGCTTATTGGGTAATCAGTCCCTGCACATAGTTTCCACAGCTGTAATCTTTATGGAAGCAGTCCGCCACATCTGTCTCCCTTCCACTCTCCAGCGGAGCGGCGGGTGGGTTCCAACCCTTGACCTTTTTTGTTAGCAGCCAGCGCTTAACCACTGCACCACCGGGGCTCTTTTAAGTGGCTAAAAGGAAACAGCAAATCCAACTTGCTTCATCTTTATTAGAGGAAATTCTGAAGCTTCTGTAGATTGCAGTGTTAGGAAAAACAAGTTTCCCATTTAGTGAGATGTTACCACTTCCCCACTCTAAGTCTGTTTAAGGGAGTCCACTTAAAATTGCTGACGCCAGTTTGCCTCGTTGTCATATCTGAAACGTGCCCAAATTGTCCATTGGGTTGATTAGTAACAAACAATAGAGAGGTAAACTGAAAATCAGGCATGAGTTCTAGGCTTCCCAAAGCGTCCTTATTTTGTTTGTTCGGACTGCAAAGGTAGAAATAATGCTTTACAGGCAGGAAAAAGAAAACCTAAAATCTAAGGCGACCGCCTCAAGGTCACTGATGGAAGGCAACGTTTTGGAGACTGGGCTCTTCAACTCCGCGGTCCAACAACAGACCGGAGCCACACACAAGATCATCAGGGAGTTTCAAAGCTGCGTAGTAAAACAGCTAGCGTGGGCAGTTCTTTTGTACTCCAGCTAGAGTAAAATTAACGCAGTCTCCCGCTCTTCCATCGCTGTCTGACAGCATCCAGCAAATGGGTGTAGGGTTAAGGAGAGCAGAACCCAGACGTCCTTTCTTTTGAGAAATTGGAACCGAGGAGGGTGAGAATCGCGTGAGAGGCAGCAGTGGGTTGCGAGAGGGAAAGGGGAGCAGCCCTGCGCATGGAGAGGGAAAACCCGGGTGTGTGTGCGTGCGTCTGGAAGGGAAGGGGGAGAAAGAAGAGTGAAAACGGGCGTTAAACTCAAGCTACGCGAATCCAGCGCCCACTGTCTGCAAAA
>NW_004444193.1:927356-929148 GCF_000243295.1 Trichechus manatus latirostris
CGAGCGTGGCCTCCATCCCTCGGGCGCTGCCTACAGAGCTGCGGGCCTCGCCCGGCTTATTCCCGAGCTCTCTTCTCCCCCCACGCCCGATGCTGGAAGCCCTCGTTTATGCAAGGAACCAGAGATGCTCCTGGGGTGTGTGTCTGCCTGTTTTGCCCTTTTATTCTGTACAAGGGATGTGGTGGCACCGCAAATATCCGCGGTTTCAGTGGGCTTTCAAAAGTAGATGTGACCTTTCTGACCAGAAGCTATTTGGCCGACCTGGCCAGTGTATGAACCTGAGTGGCCAGTGTTTGAACCTGAGACACAGCGTTTCGGTTGATTTCTACCATTTAATTCAGAAGTCTACTGCATTAGGTCGCCTTTCACAGAAATAATCTGATAAAACTGAATTGGTAGGATGTTTACTGTATAGGTGAACCTTTGCATAGACTTCCAGTAGCGTAAAAATGGTTAAGTGTGTTCTGTGGGAAAATGGTGCTAATGCATGCGGAAAACTGTATTTTTGTTCAGTAATGGGCATGAGTTGGTTAGTGCCAAGTGTTTATTATGTGGTCTGAGAACCAAACAATTAAAAAAGAAAAACAAAACCTTTTTCTTTGAGATAACAGCATAGTTTCAGGTTGGCATCTGGTAACAGCTTTGGAACAATTAGTTCCCACAGTCAGGCCGTATAGCAAATGAGCAAAACATAAAACAGAACCAAAAATATATTGATTAGGAAAAAAAACAAAACTAGATGTGGTATTAGTGAATAGGTATAATAGAAAACAAATCCCGCTTTAAAAAGAAAAAACTTTATCATGGCACTCTATAGGAATTACTTTGGTATGTTTTTATACTATATATATTGCTTTAGACTGTCTTGAGAACTCTTACTATATATTTGAGCTTCAGTAGTGCATGTTATATTTGAACCATTCTGTCTCAAGCTGCTAGAAGTATAGGGTTCTACTATTTCTTTTTTTGATTTGAAATTGATTCACGTAAAAAATAGTATGCTTCTAACTTAAATTTTCTGCAAAAAGGACATATGAATTAGAAAACATGATGTTCGGGTGTTATTTGCAATATCTGTAAAAAAAATAAGTTAATGACACACTTTTTGTTATTAATTGGATTTTCTACTTTGAATGTTCTCAGTATTCCACTGTTCAACTTTGCAGGTTGAAGAGTTTACATCAGTAGCTCTTAGCTTCAGTGTGCTTCAGAGAATCTTTGCATCCTGAGAAATCATATGCAGAAAGTAGCATATATTCGTGTTTTTTCTGGGTAGAGAGTCCATGGAATCATCACATTCTCAAAAGGATTTTACAAAGATTATGATCCACTGGATATGCCATTAAAGAAAAAATCCCTATATTTGGAAAGTTAAAATTCTTATAGAGGATTAGATTTGATAATTTATGGCTTTTAGTTCCACTTATGTCTAAAAAGTGTTTGCTGTTGAGAGTTTGCCACATAGAAATCATTTTTCATGCACTCTCATTGAGACACTAGGAGAATGGTAATCTCATTTTGTAGATTGGGGGAACATATTTAGAGAGGCATGTACAAAGTCACAGAGACACTGGTGGATCAGCGTTTGAACCCAGACTGTTGGAAGTCAGAGCACTCTTAACAACCAGGCTACACTAGCCTTTGAGTCAACAATAGCATTTTTCACTGATGTTAGGATTAGTAATTGATGTTTTAGTTTTAGTTACTATTGAAAAGTGTATTTGAGGTTATCATAACTCACAATATCATGAGATTTTAGAGCCATGGACTCCTAGAAAGGGACCTTAGCGAT
>NW_004444193.1:930186-933860 GCF_000243295.1 Trichechus manatus latirostris
TCCAGTTTCGGTTGGTTATAAATAAAGCTACTGTAACCATGTGCATACAGGTCTTTATAAGGGACAAATGTTTTCAGTTTTCTAGTGTTAGTACATAGGAGTAGGATTACAGGGTCCTGTGGTAAGTGTGTGTTCACCTGTATGTTGAACTGCCAGACTGTTTTCCAAAATGGCTAATAACGTCTGCCTTCCCACCAGCAGTGTATGAGAGTTCCAGTTGCTTTGCATCCTCTCCAGCACTTGGCATTGTGTTTTTTAAGTTTTAGCCATTTATTTTGTGAGTAGTAGTCTGTTTTTAACTTCTTAATTCTTACTAGTATTTGGCCCATCATAGGAAGTGCATGACAGACATTTCTAAAGAATTAGTTATTTATTTTTATTCTTGCTTATTAGTCATAATGTCACTTTGAAGGCTGTATTCCTTAAAGGCTGTTTCTTGAGTTTCTTATTGTGCAGTTCCCTTTCAGAATATTAAAATTGCATATTTTTAAAGAAGTCATCAATAGTGAATTATTCTGATGCTTAGCTAACTTTTTTTTTAAATGTGGCTTTTTTTAAGTTAGGGAGATACAATTTTATTTCTTTAAGAAACAATTTAGAATCTTTAAAAATTCTCAAAGAATTATCCTGAAGCATTTCTTCAACTTTTACTTGGATTTAAAGGGAAGAAAATATTTTATGTTGCTTCCAACATGCCAATACTTTGTTTTGATGCATTTCCCCGAAGTTTCATTAACTCATTGGACTATTTCTCTTTTAAAATCTCGGGGATTGTTAAGTTGTTTACCACTGTTTTAGAAGCCTCAGTATCAAAATCTTATTTTTGAAGTTTTAGTGTGGGAAAGGGGTTGAATTATAAATACCCAGTCTGCACATTTAGTTTTCAATAATAAAATACTGTGATGCTCTGTTGGAATAATATATAATTAATTAGGAAGGTGATATGAAATGTAACATTTAAAAGAGTAATCTTTTATAAGTTTTTAGTAGTGTTAGATTATAAAAAAGAATAGCCATGGTCCTGGTTCGAGTACCTTGTGGTGCAAATGGTTAAGTGCTTGGCTACTACACAAAGATTGGCGATTCAAACCCACCCAGAGGCACCTCGGAAGAAAGCCCTGGTGATCTACTTCCAAAAGGTCATAGCCGTTGAAAACCCTATGGAACGCGGTTCTACTCTGAAACAAATGGGATTGCCATGAGTCAGAACGACTTGATGGCAACTGGTACTGGTAGCACTAAGAAATGTTTGTATAAAACTCCTTAAAAATTCTCATAGAAAATGAATAATTTGTTCAGGTATTGATTCAGACATTTGTTCATTTACACATATGCGCAAGTGTCTTGTGCATATGACATGCAAGGTCTTTGTCCTAATAGAGCTTAGAGTTAAATGGGAGAAACCACTGATCAAGGTATTGTAATAAGTGAGGGCTTGGTGCTGTAGGTACGTATAGGGTGGAGGCAGGGTGGACATGGAACTCAGACTTGTTTATGGGTCAAGACTTCCTGGAGGAATTAGTGCCTAAGCTGAAACATCTGAAGTTTAAGTAGTCAGGTGAAAGGGTTCTGGCGTAAATACCAATAACACGTGGAGGTTCAGAGATGAGAGACAACATGGTGAATAGTAAACATATAAGGGATATTGTTTTCAGATAATCCAAGTTTTACCTATAGCTTCATGTAAGACAGTCTGCCAAACTTGAGAGTTAAGTCAAGGGACTCTAAGCCTACTTTGCCCGTGCCCAATCGCTTTTTTTCTCAGGAAGGTTAATGCAGAGTAAACTGGGGAGGGGGGACAGACATTTACTACTACGTTATCAAGGTATTATTTTGGCAGTTTACTTTTTTCTGACCTTCATAGATTGAAAGAATTCAACCATTTGGTCTTTGACCTCATCCCTCGATCTTATAAGAAGCAATTATACAGAAATGATTGTAGCATTACTTTTCGTATATTTAGACTAATTCTTGTTTAATATTATATAACCCATTGCTGTCAAGTTGATTCCAACTCATAGCGACCCTGTAGGACAGAGTAGAGCTGCCCCATTGGGTTTCCAAGGAGAGGCTGGTGGATTTGAACTGCCATCCTTTGGTTAGCAGCTGTAGCTCTTAACCACTGTGCCACCAGGCTCCATTATACTGTATATTCCCCACTAAATGAGTATATTTGATTTTTATTGCTATCATCGAGCTAGTCAAGTTTTATTTCTTATGTAGTAATATGTAATAATTTTTTTTTTACTTTTTATTTTTGTTGTACTTTTGATGAAGGTTTACAAAACAAACTAGCTTCTTGTTAAATTAGTACACATATTGTTTTGTGACATTGGTTAACAACCCCACAACATGTCAACACTCTCCCTTCTTGACCTTGGGTTCCTTATTACCAGCTTTCCTGTCCCCTCCTGCCTCCTAGTCCTTGCCCCTGGGCTGCCGTACCCCTTTAGTCTCGTTTTGTTTTATGGGCCTGTGTTGTCTTTTGCTGAAGGGTGAACCTCAGGAGTGACTTCATTACTGAACTAAAGGGTGTCCAGGGGCCATACTTATGGGGTTTCTCCAGTCTGTCAGGCCAGTAAGTCTGATCTTTCTTTGTGAGTTAGAATTTCTACATTTTTTCTCCAGCCCTGTCCGGGACCCTCTATTGTGATCCCTGTCAGAGCAGTTGGTGGTGGTAGCCAGGTACCATCTAGTTGTGCTGGACTCAGTCTAGTGGAGGCTGTGGTAGTTGTGGTCCATTAGTCCTTTGAACTAATCTTTCCCTTGAATCTTTGATTTTCTTTATTCTCCCTTGCTCCCAACTGGGTGAGACCAGTGGAGTATCTTAGATGGCCGTTCACAAGCTTTTAAAACCCCAGACGTTACTCACCAAAGTAGAATGTAGAACATTTTCTTTATAAACTATGTTATACCAGTTGAGCTAGATGTTCCCTGAGACCATGGTCCCCACAGCCCTCAGCCCAGTAATTTGGTCCCTCAGGGAGTTTGGATGTGTCTGTGGAGCTTCCATGACCTTGCCTTGGACAAGTTTTACTGGCTCCCCAGTATTGTGTACTGTTTACCCTTCACCAAAGTTACCACTTATCTATTCTCTATTTAGCTCTTTTCCCTCCCTACCCCTCCCCTCCTCTGTAACCATCAAAGATTGTTTCTTTTTGTGTGTAAATCTTTTCATGAGTTTTTATAGTCGTGATCTCATACAATATTTGTCCTTTTGTCATTTGACTGATTTCACTCAGCACAATGTCCTCCAGATTCATCCATGTTGTGAGATGCTTCGCAGATACATCATTCTTTATTGTTGCGTAGTATTCCATTGTGTGTATGTACCATAGTTTATCCATTCATCTGTTGATGGGCACCTAGGTTGTTTCCGTCTTTTTGCTATTGTGAACAATGCTGCAATGAACATGAGTCTATTCGTGTGACGATTCTTATTTCTCTAGGATATATTCCTAGGAGTGGGATTGCTAAATCATGTGATATTTCTATTGCTAGCTTTCTAAGGAAGTGCCATATCATTTTCCAAAATGGTTGTACCATTTTGCTTTCCCATCAGCAGTGCTTAAGAGTTCCAGTCTCCCTGCAGCCTCTCCAGCGTTTCTTATTTTCTGTTTTTTGATTCGTGCCAGTAATGTCGAGGTGAATTGGTATTTCATTGTGGTTTTGAT
>NW_004444193.1:934167-948325 GCF_000243295.1 Trichechus manatus latirostris
TTATGGTTTGTATCCTGTTAATGCCGTGTATTAGGGCCTTTGGCGTTGATCCTGTTTTTTCTTCTATGATCTTTACCATTTTTAGCTTTATTGAGGTCTTTGATCCATTTTGAATTAGTTTTTGTGTATGGTGTGAGGTATGGGTCCTGTTTCTCTTTTTTTGCAGATGAAGATCCAGTTTTGCCAGCACCATTTGTTAAAAAGACTGTCTTTTCCCCATTTAATGGACTTTGGATCCTTGTTGAAGATCAGGTGACTGTAGGTGGATGGATATACATCTGGGTTCTCAATTCTGTTCCATTGGTCAATATACCTGTCATTGTACCATTACCAGGCTGTTTCGACTACTGTAGCTATATAGTAGGTTCTGAGGTCGGATAATGCGAGTCCTGCTACTTTATTTTTCTTCAATAGTGCTTTACTTATCTGGAGCATCTTCCCTTTTCATATAAAGTTAATGATTAGTTTTTCCATCTCTTTAAAGAATGTTGTTGGTATTTGGATCGGGATTGCATTGTATTTGTAGATTGCTTTGGGTGGAATTGACATTTTCACAATGTTAAGTCTACCTATCCATAAGCATGGTATGTATTTCCGTTTATGTAGGTCTCTTTGGGTTTCATGCAGTAGTGTTTTGCAGTTTTCTTTGTATAGGTCTTTTACATTCCTGGTAGATTTATTTCTAAGTATTGTATTTTTTTAGGGGCTATTATAAATGGTGTTGTTTTCCTGATTTCCTTTTTGTCATTCTCTCTATTGATATATAAGAATACAACTGATTTTTGTATATCCTGTTACTCTGCTGAATCTTTCTATTAGTTCCAGTAGTTTTGTCATGGAGTCTTCTGGGTTTTTTATGTACAGTATCATATCATCCGCTAATAGGGACAGTTTAACTTCTTCATTACCAATTTGGTTGCCCTTTATTTCTTTTTCTTGCCTTATTGCTCTAGCTAGGACTTCCAGCACAATGTTAAATAGGAGTGGTGATAATGGGCATCCTTGTCTTGTTCCTGTTCTCAAGGAAAATGTTTTCAGCCTCTCTCCATTAAGAATGATATTGGCCATTGGTTTTGTATAGATGCCCTTTATTATATTGAGAAATGCCCCTTCTATACCTATTTTATTGAGAGTTTTTATCAGGAATGGGTGTTAGACTTTGTTGAATGCCTTTTCTGTGTTGATTGAGATGATCATGTGATTCTTTTATTATGTGTTGGATTACGTTGATTGCTTTTCTAATGTTGTACCGTCCTTGCATCCCTGGTATGAATCTCATTTGATCATGATGTAGTATTTTTATGACACACTGTTGAATTCTGTTGGCTAGAATTTTGTTGAGAATTTTTGTTTCTATATTCATGAGGGATATTGATCTGTAATTTTCTTTTTTAGTGGTGTCTTTGTCTGGCTTTAGCATCAGAGTTATGCTGGCTTCATAGAATGAATTAGGGGGAGTATTCCTTCCTTTTCTATGTTCTGAAATAATTTGGGTAGTATTGGTGTCAGCTCTTCTCTGAAGGTTTGGTAGAATTCTCCAGCGAAACTGTCTAGGCTGAAACTTTTTCTTTTTTTGAGCGGGGGAGTTTTTTTATGTTGACTTCTTCAATTTCTTCTTTTGTTATGGGTCTGTTCAGATTTTCTACCTTAGTTTGTGTTCTGGTAGGTAGTGTGTTTCTAGAAATTTGTCCATTTCTTCTAGGTTTTCAAATTTGTTGGAGTATTATTTTTTCATAGTATTCTGTAATGTCCCTTTTATGTCAGTTGGATCTGTTGTAATCTCACCCATCTCATTTATTACTTGGGCTATTTGCAGCTTCCTCTTCTTTTGTCAAATTGGCCAGTAGTTTGTCAATTTAATTGACCTTTTCAAAGAACCTGCTTGGTCTTGTTGATTCTTTCAATTGTTATATTGTTTTTCTGTTTCATGTATTTCTGCCATAATCTTTGTTATTTCCTTTCTTCTGGTGGCTGTGGGCTTTTGCTGCTCTTTTTCTGTTTGTTCGAGTTGAATGTTTAAGGTATTGATTTTGGCCCTTTCTTTTTTGATGTGTGTTTATTGCTATAAATTGATCTCTGAACACAGCTTTTGCTGTGTCCCAAAGGTTTTGATATGTTGTGTTTTCATTCTGATTTGATTCTAAGATTTTTTTATTTTTATTTTTAGTTTTTTTTCCACTATTATTCAGTGGTTTTTAAGCAAGGTATTATTCTGTTTCCATGGATTTGATTTTTTCCCCTTGTTCTTCCTGTTATTGATTTCTGATTTTATAGTGCTCTGATCAGTGAAGAAGCTTTGTATTATTTCAGTATTGTTTAATTTACTGATGCTTGCTTTGTGGCCTGAAATATGGCCTTTTTGGGGAATGGTCAATGTATGTTGGAGGAGAATGTGTACTATGCTGCTGTTGAGTGTAGTGTTATGTATATGTCTCTGAGGTCAGTTTGGTTGATTGTGTCGTTTAGATCTTCTGTATCGTTGTTGAGTTTCCTTTTAGTTTTGTCCTTCATTGAAAGGGTGTGTTAAAGTCTCCTGTTATTATGGTGGAATTATCTATTTCTCTTTTCAATACTGTTAGAGTTTATTTTATGTATTTTGGAGCTCTCTTGTTGAGTTGGAGCCCTGGTGGCACAATGGTTAGGAGCTTGGCTGCTAACCAAAAGGTCGGCAGTTTGAATCCACCAGCTGCTCCTTGGAAACCCTATTGGATAGTTCAGCTCTGTCCTGTAGGGTCGCTATGAGCAGAATTGACTTGATAGCAATGGGTTTGGTTTGGTTTTTGTTTGTTGGGTGCATAAATATTTATTATGGTTATGTCTTCTTGGTTGATTGACCCTTTAATCATTATATAGTGCCCTTCCTCATCTCTTATGCTGGATTTTGCCTTAAATTCTATTTTATCAGAGATCAATATTGGCACTCCTTCTCTTTTTTGGTTACTGTTTGCTTGGCACATTTTTTTCCATCCTTTGATTTTTAGCTTATTTTTATCTTTGGGTCTAAGGTTTCTCTTGTAAGTAACATATCAATGGGTCATATTTTTTAATCCATTTTGTTGCTCTGTCTCTTGACTAGTGCATTTAACTCATTTACATTCATTGTGATTATTAATAGGTATGAATTAACTGCTGTCATTTTGTGGTGCTTTTTTTTTTTTATGGTGTTGAAGTTTTCTTTGTTCCACTGACTTTTCTGTAGTGAGTTCTTTTTGTTTATGGATTTTCTTTTAATTTCTTTCATTGTTGTTGATTTTGCGTTTGCTGAATCTGTATGGTATTCTTCATTTTTATTTTTGTGTATAGGTTTATTAATTTTCTTTGTGGTCACTCTGAAATTTACCTTTATCTTTCTAAGTTTAAAGCAGTCTGTTCTGTCTTGATATCACCTTGAGTTCCTCTCCATATTGTAAGTTCTGTAACTACACCACGTATTCCCCTTTTTATTTTGAAGTTGTTGTAATTTACGGATGATGTCGCTAGTTCTGTTTTCAGTCTTGTAGCTTTATTTTGTTTTTGAAAATCCTTTAGGTTGGTATCTGGGTGATGCTGTCATGTGTCTTAATCTCAGGTTGTTGTCTGATGTCGTTGGTTCTCTGCCCGAAGGACTCCCTTTAATATTTCTTGTAAGATTGGTCTGGTTTTGACAAATTCCATTAATTTCTGCTTATCTGGAAATGTCCTAAATTTCAACATTGTATTTGAGAGACAATTTTGTGGATATATAGTTCTTGGTTGGCAATTTTTTTCTTTCAGGGTTTTATATATGTCATCCCATTGCCTTCCTGCCAGCATGGTTTCTGCCGCGAAATCAGAGCTTAGTCCTGTTGGTTCCCCTTTGTAGGTGAGATTTCATTTTTCTCAGGCTGCTTTCAGATTTTTTCTTTGTCTTTCGTTTTTGAAAGTTTGATTATGATATGTTTTGGTGACTTTCTTTTGGGGTATATCTTGTCTGGGGTTCATTGAGCTTCTTGGATGGATATTTTCTTGTCTTTCATGATATTAGGGAACTTTTCTGCCAGAAACTCTTCAGAAATTCTCTGTGTGCTTTTTGTCTCCTCCTGTTTTGCAATTCCGATCACGCCTAATTTATTTCTCTTGATAGTGTCCCACATAAATCTTAGACTTTCTTCATGTTTCTTCAGTCTGTTTTCTGATTGTTTTTCAAACAAATTAGTGCGAAGGGATTAGTCCTCTACTTCACCGAGTCTGTCTTCTGTTGATTCAATTCTACTCCTACATCTGTCCATTGAGTTATCTAATTTTTGAAATCTTCTAGTAATCTTCTGGATTTATTGTTGCTGTTTTTGTGTGGTTTCTAATTGTTTTGTCATTTTGTTCTTGTATTTTCCTGAATTCTTCTAGAGTTTGTTTGCTTTTCTCAATCTCTTGGAGAATCTTATATATGTCTTTTGAATTCCTTACCAAGTAGTTCCATTACCATTTCTTCCTCAGGAAGATTTTCTGACCTTTTATTATGGTCATATGCTGGAGGCATCTTGTCCTGGTTCTTTATGTGATTTGATATTGTTTGTTGTCCCTGAGGCATTAATGTATTATATTTATTAATTGATTGTACGTTTATGGGCTGTGTCCTGATTTTTTGTTTAGTTTTGTTGTTTTGATGTATCTGGGCAGGCAGTGTAGGTATGTTATGTTGTTTGCTAGTCTAGCAGCACTCAAGTGCTCACCGCCTGGCTCTGGGTGGCCGGGGCAGCTGCTGGTCTCTGTTTGCTGGTTGTGTGGGACTGCTAAGGATGGGTTGGGTGGGTGTTGGCCGCTGTCTGTTGTTGTACTGTGGTTTGGGAGTGGGCGATGGCACTTGCTGAGCGCGCAGGGCGGCAAGTGTGGTGGGCAAGCGGGGGCACAGGAGCGCACTCTCCTCCACTTGCCTTGGGCAGGTTGGGTTGCTGGAGCGGTCCTCTGCTGCTCAGGTGGTGGGTTGGCAGGTGGGCAGCAGAGTCTAGTGGGTGGAGTTGCCAGAGCAGGCCTGCGCCACTTTATGTGGCAGGGCAGCTGGCGGGGGCCAGGTCATCTGGGCGCTTCCAGTTGGCTACGGTCAGCAGTTGGGACTTGGCCCAGGGGAAGTGTGAGGAAGAGGGAGGGCTGCCTGTGGTCTGGTTGGGTGGGACCTCCTGCTAACATTCTGTGGATCTGTCACTCCATGTGTGCCACCTACCCCAATGGTCGGGGACCTCTGCTGGCGAGCTGCCCTGTCTGTGGGTCCCAGCTCCCTCTTCACTCTGTAGACGCTGGGATCCAGGGAACTCTTGCCCTCCCTCCTGTAGCCTTCCTCCCTAGGTTGAATTCATGTCCTGCTCATCTGCTTCACTCTGGATATGTCAGTGCAGGTTCTCTGTCTCTTGTTGGGAATTCCATGAAGTTGCCTTTCTGTAGTCTTCACCTGGAGTCACTTTTGGCTTTGCCTCAAGATGGCCACTCTGTGCTGGGTCACCTGGCAGAGCCCCTCTGCTAAGTATCTCTCCGTGTTTGCTGTTTTCGATCAGCTGCTTCTTCCAGTAGGTGTTCAGTCTAATTATCCTTTCATTTGATTCTCAGGGTTCCAGGATTGTCATCTGTATCTGTTTCACTTGGTATCTCAAGTGTTTGTTGTAGAGGGATGCAAAGGTGTGTCTAACTAAGCTGCCATCTTGGCTCCTTCTTCTCAGTGGCAGATTTTTAGAAGGTGAATCGCCAGACCTTTCTTCCAAGGAGGACTCAAACCTCCAGCTTTTTGGTTAGCAGCCAAGTGCCTTAACCATTTGTATAATAGGTGCTTCGTAAATACTTGGTGAAGGATTGAGTGTACATCCATGTGCCAGTCTCTGTGCTCTTTCTTTCCTCTGCCTCGCTGAACCCCACGGGCGAGCTTCCCAAAATTTCTTGACATGTTTCCTGACAGCCTTATCCTTCCATTAACCATATGTTCAAGAAATGCCAATACTTAGCAAGTTCATTCTTTCATTCTTCATAAAACAAATTTGATAAATAAAGAAGTACAGTAGCAAAAAAGTGTAGATTGTAATTGATCTCAGCTAAATAGAGTTCTTTACAGAATGTTGTGACTCATTCACCCTTCTGCTTTCCTTTCTTTTAGTGATAATTTTTGAGATTAATTTCTTACTGGGTCTCTGAATCTGTAAGAAACCAAACAGTGGTAAGTCCAGAATATCGTATCTGTAAACAACTCAGGCAGGAGCTCTGCAGAGTGTGAAAAGTTTAGCATCAGAAATAACGTCAGCAATATTTCTTACTTTCATTTGGTTGAACAAACATTTGCTAGTTGGTTTTGTTTACCTGACTGTACTAGTGAAGGGCTTTGAGTTTTTTATGCTCACTACTGAGTTTATTATTTTGCGTTGGCACTGACTTTGTATAGGTTTCGAGCCCCAACACAGACCTTTCAACTCTGGAACATCTAGGTTTAGAGCTCTTACTGGTAGTTCCAGTTGCAGACTCCTGTTTCCCTCAGTCCACCCCGCCCCATACCTGCCTGTCTTTGAGCTTGCAAGGGAGGGACATTTGGAGATCCTAAGTACTATATCTGCAGAAGCTGTAAGACTTGAGCCAAAACATTTAAAGTAATATCTGCTAGTGATATGGGTCATTCCCCGCCCCCCCCGCCAATTTTTATTTCACCAGAAATCAGTGTCCAGTAGAATGTCTTACATATAATAGATCATAAATACTGGATTATTGATCTTTCATAGTATTGTAATCCATTATGATAAGCTTGCTGATACTTCTGTATTTTTTTGTTTTTTTTTTTAGCATATGAAATACTTTCTATATCTTAGCCCATTTAATGTGGTATTCTACTGTTTTTGTTGTTTTGATGGTTGTTTGTGAGTAGGGTCTTGGTTTTATTTCCCTAATAAAGTAGTTTATTAAATTTGCGCATTGGTTCTCTCAAGTCAAGAAAAATTGCTAACGGCTTTCTTAGGTTTAAGTTTTCTTTTTTTTTTTTTTTAAACTTTTGTCACCTTCTATTCGTGCGTTATTATACTAGTATTTGATTTAGGAAAATACTCATGCATTTAATTATTTTCAGCTTCATATTGTTTCATGATATTCCGTAAAAGAGCACCATGATGATCAGTTGCTACAATGTTTGAGCAAGTTTGAGATTTATTTGTTGGTATGCTGCGACAACCCTCCATCATTTTGTTTGCCCCAGAGCTGATGCTCTTAAGTCTTAGGGAAACTGAATGCCTTCTTAGTAAAGAGAACTGAAGTAGTACTGTAATTGTGTGTTTTGGTGAGGTTGCAGGCTTACATTGATTACTTTAAATCAACTTGATGCATGTGAAGCCACAGTAGGTTTAATGTACTTGTGTTTTGTATTTTGGAGTTTAGAGGACTACAGAATGAATGAGGATTTTTTTAAAATAAACTACTTGTAGTTGTTTGATTCTTTTGTGTATGATCTAATCCCTTTAAAGCACTCATTATTACCACCTATAAAAGATAAGTGCCTATTTATAAAGACACTTCAGAGACATAGAAATAAAGAGATTTGAATTCTTCTTCTACTTCTGCCAGTAGAGAGCTGTTACTTTGGGCAGGTTACTTACCGTGTCTGTCCTCTAGGCCCTCATCTGTTGGCAGTCCCTTTCCACTCTAGGCCCCTTAGATAATGGTAATAACTGAGTTCTGACACTAACTCATTTAGCTTTCTTCAGTTTCTTAAGCCCTTGGTACCTATGTTGTGAGTGGTGATCACTTACAGATCTACCTTATAGAATGACTTGACATGTGTAATAGGCATATGGTCAACACTTCATGAATCTGCTGCATGTTTTAATACCAGGTCAGCTTTCTCTTGCTGTATAATGTTTCTTCCTAGCCTGTTTTCCTCTGCGGTCCAGCCAATATGGGCTTAAAGGATGCCAACTAATATAATGTTGGCCAAAGTAAAATGGGAATCTGTTACATAGCTGTTATCTGGTCCGTTAAAAGTCATACCAGAATTCTTTCCTGTTATCTGCTGTTTTCTTTAGGTAGGACAGCTAATTTGTTTATCTGCACAGAAACTTGTAGATTTACTGCCTTGTGCTAAGTAAAACATTAAAAAAAAAAAAAAAAAAAACCCGTTGCTGTTGAGTCGATTCCGACTCACAACAACCCTATAGGACAGAGTAGAACTGCCCCGTACGGTTTTCAAGGAGCGGCTGGTGGATTTGAACTGCCAATCTTTTGGTTGGCAGCCAGGCTCTTAATTTTTGCTTTATAAATTGCATAACTTAGGAGGTGATTAATTATTGTATATAGGACTCAACACTTTAAAAAAGAATTCCCACAAGTATCTTCTCTACATATTCAAATCTGTTAGCACATTGTAAGTTTGAGTTTAGAAAACATCTGTTTTAATTTGTCTAACACTTGTTTAAACTCTTTTACCTTACTAGTTTATTTAAGTTTTTTGAAGTAATTATAAACTCAGAGAAAGTTACAAAAATAGTAGCATCTCATGTACTTTTCCTTCACCTAGCTTTCCCCAATGGTAACATCTTAACGTACATAAGTAAAATAACTAATTTATATTTTATTACTAAAAGCATGATGATTTTGCTTGAGAATGTTAATATTTTTGCTCAGCTAAAAGAATGTTGATATTTATATTTAGCTAAGAGTTGTAATAATTTTTCCTCAGAGGATATAGAAGTTAGCATGTTCAAATTCATTTCCTACCCTTGTTTCCTTAGGCAGCAGACAAGGATGTGTTTCTTTTCTGCTCTTCTCATAACTAGGCAGATGGCTGGTTATTTTTCCCTGGGTAGGTCAGTCATAGTCCAGGATATAGTCATGTAAAATTACAATTAATGTGACATTCTTTTTAATTTCTCTTTGCTGGACATCTTTATTTAATCACTACTACATTTGCTTCCTGGGATCTTTCATTCTTAACATATCTAACAACATAAAGACGGAAATATTGAGCAGTTAGTCAAGGGCTGTTTAGTAGCTACCTGCCATCACTGTGCTGAATATAGAGGAGATTTCAGAAAAGTAGAAGGGGCGCTTATAGTGTAGTTGGATAAACAGAGCATTATTATGTATTGTATAAGGTATTTCAGCAAGATTTAATCTCTCTAAGCACATGCACACAAACTAGTAATTGATCTGCAATAAACATTTGTTGAGTTAATGAATGTACTTAGGTAATGAGCATGTTGTTAGAAAATTATGGAAGTTAAATTAAATGTTTACTTTCACCCTCAGGAATCCTAAAACAGTTCACTATTGAGTGATAGAATGATAATACAGGTTTTATATGTGTCTTTATTCTCTTCACCCTAAAAATCCCTAGGTAAATTCATAATCAGATTACCTTGATTAAAGTCTGTGTCTCTTTGACTGTAAGCCTGAGCTGTTTTGCCACGACATTGCTTATTAAAACACAGTATTAGACAACTTAGATGATCAATGCCATAGTTAAGTAAAAAAAGTATGAAATAAAAATAAACTCAGTTATTTTTGGATTGATCATTGCATATTGTCTAATTTATTTAGCTTAATTTGATCTACTTTGTGTGACTAAATTATATCAAAGGGACTAAATTTGTTGCTGGGGAGCCCAGTTCTTATTTTCCAAAACGATGATAACAATGTAAATATCAAATAATGCTATAATGTATATTAATAATTCTATAAGTTTTTTTCCCTAAATATCCGTATTTTATTGTATGCTTGGTATTATGGGAGATACATATGTGTTTAAGACATGAATTGTTCTTGCTTTCAATAACTTAATAGTATAAAGAAGATAAGATAAATACACAAATAATTGTATAGTATGTGATTAGTCTGTCAGATACAGAAGTGCTGTGGACACTTTGTGGGAAGGAAGCTTACTTTTGGCTGAAGTGATTAGAAGAACCCTAAGATATTTGATCTGAATATTAGGGGATTGATAGAACTTCCTTGCTGAAAATTTGGAGAAAATTGTAAAATTTACCTACATCAGAATTACAAAATCAGTTGATTTCACCATCACTGAATCATATGAGGTTTCTTAGGAAAAAAAATGCCCGAATGTAATTTAAGTAATTAAGGTAAAGGAGCCCTAGTGGTGCAATGGTTAACGCGCTTGGCTGCTAACTGAAAGATTGGTGGTTGTAACCTACCCAGCTCCTCCTCAGGAGAGAGACTTGGCAATCTGCTTCTGGTAAAGATTGTTGTTGTTGTTGTGTGCTGTCCAGTTGATTCTGACTCACAGTGACCCTATAGGACAAAGTAGAGCTGCCCTGTAGTGTTTCCAAGGTTGTGATCTTTGCAGAAGCAGACTGTCACGTCTTTCTCCCACAGAGCAGCTAGTGGGTTCTAACCACTGACATTTCAGTTAGCAGCTGAGTGCTTAACCACTGTGCCACTAGGGCTCCCCATTAAAGATTACAACCAAGAAAATCCTGTGGGGCACATGGGGTCTCTATGAGTTGGAATTGACTAGACAGCACCTAACAACAACAAGTAAGATAATGATTAGGAATAAAGTAAAACACTTAGAAAAAAACATATATTTTTTAAAAAATTTTATTGTGTTTTAGGTCAAAGTTTACAGCACAAATTAATTTCTACTTCAAAAATCTATACACAAATTGTTTTGTGACATTGGTTGCAATCCCTACAATGTATCAGTACGCTCTCCTTTTCCCTTTGTGCCCCGGGTTTCCCGTGTCCATTTGTCCAGTTTTCCTGTCCCTTCCTACCTTCTCATCTTTGCTTTTGGGCACGTATTGCCCATTTGGTCTCATATACTTGATTGAACTAAGAAGCATGTTCCTCGTGTGTTATTGTTTGTTTTATAGTACTAATCTTTGAAAGGTGGACTTCTGGAGTGGCTTCAGTTCTGAGTTAGCAGGGTATCTGGGGGCCATAGTCATGGGGGTTTCTCCAGTCTCAGTCAGACCACTAAGTCTAGTGTTTTTTTGTGAATTTGAATTTTGTTCTACATTTTTCTCCCACTCTATCCAGGACCCTCTATTGTGATCCCTGTCAGAGCGGTCAGTGATGGTAGCTAGGCACCATCTAGTTCTTCTGGGTTCAGGCTGATTTAGGCTGTGGTTCATGTGGTCCATTAATCCTTTGGACTAATATTTTCCTTGTGTCTTTGGTTTTCTTCATTCTCCTTTGCTCTGGACAGGATGGGACCAATATATGTATCTTAGGTGGCCACTCACAAGCTTTTAGGACTCCAGAAGCTACTCAACCAAAGTAGGATGTAGAACATTTTCTTTATGAACTGTGCTATGCCAATTGACCTAGATATCCCCCGAGATCATGGTCCCAAGCCCTCAGCCCCAGTAACTCGGTCCCTCAAGGTGTTTGGATGTGTCTAGGAAGCTTCTATGACTTTGCCTTGATCAAGTTGTGCTGACTTCTGCTATATCGTGTGTTGTCTTTTCCTTCACCAAAGTTGACACTTGCCTACCATCTAGTTAATGATTTCCCCTCCCTACCTCTTCCCTTCCTCATAACCATCAAAGATTTCTGTGTGTAAACTTTTTCTTGGGTTTTTATAATAGTGGTCTCCTATAATATCTGTCCTTTTGTGATTGACATATTTCACTCTGCATGATGCCCTCCAGATTTATCCATGTTATGAGATGTTTCGTGATTCATCATTGTTCTTTATTGTTGTGTAGTATAAAAACCATACTTTTATCATGAAAACTTTACTGCTGTTCCTAAAGCATTTTATAGGTTCACCATAAAAATTGTATTAAATATGACTTCTCTAGTATGTATCCTTTTTATAGATAATTTGGTATGTGGGATTAATGACAGATATGCTTTATATATGTCATTTAATTTGCCACATCCAGAAATAAATTACATGAGTTATCTCTTTGGTTAAAATGAAAATTGATTTTTTTTGCCATTTTATTATTTCTGAAGTCCCAATTTTTAACATATTTCTATTATTGCTGAAGAACAGCATTGAAAAAATTATCTTGACATTATGGAATTCAGCATTGCCAAGAGGTAGCTATCAGTGGTAGGCTTAAAGAAAAGGCTGGAGGAAGAAAGTAAAGGAAAATGTGGGTGAATGAGAGAAAGGAATTAAGAGAGTTCTGTGTAATCAGGCTAGGTCCCTGAATTATGCAAATGGTTTGCTCTCTGCTACTAACTAAAAGGTTGGCAGTTAGAACCTCCCATTGGCACCATGGGAGAAAGGCCTGGCGATCTGCTTCTGTAAAGATTACAGCCAAGAAAACCCCCTAGAGCTCAGTTCTTTTCTCACACACTTGGGAAAAGTAGAAGGGGTACTTATCGTTATTTAGTTACAGGATATTGTTATGAATTGTATTAAATTTTTTCAGCAAATTTTAATCTCTGAGCACATGAACACTATCATGTAATTGGTCTTCAGTAAACATTTGTTGAGTGAAGGAATGAACTTAGGTAATAAGCATGTTGTCAAAAACTAAGTAAGTTAATATATAATTTTTACAAAGAATATTGGAATAAAACTTGATGGCAACTGGTTTTATGTGATGGGAAGTTGGTTGGCCTCTTCGTGGCAGATACCATATTGTACCTAGTCAAATCTGAAGAATTTTCTGAAAGCTATTTTGTCAAACATATAAAGAGCAGAAAATCTTTTTAGTTTGTTTTAGTTATGTAATGTTAATGAAAAACAGTGTCATGGCAGTCGTTTGTTCTCCACCTTCTTTTCCACAGAGACTTAAATTCAACTGTGAGTTACCAGAGTAAATAGATTCAGTGATTACTAGCTTGGGTTGCCACATAGGTTGGCATAGGTGTTTATACTTAAAGACATGTGGGGAAGCCCTTCAAGACATGGCAGCTGCTGAAAAGGCATGAAGGCCACCAATACCTGATAAGCACTTGTGTAGTTGGAGCAGGGTAGGTAAACATTTTGCTGCGTTGCCTTTCTGAGATGACAACACTCGTGATCTCTATTCATAGCTTGGAGTGCTTATTTTGTTTTATCTTTATGAACTTTCATGCACTCTGAATTGTCTCAGCCTAATACTTCTATCAAAAACTTGCCACTTTTTAACTGTTGCTTGTCAGTGTTGAAAGATCTTAAAAGGGCCTTCATGTTCTAGCATTTCTTCTGACTCTGTTTGTTGACACCCACTTTAGTGAAGGGTTTAATAGTTGCTTTGCATATTCTGATGTCATCTGAGGAAGCAGCATTCCAGAAGAGTGAAGATCTCATTCAGCAAGCGCAATTTTAATCGAAGAAGACTGGTTGCATTCCAGTACCTAATTGTTAATTTGGTGTTATTTAACATCAAGCATGACTTGGTATGAGTCACATTTGCACTTGCTTTCTTGAGTTTTGTTCAAGTTTAGAAATGCAGGTACACAGCATGCTGAGTACATTGATTTGGTCTTTTTTATTTTTGTCTCATCCTTCTAAGTAGCAGACATAAGTACTATGCTAGTGTACAGGATTTGAGTTAGGCTCTTTCATTCTATTGTCTGTTATAATTAAGAGATTAATACAAAACTATTTTTATTAAAAAAATATTGAAAGATGGCACAGTGACTGAATTATAAACAATGCTTTACCTTATTGGAGTTAAAACTAAATTTAATTATTATTTTCCCATCATAACTGTTCTCTTCATGAGAGTTCAACTCACCTTAACTTTTGTTGCAATGAAAAGAAGCATGTCTATGAAGCGCAATTTAGAAATAAATATACTGACCAATAACTCATTCCCAGGTGCCTTAAGTATATGGAAGTGCTACCAAAATAAGCAGGTAGCAAAGTAGATTTTTTTAAAGATAATTAAATGTTAAGCATAATGTTAGATTGAGGGAAGAGTTGTAGTAATGTAAAATTAGAATAGAGGAAAATAATTGCCTGGTGTCAGGAAAATGGAAAAGGGTAAGTGTAAATGAAATTAATCCATGATGTGAGTTACATTTTGCACTGTGTTGATGGATGAGTAGTGGTTGTTTTTGGGAAAGGGAACTTTCTTAGAACTCTAATCACACTTGGTTTTCTTAAAGTCTTCTTTGGCAGTCAATATTACCCACTGACAGTATTGTAATGTAAGCTGAGTTTTTTTTTTTTTTCCTTTTTTTCTTTTTTTTAATATTTTATTGTACTTCAGGTGAAGGCTTACAGAACAAATAGTTTCTCATGAAACAGTAGTACACATGTTGTTTTATGACATTG
>NW_004444193.1:956842-967507 GCF_000243295.1 Trichechus manatus latirostris
CCCCAACCCCATGACATGTCAACACTCTCCCCTTCTTGACCCTGGCCTCCCCATTTCCATTCGTCCAGCTTTCCTGTCTCCTCTTGCCTTCTCGTCCTTGCCCCTGGGCTGGTGTGTCCATTTAGTCTGGTATACGTGGTTGAACTACATGTGTTATTGTTTGTTTTATGGGCCTGTCTAATCTTTGCCTGAAGGGTGAACTTCAGGAGTGACTTCAGTTACTGAGTTAAAACGGTGTCTGGGGGCCATACTCTTGGGGTTTGTAAGCTGAGTCTTGACTCACCTTCTGAAACCTCTGACTCACCTTCTGAAACCTTGATTTCTTTGTTTTCTTTTCTTTAAATTCAAGAAGCATTCATTAAATGTCTGCTTTATGTGTTGAAAGTATTAAGATCATAAGGTAAGATGTCATTCATCCTTTCAAGAAGCTCATAAACTAGTTTAGTCCATGAATGGATAATTATTAAATAATGTAATGGCATCTGTTTTGAGATTTCATTTACTTCACCTCCTAGCCTCAGAATTTTGAATTCCTTATTATCTATTTCACTGGTTCTGTCTCCTGCTTTCTTGGTTTATATGGGGCCCAAGGTCAGTACACACATCTCTTGAATCTTGGGCTGCTTTGCAGTTTTTCTTATACCTGAGATAGTCCTGTTTGTGGCTTGATCTTTAGTTGGGAATCCAAAAGTGTAGACAAAACCAGGAAGGGAATGAGTTTAATGAGGGGTGTAGTATTAATAACAAAAGTAGATTTTGCAGAAAGTGATGTGAATCCCCCTATTTAGTACTAAAGGAATTAGAAATTTATTGAGTTTCATCAAGAAAAATTCAGCATTGATCAAAAGAGATACCCATTTGTATGACCATCTCTAAACACTGTTTTGGGGAGCCCTGGTGGCATAGTGGTTAAGCACTTGGCTACTAAACAAAAGGTTGGCAGTTCAAGACCTGGTGATCTGCTCCATAAAGATTACAGTTTAGGATACCCAATGGGACAGTTCTATTCTGTCTTACAGGGTTGCTGTGAGTCAGAATCCACTGGACAGCACACAGTAACATACTGTGTTTTGTTACTCTGGTATATCTTACCTGTTTTGTATCAAAAAGTTGCTTTTAGAATGGTTGGGAATGAGATTGTCATTCCCATGTGATATAATGTTACTTATAAAATATAATGTAGTCATTATCTTGTTCCCTATTTTTAAAAATTATGATCTTTGATTAAAAATTTTGGCATGTAAATGTCCAGGAATTGTTCCTATATTATGTTATTGTATTAATAATACTATATTACAAAGTTTCCAGCTCATACTGTTTTGAAAATAAAACAATCTTTCTCTTTTCTTTTTTTAGTCTATTTCTTTGTTTTGTTTCTAAATTCTGAAAGTTTGCTTAACTTTGCCATGTTTCAAGATTTGTTAGAGCTTTGTTATATTTGTGATGTGATAGAGCAGGGCAAAGGTTACTCTTGCACAGGACAGACTAGGATGAGACCACACTTAGAAATAGCTCTGCCTGTTAAGAGCTGATCTGGCCTACACTATAGCTACTAAACAAAAGTTCTCTTTAGTAGGCCATGCTAGGGTAGAACAGCCAGGTAATAATCTGGTTAACTTACTGTTAATGGAAATTCAAGGAAAAGAAACACATGAAATGTGGGATACGAGGTTTTGTGTGTGTGTGTGTGTGTGTGTGTGTGTGTAAATAAGCAAATGAATGAATACATACATACATGTATACATTTGTATTAACATCAGTGGTCACCAGAGAATTCTGTTTTTGGATATTGGGCTCTAGATAATGGCATGATACCAGTCCTTGGGATTGGAACTGATAATCCAAAGGTGAGGGCCCAGTTCTAGGAAGAAACAAGGCAGTGACCAGACTGGTATGTCCAAAAGGATCAAGACAGAAGCTTAGTTATAATAATTGAAGTATAAACAGGGTTAGGACAGCAGAAGGGTAGGAGTAGAAACAGGATTGGAAATAGAGTGGATTTCAGAACAAGCTAGAAACCCTAGTCACCTAATCTGGGCCATAAAGGCTGGGGTGAATTAGCATTAATGGTGATTTGATCCTGACTCCAAAATTTGGGCTGAAGCTACTTAAGCATCTCCTGTCACAAGTCCATATAGATGAGTTAGGATATAAATGTCAGGAGAAGCGAGGTACACAGAGAGCAGAAACAGTCTGGGCTTGACATTCTTTTGTATACTATTAAGAGACTTAAGGGAAAGATAATTTCCAGTGTTAATCAGTAATCATTTAGTCTTTTGGCACTTGTAGGCATCACAAGATACAGAGAACTGCTGATGCTCCCTAATAACATCTTACCAGGGAACTGCTGCTAAAATGAACAGACTAAAGCTTTGGAGTAAATGTGCTTTCTTGCAAAATAGGAGGATATGAAAAAGCATGTTAGACATGAGGGTTCTAATGGCACAATTCTGAAGGCAGAGTACACTATGTTAGTTTCTGAGTGGGGTAAGAGGAAGCAAGGAATATGATAATTATGATAATATTGACGTTAAAATAAGAACCCTCCCTACCTTTCATTTACTTCCTAGAAAAAGTCATATTAGCATTTTTTGGTTGCAGCCAACTGACACTCACTAGTTTAAGGGGTAGGTGGATTTGTGGGACTCATACTGAGAACTGAATGATGAATTGAACAAGTGGGGCTTGAACAGAAGAAACCAGAGGAGTTCCGGGAATCTCTTTGGCAGGAGTTTTTATACCTTTTTTTCTACACCCTTGCCATTAGTCATGGTTCTGCAAAGATTTAGTTTCTGTGTTACCTTTTCAGTTTTTGTATTCCAACAGGAAAGGGTTAGATTAGCTTAGTTTGAATCAGGTATCTGTCTCTCCCAGAGCCACGGATGCTGGGTTCTGTGATACAGTCATAACCCCAGGGGGTCCATCCCTCTGTGCTGAAGACCATTCCCGGAGAAGGGGAAGCAAAAGCTGGCAGTTCTCCAGAAAGTATCTAGAACATCTCACTCCCTTTCCCTTTCCTTCTTCTTCATTCCTTATCTACTTCTATAAAGGCAGAGATAACCCTGCTATCCCATCTATTGAGGCAGTTTTTACCAGTGGGAGAAAACCCAAATGCACCCAGAGGCAGTTCATAGGGCTACTGACTCTGGGCGCTATTGCTGCTTCCTCTGGTTCCATTGTGATTCTTTCTTGATATTCTACAACGTATAGACTAAATGTCAATTTAACTCCTGCTAACTTGCCATCTATATCACTGGGGGAAAGGAAGAGGAAATAAATATATTTAAAAGGGAAGGACAGGGGTACTTATTACATACCAGTGACTAGTAAGAAAACAAGTGGCAGCTAAATCCTTAGTTTTGCATCTACATACAAAGCCCTGACCTCTTTCACTTCTAATTTCATATTTCTATTGCCTTCTGTGCTAGTATCTTGGCTCATCAGGGTTCTATTCCTAGCAAACTGTCTTAGGCTGGGTACTTTAGAGAAGCAATTATCAGTAAAACGTATAAATATATACATAGATTTATATCAAGGAAGTGGCTCACGCAGTTGTAGAGACTGGAATGTCCCAAGTCCATGGATTAGGATAGAGGCTTCTCCTGACTCACGTAGTCACAGGGTCTGGTGAACCCGGGATCGGCAGGTTGGAGAGCAGGGCTTCACTCACAGGATGTAAAGATCACCGAATCCCAGGATCGGCAGATAAGTTGCTCACTGAAGTCCCAAGAACCGGAGGTCAGACAAACAGGAGGCAACTGCAGGATCCAGAGCGAGCAAAAAGCCAGAATGTCTGCTTATATTTGGATGCAGGCCACATCCCCAAGGAAACTGTCTTTCAACTGATTGGCTACTCACAGCACATCCATCATGGGAGTGATCACATATAAACGCTGAGAATCATGGCCCAGCCAAGTTGACGCACAATCTTAACCATCACACTGTCCCAAGCTTTTATTCCTGAAAAGGAGTCGCTGGAAGTTCCAACTATATGGAATTGTGATAATCTTCCACTGTCCTTAACACTGTGCATAGTATGTGCGATCAGAAGATATTGCAGGAGATTCCTCTGAGTTCTCATAGATTTAGGAAGTATAGTAGCAAGCCTTTTCCCCTTGAAGTCAGGGACAGTTGCCCCCAACCAATTCATGTAACCTTCATCTTTGCTCGTTTTGCTGCTGTCATGAGGTAAACAAACTGGATGGTTTTCAATAGAGTGGAACAGTTATTATGTCTCCTGGTACAATGTAATAATATATAAAATACAATTATATAAAATAATAAGAGAGTCCGTGGTTTACAAATGAGTTCCATTCCTAAGTCTGGGATTTATCCATAAGTCGGAACAGTTAGGTATGGTTTGTATCTAACATCAGTAAGTCAAATGTTTGTCTTAGTATGTAATACAGAGTGTACCATTTTATACATTAAAACCATTAAAGAAACAGTTCCAGATACACTGAAACATCTTTAACATAATAATACAGTAATAATGTTTTGATGTACGTTACGAAGTAGTGCCTGTTTGTTATTACTAACCATTGTACACACCTTTTCCACAGTTGAAGAGATAGCTACAGGGCAAACATTACCCGAGATTCTCAGAAGAGTCTGTTCTGTAAAATCTTTTAGACCAATTAGATACTTTATTGTAGACTCTGAACTAAAAAAATTGACTTGTATTTTTGCTGGGTTTTGAACCCTTCTCAGAAGAGGCAGGGAAGATTAGGGGGTGTGGTAGGATGGGTGCTGGAGCCAAACTAATCATTCCCCTCATCACCTTCTCACCAGACCTGTCAACCCCACCCATGCACCGACTATGAGGCTGCTGCCTTGGGATGTGAGGGAGAAAGTGCCAGTCAGGATGTGTTAAGGCAAGCCCCGGGCCCAAGGGTTGGGAAGAAAAAGCTTAGGGAAACCCAAATCGGAGGTTCTCCACAGACCCCTGAAAACCATATGGACGTATAGAGGTCAGGAATCTAAGACTGCCACCTCCCCCCTTTCAAGCCACCAAAAGGCCAAGAACCGCTGCAATAGTGAAATCCCACAGGTGTAAGGTAGCGGAAACAGAAGCCCAGAGAGGAACTGTGATGGCCCCAGGCTGTACAGCATGGAGGGCCCAGCGGAATGGGGTGGGGGCGAAGCTGGGTAAGGGGTCTGGCCATTTGCCCAGTGCTGTGCTCTGGTTGTACTCAGAGAACACGTGGAGCCCGCTTCCTGGCCCCTGGCTGCCACCACCTGCAGGCTAGCATTGCAGAGCAGAGTGGCAGTGCTTGGGGCAAGCAGACGGTGGTGCTGGCCCTTTCTGAGGGAGGTGGGTGCATGTGGGCTCTCTGCTGCGGGCTGCAGCTGGGTGCACCATGTCACGGGGGCCTGCCCTCTGCCAGTGGCCGCCCCAGGACCTACTGAGGTACTTGCTCATGTGAGCAAAGCTTGGCCCGAGGGAACCTGGGGGCCCAAACACCGAGTCAGTTTTTTCCTGATAGGCTTTATGGGGTTGGTTTATACCTATGGTTGTACATAAGTCGGACATAACCCGGGCAATGCCTGTATATAAAATGTGTAGTAATGCATATAAAATGTAGTAAGTATTCTTTCTTGGATTCTAAAACTTCCAGATCAGTAGATTCTAAAGTTGTTGAGTTAAGATGCAAAAATTTGAGAGCAGGTGAAAGACACCACCTTCACTATCATTGCTTGGTTCCCATATCCAGTGTGTTCTGGAGTTGGGAGACATCATGTATTGGCTTCAAAGCCTATTTTATATCTTACAGGACAGCCTCCTGATTTCAGATTTCAGCTGGGGCAGCAGCTGGCGTATGAATCTTCAAGAAGATATTACCTTCTACTATATAGGGATTCTGTGAGTAGGAATCAACTTGATGGCACACAACAGCATCAGCAACCTAAGAACAGTGGCTTCTGAATAAGAAGCTATTTGGTAAGATTAGTAAGACCCCTGGACATTTACCCATGGCCACTTGAAGTAAATTCCTGGATTGGCCATGTATGATACCTTGGATTTATATGAAGCATTCACTTATGGATAGTGGTGCTGGCAGAGGCAAATTCAGAATTGGGGTCTCTTTTACAGTGAGGGCCAGCCATCACTATTTCTGTGCTACAAAGAGCTTGATGCAATTTGCCTGCTAAGAAGTAGTTGGGGGATTCTCCTAGGTATGGTGCCCTGTGGGAGACTTGGGCAAATGATTCTCAATATAGTGATAGTGACATCAGTCTTAGTGAGTCCATGCAGTTGAGCCCTTGCATAACCACTTCTCATGCATCCTGGTTGTTTTGTTCATGAGGTGAATCACCAGGCTGGCTGAGGAAGAATTATTACTTGATCTATGATATAGGTCATCTAATCTACCTGATTATTAAGAGGCTTTATATTTTAATTTGTTTCCTTTGGCAGTGGCAGATTCTGGTGAACACAGATATGGGACAGGGATTCTTTTTAGTCTCTGGACCTGTTGTGAGAGGCTGAATGCAAGTAGCCATTCCCTGTATCTCCCTGTCATTTATTCTCTCTCTGATCTTTTCTTTCAAGTTCATTGATCATGCACAGAAAAGGGAAAGACTATAAACTAAGCAGCCTACCACAGAAGTGTCTACTACTGAAGCAATAATATATTCTAAAAGTTCTCAAAACATAAGCAATGTTTTTAAGCCAAGCCATGTAACTATATTTTTTAATGTTAATTTTTTTATTGTCTCGGTTGGCTCAGATCTTTTGTTTTATAGTTCTTCAACTACAAAGGCTTCACTTTAAAATTTGCTTTTATTTTGCATTATAGAATGCTAATATGTCATATATTGTGTGTGTGTTAAGGCATGTATGTGTCTATAGATATATGTACATACATCATTTGAGCATAGAAGATGTCTGAAAAGTTGCACATCAAACTGTTAATAATGACTACCTTTGGGGAATGGGATAGGGGATGAGAAAAGGAATTGGTAATGTGATACAGAGCAGACTTTCATTGTTTTACTTCAAAAACTGTTCTTCACGATATATTTTTTAAAATTCTACTCAGCCTGTACTTTCATTAATATGAAAATGCTAGCATATGATTTTTGTTTCATATAGTTAAAGTTAGGAGAGAGAATATCTGGATCATTAAGGACTAATAAACAGTGCTTATATAAAACTATCTGTGCTGTCAACAAAAACATACGTAGTGGGTTTTTTGTTTTGTTTTTTGACTTTTTTTTAGCATATATAATTTTGACGATCAGATGCTTATTGAAAGTCAGTGCATGAGTTACAGTTTTTCATGTAATTACACTTAGGTTGAGCCACTTTGCTTTCCCCATCAACATAAAGTTTCTATTTAAGACTCACTCTGTAATTAACAAAAACTATAATATACCTTAATCTGAAACGTCTGTAATTCAGAGGTCATGTTGTAATAAGGAATTGCAGGAGGGAGACCTTCAACATGTTATTCTTCCTTGCTAATTTTCGGTTTCATGTCTGGGCATCTGATGGGACCCAGTGCTATGGAGGGCTCCTAACTAGGAGTGTAAGAACTTCTTTTCTAGTTTTTTTGTATGCGCTCTTGTTACCGTAACAATGCGGATTGGAGCCGCCTGCCGCAGTAGCCAATTCTGAGATGGGTGAGGTGAGCAGCAAGAGTTTTATTATATATCAATATATAGGAGACAGAGGGGAATAGATTCCTCCAAAAAACCTGTCTCCCCCACTGGAGATCGGCTGAAGACTTTTATAGGGACAGGATTATGGGTCTTAGAAGTTTGTGTTAGTTCCCCCTTGAGGTGGTCATGTCTCAGATGAGTTAATCTTTTACTGATATTCTTGGAAGTTATCTGGCGACATCCTGGTTTTCTTGTCACAGACGGGTGCTTTGTTCGGTTTTTTGATCCTTAGATCATTATCACTTGTTTTCCACCCTCCAAGGAGGAACTTCAGTTAATCTTAAACCTTTTGTAGGGACTGGAACGAGGGGGAAAAACAAGATCATGAGACAGTGTGGCGGTTAGCAATGGGGAATAATAATAGTGAGCCGGGCCTATGCTGCCTCTTCCACTCTTAGCTTGGATGGAGGCAACAGGGAGGCAAGAGGGAGCAAGCAATTCTTAGACTCTTTCTGTCAGGTTTATTTTTTGTAGTGATATGGACAAAACATTCTGAAACATTTTTAGATGTACTATGGCTGAGGCTGGATCCCTGGTTCTCACTGACGAAGGAGGAATATACAAATACGGAATGGGGCAAGACCAGAAAGAATCTTGTGGAGATTGGAATCTTGAAAGTCTCAGTGTGAATTCATTATTTTTAAAACAAGTATATGTATACGTACACTTGTATATGTGCATATACATACGTGTATATGTATGCATACCTTTGTATGTATATGTGTATATATGCATGTGTATTTCCTGGCTCTGTCCAATGAAAAAGCTAAGACGCAAAGACATCCTGTTAGCAATGAACACACCTAACTCTCAAATCTTGGTCTGTAAAAAATACCACTTCCCCCACTCATAGGAACCAGGACTTCTCAGAGAAATGGCTGATTCCAGGCCTGGGCAGGGTACATACAAGGTGAGCCTGGAACATTATTTTATGCCAGAAAATAAGAAAATATTTTTTTTAAAAACAGTGCATGTCACAAGAAGTCTGTTGGGGCTCCTACTGGCCAAATCTGTGACAATTTGAGCATCAAAATAATTAAGTATAATAATAAATTATATACCATTAAAAATAGGAATTCGTTATCTATAGTTTTAATAAACTAATAAATGAATAAATGGAGAAAAAGGGAGGGCTCTTCATTACAGTAGAATGCTGAGTTCTGGAGTTGGAAATTTTTGCAACCATCATATTAAAGATTAGATCAGGCAAGAATCATAACAAAATCTGGGGGAATATTGATGAGGAATATTGATATTTCCATGGTCTTAAAGTGTCTCCCCAAAGACTGCATTTTAGTTGCAAGGGGAAAAATAATAGGTCGCTATGAGTCGGAATCGACTCGATGACAATGGGGTATATATGTATGTTGGAAAAATCTGACAACAGTATAGTGCAAATGGATACCATGTGACTCCAGATAAGACACCCTGAGGGGACGCCTCATTACCTATGTTATGTTCTGGCTAAGAATGCATACCTTGAATCTAATCATGAGGAAACATCAGACAAACCAAAATGAGAAAGTTTCTATTAAAAAGAAAGGGGGAGGGACTGTATTTTTGCAAAAAAGTCAACGTCATAAAAAAACAAAGAAAAGTGGAATTAAAGGAAGCAAAAGAGAGCTGACTATTAAATGCAATACCTGACCCTAGACTAGATCCTGTACTGAATAGGGAAGAAAATGCTATAAAGGGTATTATTAGATCAATTGAAAAAAAAAATTGGAAGATGGACCACAGCTTAGATAAAAATATTGTAACAATGTTAACTTTAACTGTGCTGCGCTTATAAAGAGAAAACCTCTACTTTTAGGAAATACACATTGAAGTAAGAAGCAGAGGGCCATGATGTATAATTTCTCCTTGTTGGATTCAGAAAAAAAGTTGTGTGTGTGTAAAGAAGGAGAGTGACAAAGAGCACATGAGCACAAATGATAAAACAAAGGAGGTAACTTATTAACATAAGTCTGAGTATAAGGGTGATTTCTCTGTTATTTTTGTAACTTTTCTATGAGTTTGAAGTTGTTTCCAAATAAAATATTTAAAATTAAAAAAAATATGGCTTTTATTTTTAGATTTTATATTTATAAAACTTGGTTCTTTGTCTGGAATCAGTTTGGCATGAACATTTGTATATTTTCCTGTATGTTGGTGGTATTGCTCCACAAGCCAGCTATTTTTCAGTATGACAGCAGTTAGTGGAAAATAAATGAGCCCTATTCTGTTAGTGGTCAGAGTCTAAAAACCTAATATTATTTTCATTTACTATAATGATGATTTCAGGCTTATGGAAGTATTAGCTACAATATCTATGGAAGTCTTTGGGGTTAAATAATTGTCATCACTTATGAAGAAATTTTGAAATGATTACATCAAGAATCCGCTCTAGCCCCGTGGTTAGTTAGATTATCTTGCTTTGTGAACTGAGGAAGAGTCTCATTTTTAGCCTTAGGAGAGAGTAGGTTATTCTTTTGTCAGTTCATTCCATAAACGTTTGTTGAATGCCTTCTATATGTCAGATTCCTTTCTAGGCATTAGAGATGCAGCACCAAACAAAACAAAGCTCTTGCCCTGATGGATTTTGCGTTTTAGTGGGAGGACATAGATAATAAATAGAAATAGAAGTAAAATAAGTGAATGTTAGATTACAGAAAGACCTACAGAGAAAAATTAATAAGGAAAAGGTAGTAGGGAGTGCTGGGGCATATGCAAGTTGTCGCAGTTTTAAATAGAGTTTTGTCATGGATTGAATTATGTCTCCCAAAAAATGTGTCAGTTTGGCTGGGCCATGATTCCTGGTATTGTGTGATTTTCCTCTATGTTGTAAATCTTGCCTCTATGATGTTAATGAGAGAGGATGGGCGGCAGTTGTGTCAGTGAGGCAGGACTCAAATCTACAAGATTGGATTGTGTCCTGAGGCAATCTCTTGAGATATAAAAGAGAGAAGTGAGCAGAGAGACAGGGGGACCTCATACCACCAAGAAAGCAGTGCCTTGAGC
>NW_004444193.1:970361-971293 GCF_000243295.1 Trichechus manatus latirostris
TCCCTTCGACAATAAAACTGTGTTATTCTAAATTGGAGGCAAGCACAGAATGCAATAATACATAAGATGCCTGGGTCAAAATAGGAACTCTGTCTAAATTGTGATTTAAATTTAAACCGATGCCTAAAAATCATAGATTACATATTACAATTAGAGTGCAATGAAATTATTTCTTACTATTTGCCTTTGGCTGAATTTATATGAAGATAAAAGATGATAAAATCCAGTTATATAACATTTTAGATTTCTGACAATTTAAGACATCTGTAGATTGCATTAACATGCAGAAAATGGGTTGAGAAAAACATTGGTTTCTGTTTCCAGTTTGCTGTTTCCAGTTCTGACTGGCCTCCTGCGGCTTCAGCTTCTGCTTCTGTATCTTAACATTTGCCTCTACCTGGTAGTTCAAAACTGGTAAAAACCAGTCGGCATCCAAAATACTTATAAAATTCCTATGAAACAGTAAGAAAAGAACAGACAACTCAGGAAGAAAATGGGCAATAGATTTGAATAGGCATGTCACAGAAGAGGAACATGAGTTGGCTAATAAACTTGAAGAAATACTCAGCATCATTAATCAACAGGGAAATGCAAAATAAGACCTCAATTAGAAATTATTTTATACCCCCAAATTAAGGAACTGGCATTGCTAAATGTTGGAAAGGCTGTAAATCAGTAAGAACTACTTGTTGCTGGTGGGAGTATAAATTGCTAAATATACTTTGGGCAAAATAAAAATTGACATTATAAAAAATTGAACGTACGCATACTCCTCGACTCCTAGAGAAACTTAATAGGAGACGTGTAAGAAACTTTCATAACAGAAATGTTCATAATAGCAGGAAAAAAAAAACCTACAGGGAAAATGAAATGTCACTGATAAGAGAACTGTGGTACATTTACACAGCGCAGTGTTATTCTGCAATGTAGAT
>NW_004444193.1:971406-989673 GCF_000243295.1 Trichechus manatus latirostris
AAAACAAGCAAAACAAAACACTATCGTTGAGATATGTGTATATATGTAATATATATATATTTAAAGCAAAGGAATGATAAATATGGGGGTGAGAGAGGTAGGGCCTGGGCTGGGGAAAAGCAAATAAGTAGAACATTAACAGTAACTTACATCAGGTTCTTGAGTTGGGTGGTGGTTATGTGGATGTTCATTTTATTATGCTTTGAATTTGAATCATGTTACAAATAACTGTTGCATGCATCAAGTAACATGTTAAAAAAATTAAGAATCCATACTCTCAAGTCACAATTTAGGAGACATGCCATCAGTCTGCATACTCTTTCATTGCCACTTGAATTCCTTACTGCACCTAGTATTTCACTAGAGGTATCTTTTCTGTCTGCATAAGACTGTATCTGCCATTTAAGCGTGTGTCTTCCATCTGACAAGTTACTCAGTAACTCTTTGTTGGATGAATAAGTGAATGAATGATTTGGGGAAATCAGAATTTTTTTTAGAGACTACCTAAGAGCCAGACTTAAAAACACCTTTCTCTTACATAAGTTGCAATCCACCTGACGGCAACAGGGTACCGGGATTACACTTCTAGCTGAGTTCTAAGAACCAGCCAAGAAGTAGGATAGCAAAACTAGGTTATTGTACACCTAGAGAAATTACATGCATTCTTTTTCTTTTTTGGAGCATATTTGTTTCTTCAATAAGCAGCAGTATGATCTGTTCTACAAATGAATACTGGACTGGAAGTGGGAAGAGCTGCGTTCGGAACCTGCTGTGCCACCAGTAACTGTGTTGTGACTGAGTCTTTGTAGAACTATTTCAGATCTTAGTTTCCTCATTAGTAAAGTGGAGCTGAACCAAATGGCCTCTGTTGCAGATTGAAATGATTCTATGTCCTTCATGGATTTTTAATAGAAAATTTTATCTAAAATAAAGTGTTGCTACGTGTTCCATTGTTAAACCGTTGGCAGCAAGTAAGGAGATAGAATCAGTAGAAAATGAATGACTCATGATGCTAAAACATATTCTGAACTTAAGCTGTGTCTTCTTTTTCTGTTCCTGCATCACTGATATACTTCACCATGCCCACTTCAGGGAGAAAGTGCCTGCAACTTCTGTTGTTTCTACACAAGGTCATGCCATTCCACAACAGAGAATCAGGTCAGTTTTAGGATTGTTTTTTGTCTGTTGAAAAATGAGCCAGGAATAGAGCTGTGCTAGTCTTTGCTGCATTTCTGCATAGCAGCAGGACCATTGGACCGAGTTCAGAAGAGCTGGGTTTCAGTCCCTCCTCAGTTGAAATCAACTCGACAGCAACTGGTTTGGTTTTTTTTGGTTCACCACAGATAGCTAGGTAAACTCAGACTAGCCTCCCTATCTTGATGGCTTTTTTAGTTTTTGCCACCAAAACGAGTATGTTAGAATAAATCATCTTCATTTTCAAATATGGTTTTAAAGCATTATGACCTACTTTAGGTACCTACATAGAATAAAATCATGTTTTTAAAGCATCATTTGTTTCTTTCTGGATTATGAAAATCTCACTAATTTTTCAAATAGAAAACCCATGTGCCTTTAATATATGTGAAATATGTTTGGGATATACCTAAACATTTAGTTTCATGTTCAGTTAATTTTTGGGAAAATATTTAGTGTCTTTTAAAGCATAGACTTTGGAATTCTTACTGTGTTGTAGTTACTTGGGCCGACTGCTGTATTTTTTTTGCAAATAACTCACCCACATAAATAACCCACCCCCACACATATAATGCACATAATGCGTCTAGGATAATAATGTGCAAGGGGGTTGTGCAGTTGACAGAAAATGTGTAACGTGCATGTTATTTGTGTAAAATACGGTAGTTTGAGCAATGAACTGTATTAGTGAGAACCTCAAAGTACTTTGGTTACCCAGTCACCTTAGTTTTAGTATTTTACTTTGTTGTTTACTGAAGTTATTTTTTAAATGAAGTTATTAGTCCTTCAAATAGTATTCTTCAGCCTTAGAGAGGGTACCATGTTAGTCTTCTGTTGATTGCAAGTGAATTAGTTCAAATTAGCTTACACAAAATGAAGTTATCAGACTTTTGGGAGTGTCCTGGGGGATACCAAGGGACAGAAATGTAGCTGAGTTTCAGGAACAAGAACCAGGGACCCAAATTTAGTCAGCTTTCTCTCAAACTCTCGCCAGAGTGCCTCTTCTCTGTATTTCTGTCCCTTTGGAAACTGGCTTTCTTCATGTTTCCATTCTTTGTGGCTGCCATCACCTTCCAAGCTTTATGTCTTGCAGTTCACACTTTGAAAGAAAGGTGAACTCTTACGTAGCCAGTCTCAGAATTTCAAGAACGGACTCTCTGATTCTTCAGTCAGGTTCACCTGGACAAGTTGTGGCTTAAGGGCTGGGTCGTCTTAAAACTGCATTGGCTGTCCTTGTTTCAAAGCCTATTCTCTGACTTATTCACACTAAAATGCAGATTAATATTAAGAGTATTAATTATTACTATAATATTACTCTTTCCAACCTTAAGTTAAAGCTGAATTTCCCAAACGGTGTTCTAGTGAAATCTTGAATTCCAATATATAAAAATGATTAACATAAATACAAGGAAAAATATTAGAGATTGAAGAGCATAGGGATATGGGGATATTATAAGAAGATTCCAGGGAGTGGAAGAAAATGAGAAATCATGTTTGTGGTGCTAAGATGGAGGAGGGTAGATAGATAATCAAATGTGTATTCCTAAACTAACAGTGTTACAAAGAATGGATAAAGCAGGCAGGCAAAAGAAAAAGAAAAGCTTTTTTTATTTGACTTTGTAAGAAAAAAATCAGAACCTAGGAGAAAGAACCACTAGATTTAGTCTCAGTTCAGCTACTAACTATTCTCTGTGTATCTGAATTTATTCCTATCCTGTGGATGATCTTAACCTCTGGGCATCAATCTCTATCTTTATAAATGGAGTTGATGATGGTGGTACCTGATGGGGTGGTTGTGAGGAATGAATACACGTTAAGTGCTCAAAACAGTTCCTGGCACATCATGATGATCATTAATTTTTTAAAAAGTGTTTTGATTAGATTATGTGATTGCAAGGTCTCTGCTCACTAAAATTCTATAGTCCTAAGATTTTCTGGTATGGACTAATGTTTTTTTTTTCCTGAATAAAGACTTGGAAACTTTGGGCATCTACTTGCATCCTGTATTGAAGTTAATTTTGATACTGCCAATGAAAGTTGTGTTTGAATCAAGCGTATATATTATCTATTGCTGCATAACAAATTACCCCAAAATTTAGCTGATTAAAACAAACATTATCTCAGTTTCTGTTGGTTAAGAATCTGAAGTGTGACTTGGTTGGGTCCTCTGGCTCAGGGTCTCTTGCAGAGCTATGTTCAATGTGTCCACCAGGACGGTAGTCTTTTCTGAAGGCTCTGGGGGAGACCGTGCTTCCAGCTCACTCACATGGTTGACAGGATTTAGTTCATTGTTGGTTGTTGAACTGAGGGTCTTAGTTCCTTACGCTAATTGTTTGCCAGAAGCCTCCCTCTGTTCCTTACCATGCGAGCCGTTTCTATAAGGCGGCTCACAACATGCTAGCTGGCTTCCATCAAAGTGAGTAAGCAGGAGGGTGTGAGCAAGATAGAAGTCACTGTCTTTGTATAACCTAATCTCAGAAGTGACATCCTGTCAGTTACAATATTGTGTTCATTAGAAGAGAGTCACTGGATCGATCCAGCCTACATTCAAGAGGAAAGGCTTACGATAAGGGCATGAATACCAGGAGGTGGGGATCATTTGGAGCCATCTTCAAAGCTGCCTATCATAATATATAAGAATGAAGAAATAAGAACATATGCTAAGTGTAAATATATGTAAATTACTTAATATTATTCAGAAAGCTTAATCTTAAGCTTTAAACGAGTTTTTCACTCTTATGCCTTACAGCTTTGTAATCAGAAAGTACCTCACCCTTACAAAAAGAAGAAATTAACATCTCTATTTTTTTTAATACAAAAGAGGATTTTTTCTGTTTTCTTTTATCAAATTGGTTATTTTTCTATCCTATGTAGAATTCTTCAATTGCTACTCTTCATCTGTTAAGAGATTAACCCGATTTTTCTCATAAAATATCCAGAGGTCTCACCTCATTCCCCTGAAAAGTATTTAAGTGTAAGAAGTCTTAGGTTAAGATTATTTTATTAACTCTTATGTGGTTACTTTCTGCAACTAAATTATTATGAAGTATTAGAAATTACCATAAAATTATGAGGGTATTTAATATACCAAATTGACTAAGGGCAGTGCTCAATTATGGTAATTACTTTTACAGAATGTAGTGGCACAGTCGTGTATACTCTATCCACCAGCTAGCAGTCCTCACCATTTTACATTGATGGAGAAATGCTGTTGTCGGGTGCTGTTAAGTCGATTCTGACTCATAGCAACCCCATGTGACAGAGTGGAACTGCCCAATGGAGTTTTCTTAGTTGTAATCTTTACGGACGTAGATCGCCAGGTCTTTCTCCCATGGAGTGGCTGGGTGGGTTTAAACTAGCAACCATTCAGTTAGCAGCTGATCACTTAACCTTTGTGCCACCAGGGCTCCTTTGGTGGAGAAATATTTGGAAGTATTATGGTGGGTTGATCTTGTAATGCTGTTAGGAAGAGAGTATAGTTGTGTTTCTGGAAATGAGATTTGACCTAGTTGGCATTATCTGTATGAGTTAATCTTTAAGGGGTGTGTGTGTGGGGGGGGGGTGGTACATGGAATAACATTTCTTCAGTAAATTTGGTCTAAGAAAATTTTGAGTTCGATGAGGAACATTTATTTTTTTAAACTACGTAAGTATAGATGGAGCATATACTTAGCATGTGATTACATGATTGAATTTTAGAAGTGGTTATTAGAATTATTTCTGAATTACTTTTAATAAATTGTTTCAAATTATAAACATAAAGCATAAATTTTAGTAGATAGTGAACATCTCATTATTGGAAATGGTGAAACTTATTTTTAACTCTTACTAGGTTTGGAAGCTCAAGGGCATTTCATCTGACTTTTCACTTCAATTAAATGAGCATCAGTTCAATAGGATTTCTAGCTAGTGTCTGTTTTCACTCTCTAGTAGGATTTCATTTAGCATAAATCATACAGAATGTTAAATTCAGGGCTTTCTTTTGATAGACAGAAATTGGACTAGGGAATGCATTCTTGTTTTTCAACAAATGATATTATTTTTCCTTAAAAAAAATCCCTGTTGCATTGATTATGGCAAAGGAGAAGTTAAAAGCTTAAAGTCTTAGGATTTTCTGTTACCAGAATATTGAGCTGACAGTTTTGTTTGTAATTTACCATCTTTTTATTATGAAAACTTCTGGAAATAGTTAAACTTATGACTAAATGTTGGGCTTTTGACTTTGTGACAAAAATGGTATTGTATGTTTTATGGTTTAGAAAAATGTCACCCACAAATGAAGTTTTGTATAAAATGTATTCTTTCTAAAAACATGTTAAGAGAGTTGAAAAAATTCAGTGAAGAGACTCAAGAAAATGTGAAATGTGCAGATATATTTAATGTGAAGTTTAGATTACATAGTTTAAAAACTTTCTTTAATCAAAAAAAAAAAGCAAGTTGAAAAGTAAATAGCATTTCTAAATAATAGTTTTTGGATTTTAAAATTTAGTTCAATTTTCCTTTATTTCAAGAAATGGTACTTAAAATTTAGAACCTAGAAATACTAATCATTTTAATTGCTACTTTGTTCCTTGTTGTGGATTTTTTTTTTTTTTTTTTTAATTCTTTAGACTCTTGGTTCATTGACTAGACCTGGGGTTTTATGCCCACATCACTGAGTTCCTTTTTGACCCTGAGGATCCATTAGTTGGCGCTTGTTTTGGGAACAAATTGTGTATCGATCTTTATCAGCAGTGTGATAAAATATGTATAAAGTATTTAAAAACAGACATAAGAATGAAAAAGTGCAATGTAACACACATTGTGGTTAAGGTCCCAAACTTGGTTGTACTTTCTGGTTTAAATCATGGCTTTTGCTTACAGCTATTTGCCCTCGGACAAAGTCCTTCTTAACCTCTGTTCTAATATGAATTTATTAATAGTATTTAATAGAAGTACAGTAAAGGTTAAATGAGACTGTATTTGTAAAGTGCTTAACACTGTGCCTGGTACATAGTAAGTAAAAGCTAAATTAACGCTAGCATGCATTTGTTGTTGTTCAAGTACGGGCCTCAAGTCAGTTTTACTTTGGAAGTTTTGAAGGTTAGAATCATGTCCACTGCTAATGATAATATATATGTCTTATTGATAGTTGCCTATTGTTATTTCATTAAATACTGACTTAAACTTTGAAAAGTAGAATAGAATTTTTATAAAAGGATATAAATTTAGAAAGAGAAGCCATCACTTAAATTATTGACTTAAAATGAAAAGGAGAAAGGAAATAGAGGAAATGAGTGTGGTCTTTGTGCTATAGGTCTGAGAGAATAAAAAATAAGATAAAATAAAAATCAGGAGCACTAGGATGTCACTTTTTAATTTTGATTTTCTTTTAAACTAGCCACTTTGGTTTTTGTTTTACTTTGTTTTGACATAGAGAAAAGGAGTGGGGAGAAGTGATGTGGTCGTGTTGGTCATAGGTTCCCTGCTGTAGGATTGCCTCTTGTACCTCGGTTTTATGAAGACTTCTACTAAAAGGCATATTTAAGAGTATTAATCTGGTCTTGAGGTGTCTGTGGCTACTTAGCAAGCTAAGAAAGCTGAACTCCTCCTTTTAGAAAAAGGATCTGTGCCAAACTAGAGGCAAATATGGAACTTAGGAGGAAGTCTCCTGTTACATACATTTTGTTCCTACTTTGGTCAGACAGTGATTAAGAGCTTGACTGCTAATCTAAAGGTTGGTAGTTTGAATCCACCAGCTGCTCCTTGGAAACCCTGTGAGGCAGTTCTGCTTTGTCCTGTAGGGCCGCTAGGAGTTGGGATTGACTCGACAGCAGTGGGTTTGGTTTTTGGTTTTTTGTTTTAATCAGACGTTAGTTTTACCTCTGCCTGAGCACATTTTTTGTACTTTTATGTAAATGAAAACAAAAAGGGTCTCTGCTTTCCTTAAGAATTTGTAATTTTAAAGTATTAGACAACATAAATGGTAAAGAGGGAAGAGAATAATGGGGGGAATCTGTAATGTATAGGCTTTCAAGCTGTTTTATTATCTTCTCAAATATGTCCTTGTGTGATTGAGGGTAGGAGAGAGACTCAAAAAGCCTAGCTAAGAAGCCTGTCTTGAAGGTAGGGCTTCAACATTTATGGACTTAATGAAGGATTGTTGAAAATATGTCTATATGCTGAAGTAAAAGAAATAATTATTTTATTTCAAAACATATAGAGAACTAAATACACAGTCTTTTAAAAATTTCTTTTCTTTGTTTTTACCTAATAATTTTAGATTTTCTTATAAAAATTAGGGTATTTTGATTCTTTCCCCCTCCAAATACCTGTGCCCTCTTTCTCCCTTTTTCCTTCCACATAATTTTTGACCCTTTAGTTTGGTTGATTTATATTTGGTCTTACTATATTGTTTTGTAGTAAGCAAAACGTGTTCATGATGCAAGAATTGTTTTTCTCTTTACAGTATCTCTAGCTGTTCATTAACTATATAATTGCTAGTTCAAAAATATTTCAAAAAGCTATACAGGAAGGAACTCTGAGAATGTTGGAAGGCCGCTTCAGTCATGGTTCAAAACTGATTCAAAATTTTTGAGATCAGAGTTAAGATTTAGTTTATTTTTTTAAAACCTTTGCCTTTCTCCAAAATTCGTAGATAATCCTGGTGCTTTGCTGTATCTGAATTATTGGGCATTCAGGAATAAATGGCTTCCTTTTGTAGTCAGGAGTTGTTGAAGAAAGGCTTTTACAAAATTTTATCAGTTAGTGAAAGGAAGCTTTCCTTCATGAATGCTGTCCCTCCTGGTTTAGTGTTGCAGAGGCCCTATTACACATTTAGATAGGCTACAAGATTAGGTTTTTTCTTTATATGGTCTTATCTTAGCTCCCTGGTTTTTCAGATCATACGCTTTTATGTTTTTCATATTTCTGATGCCTGATAAAGAATGGCCCCGTTCAAGAGATTTGGTTTTATAATGTCTTGGATATATTTGAATTCCTCTACTCCCCAAATACTAGCGAATATTAATAAAAATAATATTATTAATAGCAGCCAGCATCTATTGTTCTCTTGGTTTTTACGTATGTTATTGTTGTTAGTTGCAGTTGCGTCAGCTCCCACAGCTAGCGACCCCAGGTATAACAGAATGAAATGTTGCCAGATCCTGTACCATCTTCATGATTGTGGGTATGTTTGAGTCCATTGTTGCAGCTATCACATCATACCATGTCATTGATGCCTTCACTGGCCTTCCATTTAACCAAATAGGATGTCCTTCTCCAGCTATTGGTCCTTCTGGATGACGTGTCCAAAGTCTCAGACAATCTTCTGTGATCCATAAGGTTTTCGTTGGCTAATATTTGGAAATAGATCACCAGGCCTTTCTTCCTAGTCTGTCTTAGTCTGGAAGCTCCACTGAAACCTGTGCATCATGGGTGACCCTTCTGGTATTTGAAATACCAGTGGCATAGCTTCCAGCATGATAGCAACATGCAAGCCACCACAGTGTGACAAACTGACAAACAAACTGAAAGATGACAAACTGAGAAATACATTACATCATTTATTTTTCATAAGAACCCTATGAGCTCGGTTCTATTATTATTTTAACGTTATGCTGTTAGACACAGGCACAGAGAAGTGACATGCCCAAAGTCACAGGATTAGGAAATGGCAGAGCAGGATTCAAACCTAGGGAGTCTAGTTCCATGCTCATGCATTTAACTGCTCTGCTATCCTGCTTTAGTGTGTGAAGGAAGACATTACTTAATTTTTTTCCTAAAAGAACATGAAAGATTCTTACTATTTGAAGACAATAGCCTTTGAGTGTTCATTATATTAAACGTAAGTTATAGTTTATTCTGTTGCTGAGAAAAGTAAGAAAACACATACTAATAAAAAGTGTTTAAAACAGAATGATTTATTCCACCTTCTGAGGTGACCATGTATAAGGTTAACATCCTATTTTTGAATAGAATCTATTGATTTGTAGTTGAATCTCGGGCTTCGCTGTGTCCTGATCATATTTTTGGTATTTAGTATGTTAATTTAATTCGTTTCCTTTGGAAGTTCTGTACCTACATAATTGTGCACATTTTCTTTTAGAAAATTATTTTGAGAGCAGTTATCCTGGTGCCAAATACAATAGTATATTTGTTATTTATTTATTTTTCCCCCTAATTATTATTTTAGTTTATCTGGGGAAGTATAAATTATCTTACTGCCTTAGAGTGTATTAGGTTGTGAAGAATAGATACTTAAGTTAACAGATTAAAAAACGGTAATCTCATAGAACTCAAGTACAGGAAGTACAGCCAGGCTACCAGGGAGCTGGATGTTTTTAGGTATTTATTCTCCATTTCTTTTTCTAGAGTTGCTTGGACTCGTTTTTGTTTCTCTCTGCCAACTGCCCTCCTCTCAGTGTATAATAGCCAGTCGTTGGTGTGAAGTTCATTGTGCCCCAGCCCCCATAGATAATTATCATGGTCTCTTTTTCTAAATTCCGAGGAGAGAGAGAGAGAACCTTGTGGCATAATGGTTAAGAGCTATAGGTGCTAGCCAAAAGGTTGGCAGTTTGAATCCACCAGATGCTCCTTGGAAACCCTATAGGGCAGTTCTACCTTGTCCTGTAGGGTCACTGTGAATTGGAATTGACTTGACGGCAGTGGGTTTGGTTTTTTTGGTTTTAGGAGAGAGAATCTGTTTGAAGGTTGTCCAACACTGTTTCAGTCAGCTGTATTTGGAAGGACTGAGTTATGTGTACAGAACAGAATTGGCTTTTCAGGGAGTAGGGAAAGCGCAGGCTGTCTAAGAAGGGGCTGTGTACTGGAAGAAAATAAATACTGGATATCTTTAGTAATTAAAGAAAACCATTATAAGAAAAAAAAAACTTTTGGGATGTTAAGCTTTGATGCATTTTGAGGTTATAACTTTGAGTTAGCTATTTGCTTTTTTAAAAGAGCTCTTGTGTTGCAGTGAAGCCCTCGTGGTGTAGTGGTTAAGAGCTCGGCTGCTAACCAAAAGGTCCGAAGTTCGAATCCACCAGCCGCTCCTTGGAAACCCTATGGAGCAGTTCTGATCTGTGCTGTAGGGTCGCTATGAGTTGGAATCGACTCGATGGCAATGAGTTTTGTTTTGGTAAGGCAGTGGTTAAAGCTCGGCTCCTAACTGAAAGGTGGGATGTTCAAACCCAGCAGCTGCTCCATGGGAGAAAGATGTGACAGTCTGTTTCCATAAAGATTGTTGTTGTTAGGTGCCATCAAGTGGGTTCTGACTCATAACAATCCTATTTAAAACAGAACAAAACGCTGCCGAGTCCTGCACCATCCTCACAATTGTTGCTATTTTTGAGCCCATTGTTGGAGCCACTGTGTCAGTATGTCTCATTGAGGGTCTTCCTCTTTTTTGCTGACCCTCTACATTACTAAACATGATATCCTTCTCCAGGGACTGGTCCCTCCTGATAACGTGTCTGAAGTATGTGAGATGAAGTCTCGCCATCTTTGCTTCTAAGGAGCATTCTGGCTCTGCTTCTTCCAAAACAGGTTTGTTCATCTTCTGGAAGTCCATGGTGTATTCAGAATTCTTCGCCAGCACCATAATCCAAACGCATTAATTCTTCTTCAGTCTACCTTATTCATTGTCCAGCTTTCGCATTCATACAAGGTGATTAAAAATACCATCGCTTGGGTCAGGTGCACCTTAGTCCTCAAGGTGACATTTACTTTTACACTTTAAAGAGGTCTTTTGCAGCAGATTTGCCCAGTGCAATACGTCGTTTGATTTCTTGACTGGTGCTTCCCTGGGCATTGATTGTGGATCCAAGTAAAACAAAAAATCCTTAACAACTTCAATCTTTTCTCCGTTTATCATGATGTTGCTTATTCCAGTTGTGACGATTTTTGATATTTTTTTTTATGTTATGGTGTAGTCCGTACTGAAGGCTGTAGTCTTTGATTTTCATCAATAAGTGCTTCAAGTTCTCTTCACTTTCAGCAAGCAAGGTTGTGTCATCTGCGTATAACAGGTTTTTAATGAGTCTTCCTCCAATCCTGATGCTGTGTTGTTCTTTATATAGTACAGCTTCTCAGATTATTTGCCCAGCATACAGATTGAATAAGTATGGTGAAAGGATATAACCCTGACACACACCTTTCCTGATTTTAAACCATGCAGTTTCCTCTTGTTCTGCTTGAATGAATGAGTGCCTCTTGGTCTATGTACAGGTTCCCCATGAGCACAATTAAGTGTTCTGGAATTCCCATTCTTTGCAATGTTATCCATAATTTGTTATGATCCACACAGTCAGATGCCTTTGTGTATAATAAAACATAGGTAAACATATTTCTGGTATTCTCTGCTTTCACCCAAGATCCATCTGACATCAGCAATGATATCCCTCATTCCATGTCCTTTACTGAATCTGGCTTGAATTCCTGGCAGTTCCCTGTTGATGTACTGCTGCAGCTGTTTTTGAATGATCTTCACCATAATTTTACTTGCGTGTGATATTAATGATATTGTTCGATCATTTCCTCATTCCATTGGCTCACCTTTCTTTGGAATGGGCATGAATATGGATTTATTCCAGTCGGTTGGCCAGGTAGCTGTCTTCCAAATTTCTCGACATAGAAGAGCGAGTGTTTCCAATGTTGCATACGTTTGTTGAAACATCTCAATTGGTATTCGTTAATTCCAGGAGCCTTGTTTTTTGCCAATGCCTTCAGTGCAGCTTGGACTTCTTCCTGCAGTACCATTGGTTCCCGATCATATGCTACCTCCTGAAATTGTTGAACATTGACCAGTTGTCTTTGGTCCAGTGTTTCTGTGTGTTCCTCCATCTACTTTTAATGCTTTATGTCATTTAGTTTTTTGCCTATAAAATCCTTCAGTATTGCAACTTGTGGCTTGAATTTTTTCTTCGTTTCTTTCAGCTTGAGAAAGCCAAACATATTCTTCCCATTTGGTTTTCTAACTCCAGGTCTTTGCACATTTCATTATAATACTTTGTAGTCTTCTAGAGCCACCCTTTGAAATCTTCTGTTCACCTCTGTTACTTCATCATTTCTTGCTTTCGCTTTAGCTACTCTACATTCAAGAGCAAGTTTCAGAGTCTCTCCTGACATCTATTTTTGTCTTTTTTTTCTTTTCTGCCTTTTTAATGACCTTTTGCTTTCTTCATGTATGATATCCTTGATGTCATCCCACAACTCGTCTGGTCTTTGGTCATTAATGTTCAGTGCATCAAATCTGTTCCTTGAGATGGTCTCTAAATGCAGTGAGATATACTCAAGGTCATACTTTGGCTCTTGTGGACTTGTTTTAATTTTCTTCAGTTTAAACTTGCACTTGCATATGGTAGTTGATGGTCTGTTCCACAGTTGGCTCCTGGCCTTATTCTGACTGATGATATGGAGCTTCTCCATCATCTCTTTCCACAGATATAGTAGATTTGATTCCTGTGTATTCCATCTAGCGAGGTCCATGTGTATAGTTGCCACCGTTTGTTGTTTAAAAAAGATGTTTCCAATGAATAAGTCATTGGTTTTGCCATGTTCTGTCATGCGATTTTCTGTGTCGTTTCTGTCACCAAGGCCATATTTTCCATATTGATCCTTCTTCATTTCCAGCTTTCACATTCCAATCACCAGTAATTATCAATGAATCTTGATTGCATCTTCAATCAAATTTTGACTGCAGAAGTTGATAAAAATCTTCAATTTCTTTATCTTTGACATTAGAGTTTGGTATGTAAATTTGAATAATAACCTTATAGCTGGTTTTCCTTGTAGGAGTATGGATATTATCCTGTCACTGACAGCATTGTATTTCAGGATATATCTTAAAATGTTCTTTTTGACAATGGATGTGATGCCATTTCTCTTCAATTTATCATTCCCGGCATAGTACACTACATGATTCGAAATGGCCAATACTAGTCCATTTCAGCTCTCTAATGCCTAGGATATCAATGTGTAAGCATTTCATTTTTGAGAACTTCCAGCTTTTCTTGATTCATACTTTGTACATTCTACCTTCCGTTTATTAACGATGTTTGCAGCTGTTCTCATTTTGGGTCGTGCCACATCAGCAAATGAAGGTCCTGACAGCTTGACTCCATCCACGTCATTAAGGTTGACTCTACTTTGAGGAGACAGTTCTTCCCTAGTCGTATTTTGAGTGCCTTCTAACTTGAGGGGCTCATCTTCCAGCACTGTATCAGACAGTGTTCTGCTGCTATCTGTAAGGTTTTCACTGGCCAATTTTTTGAGAAGTATTTTGCCAGGTCCTTCTTTCCAGTCTTAGTCTGGAAGATCTTCTTAAACCTTATGAGTGTTGGGATTTTGTGGTAAACTTATTTTCTGTAGCACTCTAAGCAGGAGGAACAGTGGGTACAGCTCACCTTCACTGCTAACTGTGTGGTAAGCATCAGTGTCAATCCAGTTCCAAAAGGGTGGAAATGAATCCAGTCCTCACCTTCCCCCTTCTCCATCCTCATTGTCATCTGCTCACCCTGCACACTCCCTCTCAGCTCCAGCTATCCATAGCTAGGTCAGAACTTACATGTTAGAAGAACACCTTCTTTCAGAGTGCCAAACAGGCTTTTGCTGGCTCTCACTGCCTCTGTGGGTTTGTTAATTCGCTGGAACAACTCAAAATTCATGGAGAGTGAACCGTGTTTACTACAGATCTATTACAACCAAGAAGGATACAAATGAAGAGACGCATAAGGTGAGGTCTGTTAGGGGTCACAGCATGTATTTTCCATGTCCCAAATAGGGACACGATATCCTTTCCCTTGGATGGTTAACCAGAAAGCTCCCTGAGCCTTGGTCTTTCAAGGCCTTCAATCCCCTCACTGTGTGGCCATGGTAGATTACATCATGCTTCCTGGGCTTAGTCAGCATTGGGCCCCCAGGTGGTCCCTCTTGGTTTGGTCAGTCCCCACTTATTAGCCTTAGGTGTTGGTATGGCTATAAAGCACCAAGAACAAAGGCTAAATGGCTTTGTCCAAGCTGATTCCACACCTTGCATATAGCTCTTAGTTTATGGATTTGCAATGGGACTACGTTTTAAGTCTAATTTGTTAGAAGAATTAGTCTGTGAACTAAAGGAATAAATTTTTCAGTCATATGTTATACCTGTATTTTGAAGACGCACAGGTCCTTAAAAAATTTGAAGTGTTCTCTCTGAAGTGTATTCTAGCAGAAACTGTTGATCTTAGCCATCTTTTTTACTTCTTCAGGTTCATTGTACTCCTCCTTTCTGCAAGTTTTGTCTAAGGGCTGTGTCTCAGAGGTTGGATCCCTGTTTAAGAATAAAAAGTATCTAGTATAGAACTAACAGACAAGAGAAGAACATCTGTGAAATTGTATAAGATGTATGCAAATAATTCACAGATTTTAAGAAAATATAATTTGTTCCTTTAACTTTTGTCTACCTTGATAAGATATTCTAATGGAGACTGTATAACTACATGGTTTAAGGAAAGATTTCTACAGTAAAACTACACATTTTTATCCCTGGTAGCATGGGAAAATTGTATGGTTTTATATTTAAAATATTGGTGATCAGACCGTTGTGATTCGTAGGCTTTTCTTTGCTGAGGTTTGGAAGTAGATCACCAGGCTTTTCTTCCTAGCCTATCTTAGTGTGGAAGCCCAATTGAAACCTCTTTAGCGTCATAGCAACATGCACGCTCTGCTGATAGATAAGTGGTTCATTGGCTAGGAATCGAACCCAGGTCTCCTGAATGGAAGGTAAGAATTCTACCACTGAACCACCACTGTCCTCTAATTCAAATCATTGTTGTTCTTACATAATTTGGTGCTCAGATTGTCCCATATCTGGCCAGTGGGCTCCTCTTCACACAGGCTCCTGTATCCTTTTTCATGCATCCTTCATTTTTTTGAACACTTCATCATTTTCATTATTTATAACAAGGCTCATTGTGTACTTTCCGTCCCCAGCCCTGGAAGCAGTTGTTTCTCCTAGGAGGCCTGGTCCTTTTTGAGGGGAATGGTATTAGAAACCAAGATCTGGACACTCAGTGGGTATGTTGCTGCCTGGGTGTTTTTTTTTTTTTTCTGGGCCCTATTAGGGGACAAAGCTAGAAAATATATGTATCTTTATACATAATAATCCCTGACTTAGAATGTATTCGAGTTACAACAACCACACCTGTGACTCTTTTTTTTTTTTTTTTTGGTATATCTTATCATTAATAACATGTATAGACAGTCCAAGGCTATGAACGTCCAACTTACATACAACCTGGAGTTATGAACCAGCCCCCATAAAGCCTAATATATTAAAAATTCGAGGTATATACAATGGTTTGTAATAACAAACAGGTCCTACTTTGTGACACGCATTGAAACATTATTATTATTACTGTCTTATTATGTTAAAGATTTTCCTAGAAATGTCTCTTCAGTGTTTTTTATGTATAGAAAGGCACACTGTAAACGCTACACTAAGACAAACATTTGATTAACTGACGTTAGATATGAACCATATCTGGCTTCCCAATTTACGTACAAATTCAATTTAAATACAAATTTAGGAAAAGAACTAGTTCTCAATCTGGAAACTGCCTGTACTACATACAGTGCTGCGGTGCCAGATTTGCTGATGTTATCATTCTCATGCCAATCCCCAAAGACAAATAAAGAATAGGATTTATAAAGATACAATAAAAGGCAGTAATAATGAAAACTTAAAAAAATGAGGTATTCAGCTTACATCAGAACTGGCTTATGACAGTCATCAGAACAGAACCCCATCGTAAGTAGGGGACTACCTGTACACATGTATATACATGCAGATGTATATACACATTGGCATATGTGTACTGATGTAGGATGGATATATGTATGAACATGGCTATATACGTTTTAAAAATATGAGTTCACACTGATACTTCCAATTTTATATCATCCTCATAGGGTTCTTCTTTGCCTTCCCCCTTTGCATGTAGCTCCCTTTTTCTGTAAGGAGAACATGGGCTCTCAACAGTTCCAACATAGTAAGTTAATTGCTCATTCTTATTATGCATCTAAAATAGTTTTAGAATTTCTTCACCCATATCACCACAAAAACTAAAAAACCACAAGAATAAACCTAATAAAAAGAGTTCAGGATTTGTTTGCAGTTCTTTCCCCCTGCCACTTCGCTCTACCCTACCCAAGACTGAGGATACATAACTTGCATTTAGCTCTTTTTTTTTCCATTCAGGTAGTTTTGTTGTTTATTTGAAATATGGTTGGATTCATTTGTTTCATTTTGCTTTGTTTTAGATTTCCCCCTTTCCTATCTTTGTGGACTTAAATTTATGTTTTGAACATGTAGAACACTTTGGCACTTAACTCTTTTCACTGAATAATGTACCCTCAAAATTATTCTCTGTCCGTTCAAAGAGATCATCATCATTCTTTTTTATGTTTGTACCCCAGTTTATACAGCCTGTCTTCTATGTTTGGATATTCAGATGGTTTCTATTATTTTTCAGTTATAGAGTGGTACAGTGAGTAACCTCGCACATGTCTTTTTTATACTGTATCTTCGAGGCTGAGTTCCGGAAGTGGGATTATTGGGTCAAAAGGAAAATGTTTTTGTAATTTTGCTAGATATTACCAAATTCTCTTCCATAGGAGTTGTACTGTTTTGCACTCCCACCAGGAATGTACAAGATTGCCTGTTTTCCCACAGTCTTGCCAAGAGAGTGTATTGTCAAGCTTTTGAATTTTTTGCCAATCTGAACAGCAAGATACAGTATCTCAGTGTAGTTTTAATGCGTTTTACTTATTATGAGTAAGTTGAATATCTTTTCATATATCTAGTGACCATATATATTGAGATGTCTGTACATGTCTTTTCCCTATTTTTCTCTGTGATTTGTGGTGTTTTTCTTTAATTATTAAACTATATATTAGGAATATTAGCTTCTTTATCTGTGATATATATTGCAGATATTTTCTCCTGATTTTCTCATTTGTCTTTTGATTTTCCTTTTTGCCATACAAAGGTTATTTTTATTTTTATGTAGTTAGATTTATTAATGATATCTATTACTGCTTTGACTTTTGGGTTATAGTTAGAAAACATAATGAATTCGAAATGAATGTACTGTGTTTAGGGGGAAAGGAATGACATAGCTATTTATCCCAAAGAAATAGGGATAATTCTCTGTCCTGTATTTATCACTGTCCCACAATCTTACGTTTTAAAGTCTGAACGAGAATAATCTACTATTTCCTTATAGAGATCATGCCAATTTATTTTACTTCTTTATAGAAAAATCTAAGACATACATAAAATGAACACTCATATACCTGTCATCTCGCTTCAATTGTTATCAATTCTTTTAAAGCTCCTATACCAAAAGACCTAGGTTTATAGGTTTTTAGAAGTATCCTTCTAAAGAGGAAAGTTTGGACTAGCCTAAGTAGGCTTTGGCCAGCTGGCCTCCTAGGCTCTCTGGCTTCTTTTCAATGATCTTGGCACCAGGCCTGACCTCTTTTAGGCTTTTGTAACTCCACTATTTCCACAAATCTGCAGTTTATAAAAAGAGAAAGATAATAGGCCAGAGACTAATAAAGTTGCCATGGATTGGTGAAATAATTTAAAGGAGGCCTGGCTGATTGATGCATTAAAAGTTCTCTCTCTTATTTCAGGTCAAGGTAAACACTATTTACTGTATACATAACGTATTTTTGTGTATATATGTTCATATCTGTGTTCCATGGTTCAGTGTTATTACAGAAGAACCAGCAAACATCTTAAGTATCAGTGAATCTAAGAAGACAACTTACAGACATTTTCTAGCCAGAATCTAAGCATAACACAGAAAACACTCAAAGATTCTAATTTGCTTAATGGAATTTTCTTTGTACTACAGTATTTTAAACTGAAGTTTATATTGCTTTCATTTGATAGCCTCCATGGAAATTTTGTTTTATTCAGCATATTCATTTTCGATTTGTCAAGAATCTGTGATTGGTTTGAAAGAATAAGTAGAGATCACAAGAGCCCTGGGGTACCTTTATTTCATGGGCCTGCCTTCTATTTGTTTTTTTTTTTTTTTTTTTTTT
>NW_004444193.1:991702-1019393 GCF_000243295.1 Trichechus manatus latirostris
GGCGTGGTGCTTCTGCCTAGACCGCCATCTTGCCGGAGTCCTGATCCTGCCTTCTATTTGGAACAACGTTCCTGACATGTTGAAACCCATTTGAAGTACTGCAGTAGAGTTTTAGAATGGCTTTTCTCTTCTGCTTAAGTAGAAGCTGATTAGTCACTTGCTGGTAACCATATGCTGAGGGTTTCAGTATTCTGAAGAAATACTGTTAACGGGTGGGAAGACAAATTTTTCTGTGAATTCTTCATTTAATAATTATAAATCATTTGCATAAGTAAAGCCCACATTTGGTTTCTTTTCTTTCTTTTCTTTCATGACACTAGCATGGTAGTAATCATGGCATGACACAATGCCTGCTGGTGAGAAGTGGATAGAGAGGACCGGTAGAATGAAGGGGGAGGGGTGCAGTTGTGCTACATTGGTTGTTAGTTGCCAGGTGAGTCTGTACCTACTCATGGCAGCCCCATGTGTGCAGAGTAGAACTGCCCGTAGGGTTTTCAAGGCTGTGATCTTTTGGAAGCAGATTGCCAGGCCTGTCTTCTGAGGAGTCGCTGGGTAGGTTTGAACTGCCAGACTTCTGGCTAGTAGTTAAGTGCTTAACCATTTGCACTACCCAGGGACTAGGCCTAGATTCAGTATTTTTCCTGTGCCAAACTTGCCTGGATGGACTAAATGTTACCTTTTGCTTGTATTTTGCATTTCTTGACCTGTAGTTTTCATATCTCTTTGTTTGGTTTTAGCTTATGATGTTCATTCCTCTTCTAAAATTATAGCTTGTCCATGAAAAAGATGGTTTTCTTACAGCTATCCAGCAAGGTGATAAAACACAATCTTTTTATGATTAATATTTTACCTCTAAATATATGACAGGGTCTCTGCTTTCGTGATTTAGGAACATCAAGTGTAATTTCAGGATTAAGTTCATTATGAAACAGGTTCTTTATTGGCTTGTGAAAAATAGTGGCATTCCTGATCAGAAAACAGCTTGGTAAGTAATTGGTTTTGTGCACTTGCGGAAAGCATGAGAAACATTGTAGTGTTTGTGTGTGTATAATTAAGACCCTCCCCCCAGCCCTGGTTTTTGTTAATTGAAGTTTGCACACTTAAAACTTCTACTACCTAGAGACTCTACAGTTTTGATTTTTAAAATTGGAATGTACATATGTTATTTTTCTCTTGAGATCCTCATTTTTAAACTAGTTTAAAGAGAAAATTCTACATGTGGAAATAGAAACAAAGTAAAAATAGACAACTCAAGACCTCAAATCTGCAATGAACTTGGCTTTTATTTCCATGTAGTGTTCGTGAGTTTAACTTGGCTTCAATGCCAAGTTCTTGCTATAAAAGGAAAATTCTTCCTGTGAGCTCATTTATCGCCTTCTCCTTTAGTATATAGCCAGCGGAGTTGGATACTTTATTTTAATGTTGGCCATGTACTTTGAAGGTAGTACTGTATCAGTTTATGTTGGACTGAAAATTTTGTTGTGATGGGCTTTAAATCTAATTCAGTGCTGTGTTTCAGGAATAATATTGAATCTTAAATGGTTTATTTTTAATTGGTTATTTTATTATCTTTATGCCTTTTAAAAGGTTTCTAATATATATCTTTAAATTTTTATTTTTAATAATTGCCTTTAGTTGACAAAACTCCAAAAAAACCTGTAAATATCAAATTTATAATAAATACTGATTGAGTTGTTTTACCAGCAAGATTAATGTTAAAGCAAGCAAATTTTTGGCTGTTTAATTGATACTGCACTTTGGTAGAAGATTAGAGAAATTTGAAAATCATGAAAACAAAAAATGAAATGTTTCCTGTACCTGCTCACAGAGGAAATACAAAGAATGAATACCCCAATTATTTATATAATCTAGTACATGATTCTTTAATTTCATATTAAATTTCACGTATATTTTAGTTTCAGAAATTATCTACTTTATGAAACCCTTAGAAGCCTTAAAAGAACAATAAGACCTCTCGAACCAAATAAGAACAGTGAGCTGAATTTTGACATACCTGACTCACATGTTCAAGGAGGGGTAACGGAGTACCCTGTTAGTCCTTTTATCTTGGGAAAAAACAATAGAACTATGCTTGATGTAGCAATAAAAAGTGTTAGACATATAGAAAGAGTTGAGTTTATCAGTTATAAATTATTTTTAAGGTTTTAAATTAGATGAATTAGAATGATAAAAAACCGCTTATGCTTTCATTATAATTGACTTTATAGTCCTAATTTTTTTTAGGACAGTTGAGATTTTCATTTCCAGAGTGTTCATGATTTTTTTTCATTTAGAAGATATGCCATATATACCAATACGATTTTTATTTTGTCTAAATATTTTTATTTTACTGTGATTATTCTTTTTTAGAGTTCTTGAGATATTAATAAACTTTAATTTCAAAATCAGTCACAAAATACTGCCTTATAGCTTCTTAATATCTATTTATTCTGCCTGCTACTTTTTGTCCTTGTTAACATATTTCAGCCGTCATCTTACCTAACCTGGATGGCTGCAATTTCCTCTTCCTTGTGTGGCTTAGAGTAGGCTACTTTGGAAACCTTTTCTATACTGCTGCAAGAGTCATCTTGGTAGAATGCAAATCTGATTTTGTTATTCTACTTTTGGAAATTCTCAGTGTCTCCCTATTGCCTTTAGGGAAAGCTCCTTCAGGGTATGGCATAGAAGACCTTGTATTACCAAACTGGTGCTTATTTATATCTCTGGTGTCATCGTCATCACCTCTGCTTTCCTCACTCCCAGCATGTGTGTGTGTTTGTATGTCTCTATATATAATTATTTATCTATGTCTATATTTATATATATGGAGCCCTGGTGGCGCATTGGTTAAGTGCTTGCTGCTAACCAAAAGGTCGATGGTTCGAACCCCAGTTGCTCTGTAGGAGAAAGATGTGGCAGTCTGCTTCCATAAAGACTGCAGCCTTGGAAACCCTATGGGGCAGTTCTGCTCTGTCCTGTAGGCTTGCTATGAGTTAGAATCAACACGATGGCCAAGGGTTTGGTTTTCTTGGAGTGGGTGTGGAGATATATATATCTACACACACACACACACACACACACACACACGTATGGAGGTATATGTACCTCCACACACACACACACACACACACACACACACACACACGTATGGAGGTATATGTACCTCCACACCCACTCTTTCCTTCCAAAACAACTTCTCCTCCCCTTCTCCTTTTGAAATCTGAGATTATGTTCTAGGTATTCAGGTAGGATCTTGTGTTTTCCTTGTTAGAGCACTTGTGCTGTATCACCAGACTCCTTGTTTGTATCTCCTCTATGACAGTATCTTATTTTCCACTGAGTATTTGGGGCCTCACAGGGGTATTTTTTAAATGAATGAATGTATGTTAATTACCTATTGCTATGTTGCAAGCTACCCTAAAACTTAGTAGCTGAAAAAAACAAGCATTGGTTTTGTCACATTTCTGTGGGCCAGAATTTCATGAGTGGTTTAGCTGGTTGGTTCTGGCTTAGGATGTCTCATGAAGTATAGACCAGAAGTTGGCTAGGGCTGTAGTCATCTGAAGGCTTGACTGGGGCTAGAGGATCCACCTCCAGGATGTGTCACAGGGCTGTTGGCAGAGGGCCTTAGTGTCTTGCTGTCTTGTGGCAGGAAGTCTCAGGTCCAGTTCACATGGGCTTCTTCATAGTGCTGCTTGAGTGTCCTCATGACAGGGCAATTGGCTTCCCCCAGAGTAAGTGATCTAAGAGAGGGAGCAAAGAGGAAGCCATAATGCCTTCTATGACCTAGGCTCAGAAGTCACACATGGTCACTTCTGCCCCATTCTTTTTCTTAGAAACCAGTCACTATGTACAATCCCAATTAAGGAGCAAGTAGTTAGGCTCCACCTTTTAAGGAAAGTATATCAAAGAATTTGTGGATGTATTTTATAATCAACATAGAATGGAAGAATTAGTTTGATTTCTCCTTGGGCCTGACTAAAATAGATCATTTTCCCTTTTTAAAAAATACATTTGTCTACATGGAAATAGTTAAATTTTTCTAAAAAGTATGCTTTTGTTAAAATATTCTACTTGCTTTTCATGTTAAAAAATAACCAGATTGCATATAAATATACTTATGTAATTGAGCTAAATATATAAATAATCATAATTTTATTTAACTTTTTCACTTAGATTCTGGAAATGAAATAATGAAGTCATATCTTAAGTTCTGTATTGCCTATCACAGAATTTATTGCTTTGAGGTTGTATGTCTTATAAAAAGGAAACATCTTTTAATGAGCTGGATTTATACACTGTAAAGTGAAAAAAATCACAAATAGAGTCTTTTAAACTTGCAATCTAAAATATAGTTTAACTATGTAAGAATTAGTCTTTTTAGTCTAATATTAATAATTTTCTTGTTCAAGAAATATTCAGACATTTTACTGGGTACTGAGTATCTACTGGTAAACAGAACAGACATATTCTTGTCCACTTGGAGCTCATCATGATCTTGGTGGAGAGCTAGGTAAGAAACAGATAAATATTTACTCATAGTGAGACGTGTTCTCTACGGAGGAAATAATGAAGGTGAAGTGCTGGAAGATTATGAGAAGGTAGTAGGAGAGGGTTTTCAGGAGAGGTGGCCTTGAAGCTGAGAATTTAGGGAGCCAGCCCTGTAAGGAGCACACAGGATAAGGAGTGGCCCTGCGGGGTGAACAGTTGGTGGGTAGGAGGAGTTGAAAAGATGCCTGGACATGTCAAGGGAGAAAATTGGAATGAGGTTTGAGAGGCAGAAATTTATCTGATTAATCAGAGTTTGAGGGACCAAGATAAGGATTATGGATTTTATTCAATACATACTGAAAGACATTGAAGGGTTTTGAGCAGAGAAGTTTCATACCATGGTTTGTGTTACACCTTCTATTCCCTTCCCCTTAAAAGGCACTCTGGCTGCAAAAAACAAAATAGGCAGGAGAGGAAGTGGAAACTAAGGAGGCCCTTGCAGTAGTCCAGGTGAGAAGATGATGCTAGCTTGGACTAGAGTGATGGGAGAGTAGTGGATGGATTTGAGATCTAGTTTGTAGGTAGAACCGATAAGACTTAACAATAAGACAATGAGGAGGTGGTATACCGAAGACAATACCAGGTTTTTGGCTTGAGCAGATGGGTGAATGGTAATATTCTTAAATGAAATTAGAGGTCAATGAGAGAGGAAGTTAGGATTTGTACATGTATTAATCTGGAGATGTCTGCAAGTCATCTAGTGGAGAGGTCAGAAAGCAGTCAGTTTTGAAATCCTGGAGCCCAGAGACTTGAGAGGAGATAGATAGATGGTATTTAAAGTCATGGAGTGGATGAGATTCTTTCTAGGAAGGGAACAGCCCTGGCAACTCCCAACTTTTAGAGTTTGTATAAATGGGCACATTGCTGCTTATTTTATTTAAAACAAACAAACAAACAAAAAAACCAGAAACAAAATCTGCGGCACAGAAACTTTAGTTCATTTAATGTTATTATAGAGAGCCCTGGTGCCACAGTGGTTAAGAGCTTGGCTGCTAACCCAGAGAGAGGTCTGGAATTCAAACCTAGCAGCTACTCCAAGAGAGAAAAGACCTGGTGATACGCTCCCGTAAAGATAACAGCCTAGGAAACCCTATGGGGCACTTCTACTCTGTCCTGTAGGGTCACTATGAGTCAGAAGTGACTTAATGGCATACAGTGTTAATATGGGTGTATTAATATATTAAAAATATGTTCTTTATGAAAATTCTGGCAGCATTGTGGTATATGAGAGAGACAGAGGTTTTTATTTCCACTCTGCCGCTTGTTGAATGAATAACTAGGCTTCTTACCAAACCAAAAACCAAACCAGTCCGGTTGCCGTCAAGTGATTCCGACTCATAGTGACTCTGTATGGGACAGAGTAGAACTGCCCCACAGGGTTTCCAAGGAGCTGCTGGCGGTTTCGAACTGCTGACCTTTTGCTTAGCAGCCAAGCTGTTAACCACTGCACCACCAGGACTCCGGCCTTTGACCAGCTGCGTGATTTTGGAAGTTTTCCACTCTGAACCGGTCTCTGTCTGCTAAAGGGAGTAAGAGCAAAGTTGCTTTTAAGATTGTTGTTGTTACTTGCTGTAGAGTCTATTACGACTCATGGCGACCCCATGCATGCAGAGTAGAGTTGCTGCATAGTGTTTTCAAGGCTGTGACCTTTTGGAGACAGATCACCAAGCCTGTCTCCTGAGGCACCTCTGGGTGGGTTTGAACTGCCAGCCTTTCGGCTAGCAGTTGAGCACTTAACAATTTGTACCAGATGGATTAATTTATCTGAAGCATCCAGAACAGTGTCTGCTACATAGTAAACACTCAATATTTTCTTTCCCCTTTTTTTGCTCTTAATTTTTATATGTACGCCTGAAAGCAAGAGAGCCACCTTGAAAGAGAAGTGATATATTTAATGCAAATATGCCTCTTGCTCGTATCTGTTATGTGGAGATGTATGTGTATGTATCTCGCATAAATACGTGTTTGTTGTAGCATAATTGTTTAAATAGAGAAATACCCGAAAACTACTCTTTCCTAATTGTTCATAATGCTATTTTTGTTCTGCTTTTTTCAGTGTCTGTCATATATATATATATAAAACTCCGTTGCCCTCAAAGGAATTTTGTTTCTAAAAATCATGAAACATCAAGATAAAGGCATGTTTGGAAATATTTTTGAAGTCTAATGATTAGGAGACTAGATTAAAACAGTATTGTAATAAAATTATTTCTATTCTTACATGTTAACACTGTGTAATTATTAATGTAGAACTCTTAATTGCATATTAAATTGTTTGTTTAACAATTTAATGTGGGATATAAAATTGGACATTCCCATTACTTTGAAGACAAGGATAAAATGTTTAATTGGAAGCTGTGAGGTCTGGTTCTAATTGTCCCTCTCTTTTTCTCTCTCTCTCTCCTCTATGTCAATAAAAGTAGTGACTCAGTGTACTCTTTTCATGAATTTTGTAGAAAATATTTTAAACTTTTACATTTAAATCATATAATCCTTAAGGTTTTCCGTTACTTTGAAATATGTGATTATGTGTTCAATAATACCAAAGGGAGAACATTTATTCACAGGTATTACTTCAATTTTCTGTCAATTTCATAATATCTAAATATCTCAGCATTACAGATATGTATCTAAACTGAAAAAATAGATGCTTTCCTGAAAAGTTACTGGAAAAAAAATCATGCCTTTGATTTGTTTCCCAGTGAGAAAATTTTACATGTCAACTAAATGTACAGAGTACGGCTACCAATGTTTTGGAAAAACCTGACATTCTCTGTAGAATGGGGCTCAGAGTGGATCAACTTTCTTAGCTTGTTTACTTTAATTCAGTCCTCTGCCTTGACTGGCAGGGCAGTTACTGGCCTAGTAAAGAACATACAGTGATGAAATTAGTGCCTTACATGTGGGACTACGCACCAAACCTTACTTCTTTCTTCTATTAATATTTGCCCTAATAGGTATTGGCAAAGTGTTACAGAGGAACCCTTTATCCCTTCCACTACCCTGGGATGAATTGAGAAATTCTGTCCAGTAGATGAAACACAGCGCTGTTGCTATTTGTTTATGAATTTATGTCATTATGGAATGACATGCCATGTTTCATCAATTCTAAGATACTCATTTTTTGTCCCATTTTAAGATCTCTGAGGCGAGACTGCATCTTATAACAGATATGATAGGATGTCATTGTGTCTTTTTTTTTAAATTGGCAGGTTTTTTTTTTTTTTTTTTTTTGGTGTTCTATAAAATAATGGTAGTCATATAATTTGTAGTAAGGAGCACTGGAGGTTCTGTGGTTAAGCACTTGGCTGCTAACCTAAAGGTAAGTGGTTCGAACCCACTAGCCACTTAGAGGGGGAAAGATGTGGCAGTCTGCTTCCATAAAGACTTACAGCCTTGGAAATCATATGGAGCAGTTCTACTGTGTCCTATAGAATCGCTATGAGTCAGAATCGACTCAATGACAGTGGGTTTTGGATAGTGTCTTGTTGTTGCTGTTAGCTGTTAGGTGCCCTTGAGTCGGTTTTGACTCGTAGCAACCCTGTGTACAGCAGAACGAAGCACAGCCCGGTCCTGCACCATCCTCACGATCATTGCTATGCTTGAGCACATTGTTGCAGTCATGGTGTCAATCCATCCCTTTGAGGGTCTTCCTCTTCTTTGCTGACCCTCTGTTCTACTAACCATGATGTCCTTCTCCAGGGACTGGTCCCTCCTGATAACATGTCCAAAGTCTCACCATCCTCGCTTCCAAGGAGTGTTCTGGCTGTACTTCTTCCAAGACAGATTTGTTTGTTCTTTTGGCAGTCCATGGTATATTCAATATTCTTGCCAACAGCATAATTCAAAGGCATCAATCCTTCTTCGGCATTCCTTATTCATTGTTCAGCTTTGTATGCATATGAGGTGTTTGAAAACACCATGGCTTGGGTCAGGCGCACCTTAGTCCTTAAAGTGACATCTTTGCTTTTCACACTTTAAAGAGGTCTTTTGCACCAGATTTGCCCAGTGCATAACGTCTTTTTGATTTCTTGACTGCTCTGTCCACGGGTATTGATTGTGGATCCAAGTAAAATGAAATCCTTGACAACTTCACTCTTTTCTCCGTTTATCATGATGTTGCTTATTGGTCCAGTTGTGAGGATTTGTATTTTGTTTATGTTGAGGTACAATCCATACCGAAGGCTGTGGTCTTTGATCTTCATCAGTTAGTACTTCAGGTCCTCTTCACTTTCAGCAAGCAGGGTTGTGTCATCTGCATAATGCAGGTGGTTAATGAGTCTTCCTGTAATCCTGATGCCCTTTCTTCTTCATATAGTCCAGCTTCTCAGATTATTTGCCCAGCATACAGATTGAATCAGTATGGTGAAAGGATACAATCTTGACGCACACCTTTTCTGACTTTAAACTCTGCAGTATCCCTATGTTCTGTTTGAATGACTGCCTCTTGATCTACGTACAGGTTCCTCATGAGCACAATTAAGTGTTCTGGAATTCCCATTCTTCAAAATGTTATCCATAATTTGTTATGATCCACATAGTTGAATGCCTTTGCATAGTCAATAAAACACAGGTAAACATCTTTCTGGTATTCTCTGCTTTCAGCCAGGATCCATCTTATATCAGCAGTGGTATCCCTGGTTCCACATCCTCTTTTGAATCAGCTTGAATTTCTGGCAGTTCCCTGTTGATGTACTGCGGCAACCGTTTTTGAATGATCTTCAGCAAAATTTTACTTGTGTGTGATATTAATGATATTATTCAGTAATTTCTGAATTTGGTAGGATCCCTTTTCTTTGGGGTAGGCATAAATATGGATCTCTTCCAGTCTGTTGGCTGGGTAGCTGTCTTCCAAATTTCTTGGCGTAGATGAGTGAGCACTTCCAGTGCTGCATCTGTTTGTTAAAACATCTCAATTGGTATTCCATCAATTACTGGAGCCTTGTTTTTGCCAGTGCCTTCAGTGCAGCTTGGACTGCTTCCTTCAGTACCATTGGTTCTTGATCATATGCTGCCTCCTGAAATGGTTGAACATCAACCAATTCTTTTTGGTACAGTGACTCTGTATATTCCTTCCATCTTCTTTTGATGCTTCCTGTGTTGTTCAGTATTTTGCCCATAGAATCCTTCACTATTGCAATGCAAGGCTTGAATTTTTTCTTCAGTTCTTTCAGCTTGAGAAATGCCAAGTGAGTTCTTCCCTTTTGGTTTTCTAACTCCAGGTCTTTGCACATGTCATTATAATACTTTATTTTGTCTTCTCCAGCCGCCTTTACTTCATCATTTCTTCTGTTTGCTTTAGCTAGTTGACATTCAAAAGCAAGTTTCAGAGTCTCTCCTTACATCTGTTTTGGTCTTTTCTTTCTTTCCTGTTTTTTAACAACCTCTTGCTTTCTTCATTTATGATGTCCTTGATGTCATTTCACAACTCACCTGGTCTTCGGTCATTAGTGTTTAATGCATCAAATTTATTCTTGAGGTAGTGTCTAAATTCAGGTGGAATATACTCAAGGTCATACTTTGGCTCTCATGGACTTGTTCTAATTTTCTTCAGATTCAGCTTGAACTTGCATAGGAGCAATCAATGGTCTGTTCCGCAGTCGGCCCCTGGCCTTGTTCTGACTGTTGATATTGAGCTTCTGCATCTTCTCTTTCCACAGGTGTAGTTGATTTGATTCTTGTGTATTCCATCCAGCAGCGAGGTCCATGTGTATAGTCGCTGTTTATGTTGTTGTTGAAAAAAGGTATTTGCAATGAAGAAGTCGATGGTTTTGTAAAATTCTATCATGCGACCTCTAGCATTGTGTCTATCACCAAGGCCATATTGTCCAACTACTGATCCTTCATCTTCATTTCCAGCTTTTGTCTTCCAATCAACAGTAATTATCAGTGCATTCTGATTGCATATTCTGTCAGTTTTAGACTGCAGAAGTTGGTATAAATCTTCAATTTCTTCACCTTTGGCCTTAGTGGTTGATGTGTAAATATGAATAATAGTCCTATTAACTGGTCTTCCTGGTAGGCATGTGGATATTATCCTATCACTGAAAGCATTGAACTTCAGGATAGATCTTGAAATGTCGTTTTTGATGATGAATGCAACGCTATTCTTCTTCAAGTTCTCATTCCCTGCATAGTACACTATGTGATTGTCTGATTCAAAACGGCCAATATCAGTCCATTTCAGCTCACTAATGCCTAGGATATTGATGTTTAGGTGTTCATTTCATTTTTGACGATTTCTGATTTTCCTAGATTCATACTTTGTACATTCCATGTTCTGATTATTAGTGGATGTTTGCAGCTGTTTTTTCTCATTTTGATTCGTGTCACATCAGCAAATAAAGGTCCCAAAAGCTTGACTCCATCCACGTCATTAAGGTTGACTCTACTTTGAGGAGGCAGCTCTTCCCCAGTCATCTTTTGAGTGACTTCCAGCCTGATGGGCTCATCTTCTGGCACTGTATCCGATAGTGTTCCACTGCTATTCATAAGGTTTTCACTGGCTAGCCAGGTCCTTCTTCCTAGTGTGTCTTGGTGTGGCAGCTCAGCTGAAACCTGTTCAGCATTGGTGACCCTGCTGATACTTGAATACTGGTGTCATAGCTTCCAGCATCACAGCTACATGCAAGCCCCCACAGTACGACAAACTGACAGATACATGGGGAGGGTAGTATCTTAGATTTCATGAAATATGGTAGCTCTTTAACTGCTAGTTTGTAGCCATAGAATATATTTGGTATTTATTTATGCTTATGTAAAGTAAGAATGAATTTTTAAAGATCAGATCATTTATTGTATTTGTTCTCTAATTGGTGATGTTAAGTATAGCACAGTGATCAGCAAACTTTCTGTAAAGGGACAGATAATAAATATATTAGACTTTATGGGCCATAATTTGCATCAGCTAATGCTATTTTCCTGATGTAACAGCAGGAATGAGTAGCTGTAACAGGGATTGTAATGGCAGGTACTCACAACTCTGCTGTTATATCAGGAAAGAATACAAATGAGCATGGCTATGTTCCAGTAAAACTTTCTTTTACAAAAACTAATGATAGGCTGAATTTGATCCACAAGATGTAGCTTGCCAAACCAAAAGAACCTGAACTTGTTGCCCTCAGGTTGATTCCAACTCATAGCGACCCTATAAACGTATAATGATCAAGTCATTTATGGAACATTCATTCTCCAAAATATTCCTAGATCATTTTTGTGCCTTTGCTCATATATTTTATAGAAGAATTTTCTGTTTGTTCCCATTAGTTGCTTGATCCATTCCATCCCCCTGAGTCTAGTCTCAAGGTCATCATACCTAGGTCCTAGAACCATTAGATTATTTTTTCTTTCCTCGTATGGGTGATCTTTGGTTTAAGTTTTGCTACCCACTTTAATACGTGATTTGTCTGTTTGTGGTTTGTTTGTTACTCTGTAGACAAACTATTAATGGATTAATGAGTCAAAGGTTTTTTTTATACTGTGACTGAGAATAATAGTTTATTTTAATTCAGTCCTCTGCTTTAGTTATCAGGGCGGGTACCAGAAAAGTTGGCTACTTTGGATCTCTCCTGTGAGCAGTGATGATAATGATAATTGTGATAATGAATTTTTATTCTTACATAGGTGCTTTGTAATTCCCAAGATTTATTATTTTATCAAATATGAGGGATAGCATGTTGAAGTTGAGTATGAGAGTCAGCATAATGAAGTCCTGAGGGGCCCTGACGGCACAGTGGGTGAAAGTGAGTGTTTGGCTGCTAATCCAAAGGTCTGAACCCACCAGCCACTCTGCGGGAGAAAGATGGAACAGTCTGCCTCTGTAAAGATTACAGCCTTCGAAACCCTCTGTGGCTGTTTTACTCTGTTCTTAGGGTCTCTATGAATTGGTATCGACTTGACAGCAATGGCTATTTTTAAGTGTAGAGCCAGACAGCTTGGTAAATTCTAGGCCCTATCACTTAACTAACCTTGTGACCTCGGACTACTTAAATCTCTCTGTGCCTCAATTTCCTCATCTGTAAAATGTGAATAATTATAGAACTTTTCTCAATGTGTTGTTGTGAGGATTAAATGAGTATTTAGAACTTGCTTGTCTCTACTTGAGTGTCATAAAATAAATAAAAACATGATTCTAAGCATAAGATATGTGGTATTTAGAAATATATCTATTACTATTGAATTTAATGAAGTTGGAGTAATGTGCCATTTAAAATGATAAGCATAAAAGGAGCTCATATGAATGATGTCTTCTCCTTTCTTACTTTGGGCATATTTAAAGTACTTTTTGTGGAGGAGCCCTGGTGGCACAGTGGTTAAGGGCTTGGCTACTAACTGGAAGGTCAGTGATTTGAACCCACCAGCCTCTCTGCATCCCTATTAAATGAAGCAGAAAATTTCAGATACTTTCATAAGACCAATTTTTTCTATGTTCCTTAGGAAAGAGTTAAAATATAACCACCAATTCTTAACTATCATATATTCCACTGATTCTAAGTCCTATTAATAAAAAAGAAAGGATCTACAGGAACCTAAAAGTTAATATTTATATTAGTAGGAGCTTTCTCAAAGTAAATACAGGAAACTGAATTAATTACAGTGGGAAATTCGGAGTAGAAAGCTAAACTAGAGAATTTTGAATATCATATTTGGATTTTAAATATAAAAATATAAACAAATTAGTTAGTGGTCATTATAGACTACTAAGGAACTCTTATGGCGCAGTGGTTAATTACTTGGCTGCTAACTGAAAGGTCAGTGGCTGGAACCCATTAGCCACTCCACAGGAGAAAGATGTGGCAATCTGCTTCCATAAAGATAACAGCCTAGGAATCCCCATGAGGCAGTTCTACTCTGTCCTGTATGGTCACTATGAGTCAGAATTGACTCTACGGCAACGGGTATTTCTCTGTGTTTCCTTCATGGCAGGTATCTAGTATCTGGCTCTCAGTGGATGTTAATGGGAATTTGTATTTTTGTCTCAAGGGACCAATTTTTCATTCTTCTAATTTCTGTAAGACCTATTTTTTATCTGATTTAGAGAAAGTGGTCTGTAGCTCCCTGAAAAATATGTTGTTTGTTATCCCACTGTATATGAAGATAATTATGAATTGTTCTTAAGGCCTTTCTGTGAGCCGTCATTTTATTTTAAAGGATGTCTCTCTTCTGCATAATTTCCTTTACTCTCAGTGCTTCCTAGTTATATTTCTGATAGGGAATGCTGTAATTATTTACAGCTATATTTAACTTTGTTAAATTTCATAATTGGTTGAGTTAATAAGTGACATAGTAAAATGTGAAAAGATAATCATACAATTATGCAGCAATCTTGGCCTCATTTGTCTTATATCATGACTTGTGAGATAGTGCCTTATTTTGGTTTTTAATAGTAACAAGACAGTACCTCTTCAATAGTACTTTCATGTTTGCCTCTGTTTTCTTTTTATAACTATTAGGTTGAACCATATAAAATTACTGCTATTCTACCATTTTTGACCTAATGAAAATGGCAGTTTAAGTTGATTCAGCCTAATAAAAAGCAAGACTTTTTTCCAAAAGTCATCATATTTTTTTGTGACTTTGTTTGATTTCAGCAATTTGTGACTTTCATTCATTCAGTAGCATAATTAACTTTTTTCATCTTTAAATGTTAATAATAAATGTCTTCCGGAGACTTTGAGGACTGTCAAGTGGTTGGTTAGAAGGTATTTGTTAATATTCTGATGTGCTGGCACCAAGTAAGGGGCTTTAAATAACTGTCATGGATTGAATTGTGTCCCCAAAAAATATCTGTCAACTTGGCTAGGTCATGATTTCCAGTATTGTATGATTGTCTACCATTTTGTCATCTGATGTGATTTCCCTATATGTTGTAAATCCTATCACTATGATGGAATAAGATGGATTAGCGCAGGTACATTGATGAGGTCTACAAGATTAGATAGTGTCTTAAGCCAATCTCTTTTGAGATATAAAAGAGAGAAGCAAGCAGAGAGACAGGGGCACCTCATACTACCAAGAAAGCAATGCTGGGAGCAGAGCATGTCCTTTGGACCTGGGGTCCCTGCGCTGAGAAGCTTCTTGACCAAGGAACAGTGGATGACAAAGACCTTCTCCAGAGCCAACAGAGAGAGAAAGCCTTCCCCTGGAGTTGGCACCCTGAATTCGGACTTCTAGCTTAATGGACTGTGAGAGAGTAAACTTTCTTTGTTAAAGCCATCCACTTGTGATATTTCTGTTATAGCAGTACTAGATGACTAAGACAAATACGTTATCTCTAATCCTAACGCAACTAAGATTTGAACCCTATTTATGACCTAGTCTTGGAAGTTACATGGTATCACTCCTTCACATTCTATTTGTTGGAAGTGCGTCCCCATTCAAGGCGAGTGGAGTTAGTCTACACCTTTTCTTCAAGAAGGAGTATTAAAGAATTTGCTTACGCTTTAAAACTACCACAAAGCTAGAGACTTTTTTTTTGCTGTTTATTTTTTTAATTATTTTTTCCTTTTTTTATTGTATTTTAGGTGGAAGTTTACAGCACAGATTAGTTTCTCATTCAAAAATTCGTACACAGATTGTTTTGTAACATTGGTTGCAATCCAGGCACTCTCCCCCTTTCCCTTATTACCCTGGGTTCCCTATGTCCATTCGTCTAAGTTTCCTGTCCTTTTCTGCCTTCTTGTCTTTGCTTTTGGGCAGGTGTTGCTCATTTGGTCTCATGTAGTTGATTGAGCTAGGAAGCATGGTTCCTCACGTGTATTATTATTATTATTTTTAATAGGCCTATCTAATCTTTGGCTGAAAGGTGGACTTTGGGAGTGGCTTCAGTTCTGAGTTAGCAGGGTATCCAGGGGCCGTAGTTTTGGTAGTCCCTCCAGTCCCTATCAGACCAGTAAGTCTGATCTTTTTTTGCGAATTTGACTTTTGTTCTGCATTTTTCTCCCACTCTGTCCAGGACCCTCTATTGTGATCCCTGTTAGACCAGTCAGCGATGGTAGCCAGGCACCATCTAGTCATACTGGACTCAGTCTGGTGGAAGCCGTGATGGTTGTGGTCCATTAGTCCTCTGGACTAATCTTTCCCTTGTGTCTTTGGTTTTCTTCTTTCTCCCTTGCTCTCGAAGGGATGAGACCAGTGAAGTATCTTAGATGACTGCTCACAGGCCATCCTTGTCTTGTTCCTGTTCTCAGGGAAATGCTTTCATCCTCACTCTGTTGAGAATAATGTTGGCTATTGGTTTTGTATAGATGCACATTATTATGTTGAGGAATTTCCCTTCTATTTGTATTTTATTGAGAGTTTTTATCAGGAATGGGTGTTGAACTTTATCAGATGCTTTTTCTGTGTCAATTGAGATGATCATGCGATTCTTTTATTTATGTGGTAGATTATGTTGATTGATTTTCTAATGTTGAACCATCCTTGCATACCTGGTATGAATCCCACTTGGTCATGGTGTATTATTTTTTTGATATGATGCTGAATTCTATTAGCTAGAATTTTCTTGAGAATATTTGCATCTATTTGCAGGAGAGATATCAGTCTGTAATTTTCTTTTTTTGTAGTGTCTTTGCCTGGCTTTGGTATTAGGGTTATACTGGCTTCATAGAATGAATTCAGGAGTATTCCTTCCTTTTCTGTGTTGTGAAATAGTTTGAGTAGTACTGGTGTGAACTCTTCTCTGAATGTTTGGTAGAATTTTCCAGTGAATCCATCTGGGCCGGGGCTTTTTTTTTTTTTTTTAAATTTTTTTTTCATTGTACTTTAGATGAAGTTTTACAGAACAAGTAGTTTCTCATTAAACAGTACACATATTGTTTTATGACATTGGTTAACAACCCCATGACATGTCAACACTCTCCCTTCTCAACCTTGGGTTCCCTATTACCAGCTTTCCTGCCCCCTCCTGCATTCTAGTCCTTGTTCCTGGGCTGTTGTGCCCCATTAGTCTCATTTTGTTTTATGGGCCTGTCTAATGTTTGGCTGAAGGGTGAACCTTGGGAGTGACTTCATTACTGAGCTAACAGGGCAGCTGGGGGCCATACTTGTGGGGTTTCTCCAGTCTCTGTCCGGCCAGTAAGTCTGGTCATTTTTTGTGAGTTAGAATTTTGTTCTGCGGTTTTTCCAGCTCTGTCCTGGACCCTCTGTTGTGATCTGGGCCAGGGCTTTTTTTGTTGGGATTTCATTACCTCTTAAATCTCTTCTCTTGTTATGGGTCTATTCAGATTTTCTAGCTCAGTTTGTATTAGTTTAGGTAATTAGTACATTTCTAGAAATTTGGCCGTTTCCTCTAGGTTTTCAAATTTGTTGGAGTATATTTTTTCATAGTATTCTGTTATCCTTTTTATTTGGGTCTGTTGTAATGTCCCCCATCTCATTTCTTACTTGGGTTATTGCTTCCTCTCCTGTTTTTCTTTTTTAAGTTTGGCCAGTAGTTTATCGATTTTGTTGGTCTTTTCAAAGAAGCAAGTTTTGGTCTTGTTGATTCTTTCTATTGTTTTTCTTTTCTGTATTTATTTCTACTGTAATCTTTATTATTTCCTTCTGGTGGCTGTGGGCTTCTTTTGTTTTTCTCTGTTTGTTCGAGTTATAGGACTAACATTTTGATTTTTGGCCTTGGTTTTTGATGTTTGCGTTTATTGCTATAAATTGACCTCTGGGCACTGCCTTTGCTGTGTCCCAAAGGTTTTGTTAACTCTTCATTCTCATTTGATTCTAGGAATTTTTTTTATTCCCTCTTTGATTTCCTTTATTACTCAGTTGTTTTTAAGCAAGGTGTTACTTACTTTCCATGTATTTGCTTTTTTTACTTTGCTCTTCATGTTTTTGATTTCTATTTTTATGACATTGTGATCAGAGAAGATGTTTTGTATTATTTTCATGTTTTGGATTTCGAGGGTTGCTTTGTGGCCTAAAATGTGGTCTATTCTGGAGAATGTTCCACGTGCATTGGAATAAAATATATACTTTGCTGCTCTTGGGTGAAGTGTTCTGCATGTATCTGTGAGGTGAAGTTGGTTGATTCTGGCCTTTAGATTTTCTGTATCTTTGTTAAGTTTCTTTCTAAATGTTCTGTCCGTTACGGAGAGTGGTGTGTTGAAGTCTCCTGCTACTATTGTGGAATTGTCGATTTCTCTTTTCAGTGCTGTTGGAATTTATGTGATTTGAATCCCTGTCATTGGGTGTATAGACATTTATTAAGATTATGTCTTCTTGGTGTATTGTCCCTTTAAGCATTATATAATGCCCTTCCTTGTCTTTTATGGCTGATTTTGTCTTAAAGTCTATTTTATTTGAAAAATAGTATTGCCACTCCTGTCCTCTTTTGGTTAAGTGTTTGCTTGGTATATTTTTTCCAACCTTTGATTTTTAATATATTTATGTGTGTCTGTTGTGTGTCTCTTGTAGAAAGCATATTGATGGGTTATGTTTTTTTTTAATCCATTCTTCCATTATGTGTCTGTTTACAGGCACGTTTAAGCCATTTACATTCAGTGTGATTATCGATATGTATGAGTTTCTTTCTTTCATAGTGTTGTGCTTTTTTTTCAGTGCTAATGTTTTTTTTTGTTCCTGTTACTCTCTTATGCTGAGTTCCTTATGTTTGTGTATTTTATTTTCTTTTGTTATTATAGGCAGACTCTGGATGGTGGCAGGCCAGTAGCTCTCTCGCTGAGTGGCACAGCACAGTCCTTTGGAAAGGGGTGGGGTGGTGAATGGGGCTAGGCGGGAGGGAGAAAGGAAGAAAGGGGAAAAAAAGTGGCAGGGCAGGAGCCAGCGGGTGGGGGTGGGGTGCACCCGGTGTGACAGCAGGCTGGTGGCTTTCTAGCCAAGCATCACAGCACTGCCTGTCAGGAAGGGTGGAGCATGGTGTACAGGGCAGAAGGGTGAGGTTTGGGAAAGCATGTTTCTCTGATTACCAGGTGCGGTGTGTCTCCTGTCGGGAGCTCTGTGGAGTTGCCCTCCTGTACTCCCAAGATGGCGAAGCTCTGCCATGTTAGTTGTCAGGTGACCTTCACTCCGTATCTCTCCTCATTCTGTTTTCATTCAGTTTCTTCTTCTGTTTGGTGTTTCATCTAGTTCTTTATACCTTCATTTGATGCGTTTCAGGACTGATACTTGCATCTGTTTTACTTAGATTTTTGGGTCTTTGCTGCAGAGGGATGGCATGGTGCATCTGTCTAGGGTGCCGTGTTGGCTCTGCCAGGTCACTAGAGACTTTTTTACGTACTTTCTATAATAATGAAAGATTTGTCCTTTAAAAGAGTTTCTTCTCGGTGATATTGATACAAACCGTGTATGGAAGAACAATGGTCACTCCTGAGTTCTTTGTTTTCCAGATTTTAACTTGAGACATGGTCTATTAATTATGCACAGTGGAGGCAATTAGCCTGAATGTTCTTGCTGTACAAGGATCTTAATCTTCTGGTTTTTCATGTTTAATTTTTTAACCTATTTTATTGGATTTTCAAAACAATGTAACTAATTTATAAGTTGTTTTTATTGTTGGTTTTGTGAAAGCACTAAACCATCCTTGTTTTTTCTGAAAATAATTTTGTATTTACCAGGTTTATTCTTTTGATTAATTCAGAAAGCGGTTAGTTTACAGACTGCTGATGGTCAAACTGTAGCTCTAGGTGCCCGAACAAAAAATTGCAGGTCATCTACAGAGCTAAAACATACATGACAGGAGTCTTTTGGGTATGTGCCAGAGTTTCTTGACAGCCTGGAGATGTGAAACAGCTTTGAAGGCAAAGTAGGAAAACTTGAATCTGTAAAAAGGGCTGATAACTATGATATAAACCACCCCTTTATATTTATGGCTAATCCAGAGTAGAATGGAGATATTCTGAGATAACTTGAATTGCAGTATTGCTGCATGTAGTATGTCATATTTGACAGGTTAAATATTGCATTCAGTACTTTATATCCACCTTCAGATAGCACCTGTCAAACAGTATGCAGAAAAATCAGGGAGAAATACCGAGACGGTTTATTGATTTAATGCCCTCTACAGACTCAATGATAAATCCAGGAATCAAGGTTTTATTCTTGGGAATAGAATCCAAGAGTATAGTGAATTGGTTTCCAACCCAGACCGTAATTTCTAATCTGTTCTTCATTGTTGAAGTGCCCTGAATTTTTAGAGAATGTTCCTTGTTAGTTTATTGGGTTATTTAAACTCTTATTGTTTTTTTAATTTTTATTTTTAAATTATCATACAATAACATTGACCTTTTTTGGTGCACAGTGTGATACATATGGTGTAACTACTACTACAGTGAATATACAGAACATTTCCATCACCCTCAAAAAGCTTCCTCTGCTATCCCTTTATAGTACCTTTCCCACACCTATATCCCCTGACAACCACTGATCTGTTCTCCATCACTATACTTTTGTCTGTTCAAGAATGTCATTAAATGGAATCACACACCATGTAATCTTCTGAGATTGGTTACTTACACTTAGCATAATTCCTTTGGTATTCATCCAAGTTGTTTTGTGTATCAATAGTGCATTCACATTTACTGCAGAGTTGTATGGATATACCATGGTGCCTGTGTCCATTTATCTGTTGAACATTTGGGTTTCCAGTTTTTGGCAATAATGAATAGAGTGCTATAAACTTTCATGTACAGGTTTTTGTGAGTGTAAGTTTTCATTTCTCTAGTGCAGCCATCAGCAAGTTTTTTTCCTGTAAAGAGTTATAAAGGAAGTCCTTTTCAGCTTTGCTGGCCATAAGATCTCTGTGGTAATTACTCAATTCTGCTGCTGTAGCATGAAAGCAGTCATAGACAATAGAACAGTAAGTAAATGGATGTGGCTATGTTCTGATAAAAACCTTATTTATAAAAACAGGAGGTGGGCTGGATTTGGCAGCCCTGGTGGTTAAGTGCTCAGCAGCTAACCAAAAGGTATGTGGTTCTAACTCACCAGCGACTCGGCAGGAGAATGATGTGGCAGTCTGCTTCCCTAAAGATTTACAGGCTTGGAAACCATATGGGGGCAGTTCTGCTTTGTCCTGTAGGGTTGGTATGAGGCGGAATTGACTCGACAGCAATGGGTTTTTTTTTTTTTTTTACAGTAGTTTACAAGGAGCCCTGGTGGTACAACAGTGAAGTGCTCAGCTGCTTACCGGAAGGTTGGCAGTTTGAACCCACTCAACAGTTCCAAGGGAGAGAGACTTGACAATCTGCTCTTGTAACAGTCACAGCCTAGAAAACCCTATAGGGCAGTTCTGCTCTGTCACATGGGGTCAGTATGAGTCGAAATCGACTCGACAGCACACAACAACAACAATAGTAGTTACAGAGTCCCTGGGTGGCGCAACAGTTGAGCTTTTGTCTAGTAGCTGAAAGGTTGGTGGTTCACACCCTCACAGCATAAATACCTGTGAATGGGATTGCTGGGTTACATGATAAGTGTATGTTTAACTTAAAAAAAACAAAAAACCCCTCAAATTATCAGTTTATTAATTTTTAAATACTTAGTCTAATAAAATTTAAATTATGGAACGTTACTGAACCCAAACTTAGAGTTCACACAGCAGACTCACATAATTCATGATAAAACAGGCTTTGGTTTTTGTCTTTCATTGAAGATTGTTGCCCTCTACTTCTATTTGTATTCATATGTGGTCTTTCAGCTTGGATGGATCCTTCCTTTCCAGAAAAAGTGTTTACCCCCCTTTCAGTTGTTTTTATTTGGGTTAGTTAAGTTATGGTGGGACATTTCAGAGAGGTTGCATCTTTCATGGATGAATTAACAGGACTGAATCAGGCTTCTAGGTTTTTAAAATTAATTATGCAGTTAATTTTATCCTAGCGATTGAGTGTAATTAGACAGGCATCCATCCTATGATGGATGGCATGTGGTCTATTTAGAAACCTGTTTTTTTCAGTGCCAAATCCAGGCTGTTTATCTATGAAGGGAGCTCTTCTTTTGTTTCACGTAAGTTACTGATGACAACTTAAATGTTAACTCTTAGGTTTATACCCTAATGTCTTTGGAGTTCTTCTAAGAAACAACATCTACCAGATACTGTCACAAGGTTGTTGTTTTTGCTTATTTTGTCTGTAGGATGCAGAACTAGCTTTCTACAATTAGTATTTTGTTTGATTTCCATTGCAAACAAACAAGGGTATACCAAGTTCATGAAGTTGGAGATGAATTTGGAGTGAATAAAGAAAAACAGGTATATGTATTTCTGGTTAGAGTTAAAAATTAGTTTTTCTTCTCTGAAAAAATAAAGAAAACAGTGAAGCCCTAGGACCATGACAACATTAGGGACATAGGAAGAACGTTTTGTACTAATAATATTCCCGCTTGTCTTGATGAGATGGTTGAAAGATTGTGTCTGTGGGTGGAAAGTCCTATGTTGATATAATATGCTCTCTCTCTCTTTTTTTTTTTTTTTTTTGAGGTAACTGTTTGGAAAATGAATTCTTTCCTATCTTCTGGGGCCTTGTTGTTGTTGTTAGGTGCTGTCAGGTCAGTTCCAGCTTGTAGCGACCTTATGTACAACAATGAAACACTACCTGGTCCTGCGCCATCCTCACAATTGTTATGCTTGAGCCCATCATTGCAGCCACTGTGTCAGACCATTTTGTTGAGGGTCTTCCTCTTCTTTGCTGACCCTCTACTTTACCAAGCGTGATGTCCTTCTCTAGTGACTGCTCCCTCTTGATAACATGTCCAAAGTATGTGAGATGAAGTCTTACGATCCTCCCTTCTAAGGAGCATTCTGGCTGTACTTCTTCCAAGACAGATTTGTTCATTCTTCTGGCAGTCCATGGTGGAGTCAATATTCTTTGCCAACACCGTAGTTCAAAACCATTAATTCTTTTTCTGTCTTCCTTATTCATTGTCCAGCTTTTGTATGCATGTGAGGTGATTGAAAATACCATGGCTTGGGTCAGGTGCACCTTAGTCCTCAAAGTGACATCTTTGCTTTCTAACACTTGAAAGAAGTCTTTTGCAGCATATTTTCCCAGTGCAATACATCTTTTGACTGCTGCTTCCATGGGCATTGATTGTGGATCCCAGTAAAATGAAATTCTTGTCAACTTCAGTATTTTCTCTATTTATCATGATATTGCTTATTGGTCCAGTTGTTAGGCTTTTTGTTTTTTTTTATGTTGAAGTGTAATCCATACTGAAGGCTCTAGTGTTCGATCTTCTTCAGTAAATGCTTCAAGTCCTCTTGACTTTCGCCAGGCAGGGTTATGTTATCTGCATAATGCAGGTTGTTAATGAGTCTTCTCCAATCCAGATGCCGCTTTCTTCATATAGTCTGGTTTCTTGGATTATTTGCTCAGCATACAGGTTGAACAAGTATGGCAAAAAGGCTTAGGCATTGGCAATTAATTGTAAATAGTCTCCTTTTAGAATCAAACAAAAATCATAGATCATCTTCCTAGAGTATATGTATATCCAAAAGTTAGCATGTAGTTTCAAGGGTTTATTTACCTCTAAGCCACTACTGCCTACCTAATATTCTTTCTGCTATGCTAGAAATGTTCTCTAATGCTGCTGTTCAATATGGTAGCCACTAGTGACTGTTGAAGGAACCCTGGTGGCACAGTGATTAAGCACTTAGCTGCTAACCAAAAGTTTGGTGGTTTGAACACACCAGCTGCTCTGTGGGAGAAAGAAATGGTGGTCTTCTCCTGTAAAGATTACAACCTAGAAAACCTTTACTCTGTCACATAGGATTGCTATGAGTTGAAAATCGACTCAACAGCATTTAACAACAACAGTCACTATTAATGGAGCCTGGGTGGTGCCCGCAGTTTGCGATCACCTGCTAACTGAACAGTTGGTAGTTGGAACTCACCCCAGCAACTCCACAGAAGAAGAGGCCTGGCGATCTGCTTCTGTAAAGATTACAGTCAAGAAAACCCTACGGAGCCAAGAAGACCCTACAGTTCTACTCTGTAACACTTGGGATCAAAGACTTGATGGCAGCTAACAAGTGGCTGTCGAGCCCTTGAGATGCGGCTAAGTACAACTGAGGAACTGGATTTTTAAATTTAATTTAAATTAATTTCAGTTTAAGTTTAAATAGCCACATGTAGCTTAGTGGCTGTTTTCTCTATGCACTCTAGTCTACCCACCAAAAACCAAACTCACTGCTGTCGAGTTGATTCTGACTGATAGTGACCCTTTAGGGCAGAGTAGGACTACCCCATAGGGTTTCCAAGGCGGTAAATCTTTACAAAAGCAGAGTGCCACATTTTTCTCCCATGGAGTGGCTAGTGGATTTGAACCGCCAATCTTTCAGTTAACAGCTGAGCACTTAACCACTGTGCCATCAGGGCTCCTCCACTCTAGTTAAGACTACCTGTAAAAGAGGTTTTGTGAGTGCCACTTGTTGAGAGTTTATCTTGTTCACTTTCGATATTTTACAGCCGAGCAGTAGTCATCTGCCTCTTCGGTTGTCGGTAATCAGTTTTGTTCGTCTCTAAATTTGTAACTCCCTTATAATTCTGGGTGATTTAAAGGAGTTTTTAGCGTTTGATCCTGTCTGTTGCATAGTGCAATCCAGAGCAGGTTTGTCCTGGGCTATTAATTAGGCTTATTCAAAGAATGTGCAGTGAATGCCTATGAAGTGCTGCACTGTGGGATTTCTTTGTCCTGCATTAGGGACACTCCGGGACTGTAGAGCCACGCTTGCCCAAGAACTTTAACAGTGTATTTCCCACACTTGAATATTATTTAGTAACAAGATAAAACAATTAAGGGTGACTTCCATAAAACCTAGTAATGGCATTTCTATGGCAGTGATTCTCAACCCTGGATGCACATTAAAATCAACTGGAGAACCTTTAAAAACCATGCTCAGGCTTCAGCCCCAGAGTCTCTGAATTGACTTGGGGTTGGGGAAGTCATAAGAAGCCCTGGTGGTGCAGTGGTTCTGCGCTTGGCTGCTAACCAAAAGGTTGGCAGTACGAACGCACCAGCCACTCAGCGCAAGAAAGAGGTGGCAGTCTGCTTCCATAAAGATTACAGCCTTGAAAACCCTATGGAGCAGTTATACTATGTCCTATAGGGTCACTGGGAGTCAGAATCGACTCAACGGCAGGGGGTTTGGGGAAGTCCTGGGCCTCAGCGTCTTTTTTTTTAAAAGTTCTTCTGTTGATTGAAAATGCCTGTCATATGGGATAATTAGGGGACCTGGGCTACCTGTATTCAGTAAAATATTCTAAATTGGAGACTAATTCATAACCTTTTTCTCTCCTTTCTAGTTGGAGCCCAGATACCAAGTCTTGAGTAAATTACCATCAGGGGAATGGGCCCTATTGTGCTCACACATTCAGAACCTGTAATCCAAGGAATGCCCTAAAGGTCAGTGTATGGGAAGACAAAGTTGTGGGATTTTTTTAATCTTCACTACCATTAAATTTATTGGTAAATTAAGAATGTAAAGTACTTGTGAGTAGAAATGGCTTTTTAAATTGACTTGATTTATAGTATTACCATTATGTATTTGATTACTATAATATCATTTTTGGGAAATGTAATCTGTATCTTCACAAGAGTTATGTATTTCTACTAGGCTATTTAAAGGAGTATATGTATATTATATGTGCACCTATATGCTTATACATGTCTAACATACTTTTGTAAAGATATTCAAGAAATTAGTAATGATGATTGACTTTAGGGAGGGGAACTAGGGCCCAGTGGTGGGATATTTACTTTTACTGTGTGTTCTTTTCAGTATGTTCTTTTTTTTTAACCCCATGCATATAATAAATTTAAAAAAAAACTTTTTAAATTGCTTAGTTTTTGTAAAGTTTTATAAATATGCTTTTTAGTTTTTACTGTTCAGTCTTTTCAGTCATCACAGTTGTTGACATTGAGAGTTTCTACTTATTATATGGTATAGTACTTCTTGGTTTGGATAAGTTATGTAGTGTGTATATCTGTTTTTTCCTCCCCTGAATGCAAGTCCTGGGTTTTTATGTTGCTTTACATCTTCTCATGGTCCTTTTATTTCACTATGGCCAAATTTTTCTCTTTTGTTCTCTCCCACTAATTCCTATCCTTTTATTTACTAACTTAATTAACAGCACTACCATACTTTCAGTCACCCAACTGGAAATCTGAGTCTCTTCAGCTCTTCCCTTTCCTTCATCCTCAAAGATAACCAGTTTCCAGATTGTTAATCATCGGTTGGTAGCATTTCTCGTATTCTTTCATACCGCTACTCCTACCCCCTACCCCCAATGGCACTGCTTTTATCACTGAAGGAGCGTTAAAATACATACTTTCTACACTTCACACTATGTTTAGAAACATTTTGTCACCACATGTTACTCTCCTGCTTAAAAGACTTAGCATGTAAGGCCTTTTATGATCTGCCTCTGTACATCTTTTCAATCCAAGCCTCATCTCCAGCTTTTCCTCATATGGACCCTGTGTTCCAACCATTCCAAACTACTTGCAGTCTTGCACAACGACCTGCACCATGTTTTGTGCTTTCTATTCTGTATACATATGCTCTGTCTGCTAGAAATAAGGTCTTGCCCATTTTCAGCCTACTGAATTTCTATTCAGTTTCTAAGACTTAATTCAAATGTTACCTTCTTGAAAGTACCAAAAAACTAAACCTGTTGCTGTCGAGTCGATTCCAACTTACAGAGACCCTATAGGACAAAGTAGAACTGACTCATAGGGTTTCCAAGGAGTGGCTGGTGGATTCGAAGTGCCAACCTTTTGGTTAGCAACCACCGCACCAGCAGGGCTCCTCACCTTCTCTATTGGGAGTTAAATGCTTTGTCCTCTGTGTTCCCATAGGGTCTTGTTTATTTATTATTTTTTTTATTATAATGCTTATCACATTGCTTCTATTATATTTCTTAACCATGAGCTCCTAGAAGGTAGAATGTATTCTAGTTGTCTTTCTATTACTAGTATCTAGTAGAATAACTGGATGCAGAGAATGTTACTAAATGAACAAGAAAATAAAAATGAACACACAAATTTTTTGTACTCTTTGTAATGAACTGATCTCACCAATTCAATGTTTTTGATAATTTAGCAAGAACGAAACTGAATTTTACATATTTTAAAGAAAGTCAGTGGTATAATTGAGGTTGAGGAAAATGTTCATCTTTTTAAAACTGCTGATATTTTAAAAGTAACTTCAGATGATTCAGAACTATATTTTGCATGCAATTCATTTATATCTATATGGGAAATAAAAGACATTTTTTTGCTCTTATATAAAGCAAAAACCATAGTAAACCTTTATCAACATAGCCAGAGCTTATGTTTTTGAAAATAATAATGATATATTTATTTAACATGTATTCTGTTATTTTGATGTTTTACTTATTCTCTCATTACTGTATATTCAGTTGGGTATTGGCATCTCTTTACTTTTTATCATTTCTTGAGTATAAGGATCCTGGTAGATATTCACTGTAGTTTCCAATTTTATATTCCAATTTTTAATATACATTTAAAGCTGATTCTCTACTAATCTTTTTAATAGAAGCTATCAGCTTATAGATTTTGATGGTCTAGAATTTCTCAAATGCTAATAAATAGGAAAATCTAGAGATTGAAATAGAAAATCTAGAGATTAAGAAGTTTAAGTCCTACCTTATATTCCAATTTTTAATATACATTTAAAGCTGATTCTCTACTAATCTTTTTAATAGAAGCTATCAGCTTATAGATTTTGATGGTCTAGAATTTCTCAAATGCTAATAAATAGGAAAATCTAGAGATTGAAATAGAAAATCTAGAGATTAAGAAGTTTAAGTCCTACCAATCTTACTTAATGAGTTTCTAAATTTATCTACAGTAGATAAGGAAGAAGATTTCATCTTCAAATGATCTTGCTTGTCCCTTAGCCTGGAATTTTTTTCCCTTAGAAACACTTATGGATTGGTCTCTCATTCATTTCAGGTTTCTGTGCTGATGTTGACTCCGTAGAGAAGTGTTCTTTGATCATGCGGTCTAAATAGCAACCCTGGTAGCATTCTATTTTCTTTTTTTTTTTTTATTGTTGTATTTAAATGAGGTTTACATTTCAAGTTAGTCTCCCATATGAAATTTTTTTTACATACATTATTATGAGACCCTAATTGCTCACCCCATTCTGCGACAGCACACTCCTCCTTTC
>NW_004444193.1:1019493-1076417 GCF_000243295.1 Trichechus manatus latirostris
GCACACTCTTCACGAGTATCACTTTATGTCCCACAGTCCAGTCCAATCCCTGTCTGAAGAGTTGACCTCGGAAATTGTTTTAGTTCTGGGCTGATAGTCCAGGGGCCACACTTTCCAGGGCACCTCCAGTCTCAGTCAGACCATTAAGTCTGGCCTTCTTACTAGCATTTGAGTTCTGCACCCTGTCCTTCTACTGCTCCATCAGGGACCCTCTGTTGTGTTCCCTGTCAGGACATTCATTGGTGGTAGCTGGGCACCATCTAGTTCTTCAGGTATCAGGCTGATGAAGTCTCTGGTTTATGTGGCCCATTATGTCCCTAGGGCTAATACTTTCCTTGTGTCTTTGGTGTTCTTCGTTCTCCTTTACTCCAAGTGGTTGGGACCAATTGATGCATCTTAGATGGCTGCTTGCAAGCTTTTAAGACCCCAGATGCCACTCACCAAAGTAGGATGCAAAACATTTTCTTAATAAGCTTTGTTATGCCAGTTGACCTAGATGTCCCCTGAAAGCATGGTTCCCAGACCCCCCATCCCTGCTACTCTGTCTCTCAAAGTATTTGATTGTATTCAGGAAACTTCTTAGCTTTGGTTTAGTCCAGTTGTGGTAGCATTCTATTTTCAAAGTTTACTTAATTTTTCTTCATAGCCATCTCACCACCAAGCCAAAAAAAAAACCCGTTGGCTGTCGAATCAGTTCCGACTCACAGCAACCCGTGTGTTTCAGAATAGAACTGTGCTGCATGGAGTTTTCAGTGGCTGTGACCTTTCTGAATCAGATTGCCAGGGCTTTCTTCTGAGGCACCTTTCAGGTAGTAGTCGAGAGCTTAACTGTTTGTGCCACTCAGGGATCTCACCACCAGACACTATTATGTATTGGCTTGTTTATTTTTCTTCTCTCCCTCACTAGAATTTAAATTCCAAAAGGACACACGCTTTGTAGGCTTCTATTTCCTCTCTGTAATCCCAGCACCTATTATACTGCTTGGCACAGAGTGATTGCTTAATACATATTTGTTGAATATATTATTAAACAAAAACATGAACAACAGATCTTCAAGGTAGGTACCATAGAATTCCTTTACATTGTAAAAACTGGGAGATCTGTGTTTCCTGATAGAGGTTCACTAATGCCACCATTATTTAATATTGATCTAGATAAGAACTGTTGTAGAAAAAAAAATAGAGATGTACGTAGTGTAAATTTTGGAAAGGAGTAAGCAAAATTATTTGTACTTCATATAAAATATCAGAAAAAGTTCCTTTCATAATACCAAGCCAATGTCACTTAAATGTGTATGTAAAAAAAATTTTTGAAAAGGCACATCTTTGGCTATGTGTATTTTCACCAAAAAAAAAAAAAAAAAGATAAAATATTATGGAATAAACTTTTGAACTATATGAAGAAATCTTTATACTCTACTAAGTTTGATAATAATAGACTTACTTTCAGTGGAAAGCAGTAGAGTTCAAAAATAGACCAAATTGTACATGGAAAATTTTTAGGTAACAAAGGAAGCATTTTAGTTCCCGTGGGATAAAGATGGATAATTCAATTAATGGCATTGGAACAACTGACTAGTCATTCAGGGTACATGCTATAATCATGCGCAGAGATTTACACATAAAAAGAAGAAAACTTTAAAATACTAGAATAAGAGTGGGTCATTGTTTGTTTATTTGTTTGTTGTGGAAAAGGTCTTCCTAAACAATATACAAAGAAGCTATAAAAGAACAAATGGTTACAATTGACTACATACACAGTAAAGACTTATATGACAGGTTGGGGAATTGGGAGGAGGGAGTTAAAAATTCAAAAATGAAGGATAAGCTAGGAAGAAGTATTTGTCATGCTTCTAACAAAGATTTAAATTCCTTCATATATAATAAGCTCCTGCAAATCAGTTTTTTCAAATTCAGTAGAATGTTATTCCATACAAAAAATAAAATGTAAAGATAGTCAACTTCTCTTCTAATTAAAATATTAATAAATCAAAAGAGCAATATTATTTTCCTTTTATTAGATTGAGAAAAATAAGAAACTTTTCTAGTTTCTTGTGATTTTGACAGAAGAAACAGACTCTTTCACACTGATAATAATGAGAATAAGTGCAATATCTTTTTGGGAGAGCAGTTTGGCAATTATAAAAACTTAATGCATATAATCTCTGAATAAGCTATGCTGCTCTAGTAACTTATTCCACTCATATATGCAAAAGGTACTTGCACAGAGTTATTCTTGGGGGCATCCTTTATATGAACCCACAATTGGAAATAAAAGTCCATAATGAAGGGACTGATTAATAAAGTATAGAACACATATAAGATAGTATACTCTGCAGTATAGCATAGCAGTTAATTGCATGTGCTCTGAATTCAACCATCTAGATCCAAATAAATTCTCAGCTTCTCTGCATACTACGGTGTGTCCCAGGGCAAGTTACTCAACCTCTCAGTGTCTCATTTTCTTCATCTGCAAAAATGAGGATAATAATGGTGCCTGCCTCATTAGGTTACTAGGAAGAATGAATATTTGTTAAGTGCTTCGAACTGTTCTGGCACTGTTAGTAGTGGTAAAGGCGATAGTGATAATAGGTAAGTGTTAGTGCTAGATGGAAAAAATAGTTATAGCCTTTGATTTTCTTTTAAATTTGTAAGGAATGAAATAGGAAAGAAAAACAGACTATGTTTATACGGAGGAGGAGAAATGACATTGTTTTGACTTTTGTAATGGGGTCAGACGCCCAATACTTTAAGTATTTTATAAAGCTGTGGATCCTTCTCTATTTGCAGAATAATATTGATAGATCTATTACCCATTGTCACGGTCTAAATATTTTAAAAATATAAACTATATATTTATAAATACAAATGTCATTTCAATGTATTTACACTTGGAAAATTTAATATAAAGTGCAAAAACTTCATTAAAAATGTTCTGGAGCTACCTGTCTGTTAAGGGGCAGCTATACTTGGTCATTACTGATTTTGTTTAAAAGTAGTTAAACTACAGTATAAGTTGCAAACAAAAATGTTGTAAAAGAAAATTTTCTTCTGTGTTTTGTGAGTGAATATTCTGTAACTCTTGAGGAGCCCTGGTGGTGCAGTGGTTAAGAGCTTGGCTGTTAACCAAAAGGTCAGCAGTTCTAATCCACCAGCTGCTCCTTGGAGACCCTGTGGGGCAGTTGTGCTCCGTCCTATAGGGTCCCTATGAGTCAGAATTGACTTGACGGCAACAGATTTTATTCTATAATTCTTATATGCTTATAGCCAGTTTCCAATGAATGTTTTTCTTATCTTTTTGTTTAAGTGCAAATTAAGTTGCAAGTTTTTTTTTTTTTTCTTCAGGGGTTACAAGGATTTCTGTAATGTTTATTAACATTCTGATTTCTTATATATGACATTGGGGACTGAAAAACATTAATATTGGGAGTGAATGTTTCTATGCTAGTGTGTACTACCTAATCCCCTATTGAAATACTGAGATGTACCCTAAGTTTTTAGACTGTGAATCCTTCGGTAATGGATCTACAACTGAAGAATGCATATCTTTTGAAGTACACAAAGAGGTTCCTTGTGCATAGATCATTTTAATGGATTATAACAATTTTTAGTACCCCTTTTGTAAATCCTATAATGATCACTGGGTCAGTGGCTTCTCTTCTTTTTGTTGTTGATTTCCACAAAGTAGATTTAACTGCTGTCTTAAAAACAGGACACGTATTTATGTATGGATGAAAGGTAAAATGATCCCAAAAATACAACCTGGGATGTAATGCTCTGAACTTTAGAAAACCAGCCTGCAGATGTTTTCAGTAAAATCCGTACAGGTGGATACTGTAGGAGTAACAACCCAATTTCTTCAACAAGTAAATTTATGAGAGTAATAGATAAGGAAGGGAGATAAAGTTAAGAAGCGCTAAGAGGCAAAAAATGAGAGACATTATCAGCCAATAGCAATAAGTGGGCCTCATTTTGATCCTGATTCATGTAAATAATCATAAAACATAATGACATTCACGAAACATTTGAACACAGTATTTAATATTAAAAAACATGGTTACTATTCTTAGTATGATAATGATATATATATATGTTTTAGAGGAGTCTTTTATCTTGGAGATTATATAACACCTGCGGTTGATTCAAAATAATACTGAGAGTATAGATGAAATAAAATTGGCCATGAGACTTACAGATGAACACATGGGGGTTTAAATATACTTTAAAAAAAAGTTTGACATTTTCCATAATAAAAAAGTTAATTTAAAAAAAAAAAAAACCTATCTTCTTTTAGTTAGGATTAATTATTTCTTGTCAGATGTTAATATGCTATTCAATTTCTGTTGAATGTATAAAACCAACAACAACGAAACATTATTGTCAGGTTGATTCCAACTCATAGTGAACCTATAGGACAGAGTAAAACTCTGTCCCATAGGGTTTCCAAGGCTGTAATCTTTATGGAAGCAGACCGCCACATCTTTCTTCCATGGCGGCTGGTGGGTTCAAAGTAATTATTTTCAGTTATAAAATGAAATTGCTGATCAGTGCATATGTATTTCTCAAGTGTTTCCCTGTTTCTTTGTGCTCTGTCATCCCTATTAAATGTACTGGAAACTAGATTTGGGCATGAATATATCAATCTGATGAGAAAATATAAAAATGACCAGTTTCCAATTTTATAGAATAGTTTTTCATCCAAGATTCAATTAATTTTATCTCTATTAGCGTGGTGTCTCTAAGTTAAAGACTAAAAAGTATAGTTTATAGCCAGTTACAAGTCTTGGTAAAGCCTTTTTGTAATATTTTCCAGAAAATGTAAAAGTGAATTACTCTGTGACTAGCACTTTGTCCTGTTTTAGGTCATGTGATTTTCAACAAAATTAAAAGACCTAATTGAATTGCCAGTTTATAGATCACTAAAGTTGATGTATGATGATAAATCACCATGTGAGTTTTCACATTTATTTCTGAAGAACTTCAGACAGTTGAGGGACGGGAGCCCTGGAGGTGTAACAGTTAAGCGCTCAGCTGCTAACCAGATGGTTGGTGGTTCTAACCCGCCCAGCGGCTTCAAGGGAGAAAGACCTGGCCATCTGTTCTCATAAAGTTTACAGCCTAGAAAACCCTATAGGACAGTTCTACTCTGTCACATGGGATCACTATGAGTCAGAATTGATGGCACCTAGCAACAACATTATAGGAATACTGCTTCCATTCTTATCCATTTTATTTATGTCAACAAGATTTTTATAATACACATATCTTGAAAGAATGAAAGGAAGGAGGGAGGGAGGAAGGAAGGAAAGAAAGAAAGACAGTTGATGCTGAGCTCTGTCTTAATTTGGCAAGAAGTAATATTCATCAATAAATGGCCTAATTGGATTGATAAATCACCTTATGAAGAGATTCAGCTCCATTAATTTTTGTTTAATACTTCTTTATCAGTATTTGTACTGTACTTCTATTTTTTGATCAGTGATACACCAGTAATATTTGTTACCTCTATCCAGAAGATTATTTTTTACACTTAGAATCTTATATAGGCTTACATAGACTTAAATTTCCTGATACTGGAAATTAAAAAAAATAGTATCAACTTATATACAGATTTTATAACAGCAGTATGGTAGGGCAGTCAATAAGATGTTCAGACTTAAAAATAAATTAGAAAAGTTCTTCAGGGGAAGTAGAATAGAAATGACAGTTCAAGGAGAAAATGGAACAAGTTAAAATGTCTGTTAAAGAAGAACTTTAAAAAAAAATCTTTTAAGTATATAATGGATTATGGTGATTGTGACACTGCATTTAGATTCCATGGATACATTCAAAAGTGTGATGAAACATTTTATATAAAACTGTCACTACTTATGATGATATCCTTTGCAACTCTTTAAAATCAGCAGGAAAAAAGTGTGTGATATCAACATAAAAATATTTAAGGTACATAGTTATTCTCATTTCTTTTAGGGGACAGTGAACAAAACAAACAAAAAAATTTAAAGACCATTTCCCAAACTACTTTTCCAGTGTTACTGTGTTTTGTGCCTTCCAAGAATTATCAGTGCTATTGCCATTTATATGAACTGAAGGACTGCATCTAAATTACTTTCTGAAATGTGGAGATAAATGATTGTGATGCCCTATGATTATGTGGGGCCCAGGTGGCACAGTGGTTAAGCGTTTGGCTGCTAACCAAAAGGTCAACAGTTCAAATCCACCAGCCACTCCTTGGAAACCCTGTGGGGAAGTTCTGCTCTGTTCTATAAGGTCACTATAAGTTGAAATTGACTCATTGGCAGTGGGTTTGGTTTTTTTGGGTTATGATTATGTAGTTGACACTTTTCGAGATACCCTAGAGCCATCACAGACTTCAGACATGTAGTTGTTGTTGTTAGTTCCCTTGGAGTCAACTCCGACTCATGGCGACTGCAAGTACAACAGAACGAAACGTTGCGCTATCTTCACTATCTTTGGTATGTTCAAGTCTATTGTTGTGGCTTTCCAACCTAGGGCTCTCATCTTCCAGCGCTGTACCAGACAAAATTCCATTGTGATCCACAGGATTTTCATTGGCTAATCTTTGTAAGTAAATCACCAGACCTTTCTGTCATTTCGTCAAGCTGTAGTGGCATGCGTGTTGCTGTTATGCTGGAAGCTATGCCGCTGGTACTTCTAATACCAGCAGGGTCTCCAGTGGTGGACAGGTTTCAGCAGAGCTTGCAGACTGAGACAGACATGTTGTTATACTCTCCTAAAAACAAAGCAAAGTAGAATTTCCATTTGCACAATACCCATTCAGTGATATGAAGCTACCTATCTTCTGTTCTCACATTCTGTAATCTAATGCAAGTTTCCTATTATTTGAAAGGACAGATTTTTCCTTACCATTATATAATTTTAGATATGTGTTATCTGTAAGTAATAATACTTTTAAATTATTATTCAGAGGTTTTCTTATTTTTATCGTTGTGTTCTGTTTTGAAGAGTCTTGTGGGTCAGATGGTTTGAGTGACTAATTTAAAGTAAAATTCAGTTAACTAAACAGTCTGTTCTCAAACTGACTATTATGCTTAAATGTTCGTTTTTTAAATCTGTCATGTTTTTAAAAGCATTTGAAATTAATTTATAAATGAATATTTTACTGTGTATCCATAAAAGATAGTTGCTAAAATGAGAAATTTTCTGGTTGGAAACCAGTAGTTCATATATGTGTAGCACTGTGAATCTGTCAGGATTTAGTTGCAGAGAACAGAACTTACTGTAGATGGGTTAAGCAGGAAGAAACCTATTACAGGGTATTAATGGCTTATAGAATTGGAGCAAAGGAGAAGGCTGAAGAAACATACTTCAGACTCATGGTTGAAATTTTAAAAACATCACCCAATGCTACATCACAGAGCTGGGTCATCAAGAGAGCTTCTGGCTTCTCTATAGATCAGGAGAATGTTGTAGGGTACAGCAAATTAAGGCCTGCAGCCAAATCTAACCTACCATGTGTTTATGTATAGCCTGGAAGTTAAAAATGGTCTTTGCATTTTTAAATGGTTAAAAAAATCAAAGGAAGAATAATGTTTTGTGACACTTAAATTATCTGAAGTTTAAATTTTGGTGTTTATACATGTTGGAACACAACCATGGTTATTCATGTACCTATTGTCTGTGGCTGCTGCTTTTGGGCTACAGTGACAGAGTTGAGTAGTTGTCACAGAAACCACATGACAAAATACTTACTCTCTGGTCCTTATCAGAAAGATCTGCCAACCTCTGCTCTAGAACTCACGTTCTCTGTGCCACTCCAAGAAACTGCCTCTACTGCTGCTTGCCCCACAGCCATGTTGCAAGTATTAGGCCAGCCAGATGGATGTATCATGCTCCACCTCTCAGCTACCACAAGGGTAATTACTGGGCACTGTGATCCCTGCTAACACTGTGCTTAAAAACTTAAATGTCAGCAAGAGTGTGGTCTCTGTTTCACTTCTGCCTTCCAAAACTTGGACAAGTACATTCCGTTGGCTGAACCTAAATTACAGCAGGAACCCACCTGCGCAGGAGCTTGTGGAAACCCTGGTTTTCAGCTTTACAGCCTCTGTAGTTAATGAAGGCACATTACAGAAGCAAGTGGACTGGTGGTTGTGCTCCAATTCCTACCATATTTATCATACATTGGCTATAAGAATTTGAAACATATAACTTTGTCCATTAAAATATTAATTTTTTAAAAAAATTCTTAATCAGACTCAGGAAAAAAAACAATCATGGTTCACTGGTTGGTTTAGTGGTACGTAATTCTAATCATATAATAACTAGATATTGATTGCCTGCTGTGTGACTGTCACATTGCACCTATTCTGACATTTCCTTTGTAGAACACTCTATAAAGCCAGTACTGTATCTCCATTTTATAGTTAAGGAAAATGTGGCTTGGAGTAGCTAGGTTGACTTCACTGAGGTCACACAGTGAGTGGAGGAAGAAAGTGTGAAACCTTTGTCTTCCTGACTCTAGAACCTGACCCTTTAACTACCACCCTGTATTCTTGCTAGTCTACTGCTTGTTTCTGTAATGCAGCATTTTCATGAATCCAACCAGAAATTTCATGTTATGTGTTTAGAACATTGAAATATTCTTAGTTCTTCATTTCCTTTTCAAAAGTTATAACCACTTGGCTCTGTTTCATCTTCAAGAAAAGGGGACTGATAGATTTTGTTCTGTATTTTTTGCATAATACTGATTCTCAGTTAAATGCAAAACTTCTCGACTACACAACGTTGTGTACAGTTTATTTTCTTGGACAAAAGATTATAGAAATTTTATTATTGATGTTATACACATTTATGTTTTATGAGGGACAAATTTATATGCTTTAAGTAAAATATTCGTAGAAGGGAATGAAAATTCACACTTCGAAACTCAGAGATATAGAGACCTCACCTTTGAAGTAGCAGAGTATAAATCAGGCCAATCAGATAAGGATTCAGGGAAACATTTCCTGTGAGAATATTTTGTTGAAAGAAATTTTACTTCAGATCCTAAATCGGAATATCAGAACTCTTTGAAGTTAAGCCTAAGTATTTTCAAGGCCAGAACCTTTGGAAATAAATTAATGTTTAGAGAGGGGAAAAAAAGAGAAAAAGAGAGAAATAATGAAGTATTATAATGAAAAAATAAGTTTCTAAAGTATGACTGTGCCCTAATCACAGTGAAAGCTATCTGGTGTGGGGTGAGGGGTCCTCATTTTTAGTGTTTGCTGATCTCTGTGGTGTAAATACTCCTATTGTGGCTCATTTTAAGCTATTAATGGCTTAAAAACTGGCCCTCCAAAATTCCTGAAAATTTAGCCATCACCTCTTGTGAGCCTGTTTGAGCTGGAAAAGTCACTTAGCTTTGGCTAAGCACAAGGTTAGCAGTGCTAGTTGAGGTGGAAGTATTTTACATTTACATTCATAGTAAATGTGTGGAGAAATATTTTATGAAAAGTGAGTTTCTTTTTTAAAACAGTTGTAGCATTTTACAAAATAATATGAAAATATTTTATTCACAGAAGAGTAAGATAAATAGAAATGATTATTTTTGGAGTAAATTTTTTTCTAAATTTTCAAAAACTTATTTTATCATTAAAGAAAAAAATTTTTCAGAGCATGTTAAATCATGTAATTCATTGCTTGTGTTTACTTACTAATAATAGCTATTCATCTGTTTTCCTTTGAAGAATTCTGTGATGAAATTGTTTCCTTAATATTTTGAATATTATTCCATATTTGGGGTTATGTGTTTGAGGGTTTGATGTTAGGATTGGGGGAGACTTGAGCTAAAGAGAACAGGAAACTCTCAAAGGAAAAGAAAATGTAGTTAAGGTATATGTAACATTTCCCTTATGTGTCAGATATATGTAGAGATACTAAGAATTGTCTGCCAAGATATTAGTCATGAATCATATTTCTTAACTAGTCTGGTTACACCCTTGGTGGAAGGTACACAAAGTAAACATGGTTTTTTTTTTTTAAACTTCTTGGGGACAAAAATACTTGAGAAAATTTTTTCCAAAACTTTTAAGGAAGAACAAATAGTACATCTTTGCTAGCTAGAATATTTGGTATATTCTAAGTTATAGAATAATTCGAATAGCTAAAATATTTAAAAATGCCATTACTTTCCAAATTATTTCATGAAGACAAAGAGGCACCTTTTATTTAATAGGAAGAGGACTTGGAGATAGAAGCTGTTGCCAGTTATCGGATCTTTGTGGCAAGATTTAACCTCTCTGAGCTTCAGTTTCTTCATCCATAATGCAGGCATTATACCGTTTTGTGAAAGGAAATACATGAATAAACTTCTGTGAAAATACCTAGCATCGTACTTGGCTATGAATCTTAAGTCTGTCTTTCCTAGACAAAAACTGATGCAGAGACAGGAAACAAGAGTTTCTCAGGGATTAATTCCAGCCCTGGCTGCTAATTGCTGATGCTGTCCCTTTAGACTCTTAAAGTGATTCAAGGGCAGAATGGCTAGTGTTTTCCACTTGGAAAAACTGATTACAAACCAATGAGTAGAAAAGGCTACATGTGAATAATTAACACATACAGAGAATAAGACTGCAAAAACCTGATTGGCTTGAACGGCCTGATAGGCCAGTGGCGTCCATTTGTTTTCATCTGTTGTTGAAAATCTTTTAAAAAAATGTACTTATCTTCCGTAACACACTCTTTTTCCCTACAGCCCTGCTACGCTGTGGCTAGATTAGGTTCCCTGCTGTACTTTTCCCTAAGCCTTCTGCTTCCCTGGTATAACATGCATCATATGGGTCATCATTCATTGTCTTTGCCACAGTACATACTCACCTCCGTGAGGACAGACACCATGTCTATCTTAAATAAATTGTCATATATAAAATGCTTAGGACTTTTCCTGGCAAGTGGTAAATGCTACATGTGCTAGTTGTTGATTATTATTCACTGTATCCTAAGGGTCTAGCTGACACAATGGCTGACATTTTATAGGTTACTCTTGATTCAGAATATTATAGTGCATAAATCACTATTCTGAACCATTTTTTAATAGAATAAATCAGTTTTTATTATATAGCCATAGAAGGAATGGGGGTTATGCCAAATTTGTAGTGACTCAAGACGGTGCCCTATTTTATTAAGGCCAAATCTAGGATATTGAACACTGCAGAACCATCTCAGTATTCCCAATGTGATTTTTTTTTGCTGGAGCCCATGGGCAGGCTTGTTTGCAGATCAGAAGAAGCTTAGACTTATTTTGTTAGAAGCTACACAATTTTTTATGTTAATAAAAAAACCTAGTATTATTTCCCCTTTCTCTCTGATGCCAGAAATCTTTCTGGATCTGAGGGAAGTTGCCTAGTCTGGCTCTTCCCTCTCTGGGCCTGGTACTGTCTCCCTCAAGGTTTATTATACATGCCGAGTTATCATCACTTACTGAGTCATTCCCTCCTCCCTAAGGGGATGGAGAAGTCTATCTGGACTTCATTTTGTTTGTACCGTTCTGACAGTCACAGACTTTTTTTTAAAGCATTCAGCTAAATATTCTTGATATATATTTTTTTCTTGTTACTTCCTGAGCAAATAAACTGTCTCTTAAAAGAAGATTTCTAGTGCAAATACAAGACTAAAAGTAATTAAAAGTTTAAGTTGAGGACTAGGTAAGAGTTACTTTAGGGAAAAAACACCTGCATGTATCTGGTTCCATTGAGATCAGTTTAAGAAATGAAATGGTTAATATTTAAATATTTAATTTTAGTTGTCTAATGTAAATACGTAATCTTACTCATATCAAACATTGATTTATTGAGGTTAGTTCAACTAAATCCAGAAGTATTACAAAATAATTATTTGCTTTACAGAGCTGTAAATTTAATGAAGGACAGGATCAACTATTCTGAAGTGTTCAGTGTGTCCCTTGCAAGTATGTGTGCTTGCAAAATGTTTATTGTTTCGTGAGTGTGAATTTTTAATTTCCAAAAATAGTATTGTAGTATATTTTTCATTCTCATTGTTTTTATCCATCACTAAGTTTTTAAGATACATCCATGTGAAGTATCTACTTTTAAACGATTATGTGTGAGATTGTGCATCAGCCCTGTTTTACCTATTCATTTTCTGAGTGATTGAAATGTAAATAGCTTTTAAGTCCCCATCACCACAAGTAACAATATAGTAAACATCCCTGTACAAGTCCCCTTAAGGACCCATGAGAGAATTTCTTTGGGATATATACTGAGGAGCAGAATGCTTCAAGAGTACTTCAAGATTGCCCTTTAGATCCTCTACCATTCTTTTCTCCTGCTAGCCACGTAAGAGATTCCTATACACATGACCAACACCAGGGCACATTTTCCATCTCATTTTTTTCTATAATTGTTGCCAATTTAATAGGTGCAAAGTGGTATTTTCTTGTTTTAATTTGCATTTCTCTGATTACTAATTACATTTAAACATTTTTGGTATGTTTGATGGCCTGTTTAGATCTGTTTCCTGTTGTTTTCATTGCTGTCTTTCTTCCTGATTTGGGAATTGCTTGTAAATGCTAGATACTAATCTCTTGTCAGTTTTTGACATTTCAAATATCTTCTCCCATTGTATCTTCACACTTTTTAAAATTTTGTTCACAATGTCCTTTGCTGATCAGAAGTATTTAATCTTGATGTAATCACATTCATCATTTTGTGCTTTTGAATCTGTGTTAACAAGTTCTTATCTGATTCATAATAAAGATAATCCTCATATATTTTCTCATGTTTGGGTCTTTAATCCCATCTTGAGGCCACCTTTGTATGTGGTTTTAGGTAGAAGTTCAATTTTATTTTCTTTATAAAGAGTGAGTCAGTTTTCCCACTACCATCTACGTAACAGTCATACCTTTTCCTGTGATTTTATCATATGTTAGTTAGGTTTCCAGTATATATGTGGATGGATCTCTTTCATCTGTACCTCGGTCTGTTCTTCTATCAGTCTCCTATTTGTTTTCTTACCATATTTGGTGGAGGATTATTTTCAAAGTCTAAAATTTATATTACATACTGTAATTTAACTTTCAAATTTCATGATCATTGTTACCTCTTGTCTTCCTTAAGGGCATTCATGTTATGTTTAACACTTAAGCTAGTTACCATTACGATGCTTCAAAATATGTGTTAGAAATTCTTGAGCAGTTTCTTTAAATATAATTAATTGTAATTGTACATATCCTTAAATATAATTGTATTGGAATTCTAAATCAGTTTCCTTAAATATTATTAAATATAATTTCTTTATGGTTTTTTTTTTTCGATTTTGTCTAAATGTTAAATTTTGCTTTTTGGGAGAAATACAGATTTGAAATTAAAGTAGTTATTGTTATCGTATTTGAAGGGCCTAGAAAGTATATTAAATCATATGAAGATTTATAAATTGTTCAAAAGTTAAAGACAGGTGATTTTTTTTTTTTTAACCTGGATAAATAATAACAAATTTCATTTAGGAATAGGTTGCTCTGACAAACCAGTCCAAATTTCAAGTAATCAAAAGCTGATAGTAGCTCGCAGTGTTTTTGAGTGAATTAGTGTATCCTTGAAAAACGTAAATATATGTATAAATAAACCGGAATCAACTAAAATGTCTTCAATGACACAATTTTGACCATAGAATAATTTTCTTTTGTACAATTTAAAAAAAAAAAAAAAACACTAAAAAAGTAATCTGTGGTTTCTTGAATCCCAAGTCTTTGCATGCTGTTGTTCACTACCTAGAAAATTTTGATCAATCAAAATAGTAATTTTCAGAGTGTAACCTGGAGATACCATGATCACACATGTATATTTTCATCATTAAATAGAAAGTTGTATGTACTTTTTTAGGGGGAAGTTAGGTAACAAAATGAAACTTAACTGTATAACATTCATTTGTGGAAATTTATTTGTTACTGCTTATATTTTCTGTTTAAGCCATTGGATTCAAAAATCCTAAAAATTTGTAATATGATAAATGGGTTAGATATTTAATTTTAACCTCCAAATGCTAAACCAACTCGCAAATATTTGAACTCAGAGATTTCAGTTGTATAGCCTTTGCCCTTCTTTTTCCAAGCACTCACTAAAGTGTTAATTAATTGTAAAGGAGTTACTGGCAAGCAGACAAGCAGAATGAGGCTAACAGCTAGATATGCTTGATTTCTTGGTTTCTGAAATAAATGGGGAGCTTTTGGCAAAGGCAGTGCCTTTTTAGGTTGCTCTCCAAAACAGTGACAATTAAAAAAAAAAAAAACCCAAACCCATTGCCATCCAGTCGATTCCAACTCATAGCAACCCTATTGAACTGCCCATAGAATTTCCAAGGCTGTAATCTTTATGGAAGCAGACTGCCACATCTTTCTCCCCCCTGGCAGGTGGATTCTGCTGACATTGTGGTTAGCAGCCAAGTGCTCAACCACTGTGCCACCCGGGCTCCTCAGGCATTATTATTTGAAATTAAACAAAAACAAAAACAAAAAACCTAGAAAACAGTCATTTCCCCACCACCAGGAGGTCTATACCAGCTTAGTCAAGGTTGTCTTTTATCTCTTTCATAGCATTCCTTCTAAGAGGTGGGTGAGATTATTATAAGAGAACTATGGTAAATTGATATGTATTTTGTGAAATTTTTCACTTTAGTAACATTTCTCCAGAAACTAAAAAGACAATATTTAGAAAATATTTTTGTCAATATTTCAGATGAATTTATAAAATGTACAAGTAGCTAAAAGATAAGAATAGCATTTTCTCTCTCATTCTTTCCCAAAGGCATTTTTTAAAATAGGCTACATGTGATCAGCTGTGAGATGATGTCATTAGGACACGGCTATTTGCAGTAATCATTCTTATGTTTTGGTACCATGAAGGGATAGAGTTTCATATTCTTTTCTCCTCCCCTTCCATCCCTCCACTCTTCAATTCCCATCCCTCAACCTCTCTAATGAGAATGTAAACCCCTTCCAGGAGAATGTAAATATATACTTATATTTCATTTCTAGCACACCTAATATAAAAACTATAATGGAAATTTAATAATACTCTGGTTAGCACAAGGTAGAAAACTAGTAACAAGTAATTTTTGTGTCCTTGAGATTCATAGCAATACAACTTTTTATATTTTAAAATATATTCCCAGAAGGATTTCATAAATATCTTAATTTTTTTATTCACATTCCCCTATTACATGAATAAAGAACAGATTGTATATACATATTTAAAATAATGTAGATAGAGAAATTTATGGGAAAGATAATAAATACATTACGTGTCACTCTGTTCTTCCTTCCATACTTCCACTAGTTATACCTTTACAGTGAAACCTGTGAGAGCCGGAACTCAATGGAACTGCCTTGTTTTTCCAGGCCTCGCAAGTTTTCCATCTTTGACACTTTTCTGTAGCTCTCTGTTAGTGGAAAATATTTGAGTTTTCCTTCTCTGACAAGTTTCCGCCTTACACGTTCCAAGCTTTTCGCGGGTTTTACCATATTAAGCATCTTCCATGTATCATTCTTAGTAGAGGTTAGCAAAAAAGAAGACCCTCAGCGAGATAGATTGACGTAACAGCTGCAGCAGTGACATAATGGCTGCAACAGCGGGCTTAAGCATAACAATGATCATGAGGATGACGCAGGACCAGGCAGTGTTTCATTCTGTTGTACGTAGAGTCTCTGTGAATTGGAACCGACTCAACGGCACCTAACAACAACATGTATCACATTCTGGGCTAAACACTCAAAAGTTGAATGTGAAAAAACACAGGTCATTGACTTCACACTAGGTTCATTTTCTAAGAATGTTTGAGTTGCCTGTTTACTGGAGATACCCTCCATAAATCCTAAGACGTTTTTTCTGTACCTGTGGTAGGCTGAGAAATAGCCTCAGATGGGATCAGACTAGGTTACTGGCTGTTGACTGTTAGCACAACGCTAGTATTGAGGCTTGGAAAACCCAGTGCATATTTTTCTAGGTGATGTAAATGAGTGTATGTGGATTTGGGGTGGGCGGTGTGAGGCGATAGCACAGACATGCACAGGTAGATGAACAAATGTATATACAGAGAGGAAAGAGCAGTGAGAAGGTACAAATTCAAGTCACATCTATGCTGCTTATTAACAGATTGGGCAAGTCACCTCCTATTTCTAAATCACCTTTTCTGTGGGAATGTTTTTAGAGGATTACATGAGATGTTTTTTCATGTAATATGAGTTAAAGAATACCATATATATTTCAGACAGAAACAGGTAAGCAAGTATTAGTGATCATTTTTATTTTATGATCTTAAAGATACTATTTTAGTTAGAGACCAATTGGATTGTCTCCTGGAAAAAGCTGACACTTGAATTCAGTCCTCAAAATGGAGGGCTTGTTGAATGGAAGACTGTTTGCATAGATATGACTTTTCTATTTACAGAGTATTTTCAGAAATAAGTGTACTGTTTCATTTTTCTATCTTTATAGTATGTTAGAGATGAAACAAGAGCAGCTATTTTTCTTCTTTAGATTAAAGAAAACAGTTCACAGGGGCAATATGTTATTTGCCAAATAAACACAAATAATTGCCATTACCGCATATAGTCTGATTGAAGAAAATATTATACAGGCTGAAGTAAAAAGATAGATTAAAATAAAAATGTGCAATGTAATATTTAGCAGTTGGTGCATATGTGTGGTTAAAAATAGCAAGGGTTGTAAAGACTAAAATCTCATTTTTTAGTTATATAAAAACATGGACTTGAACAAGTCTAAATTTAAAAAAAGAATTTGTGTGTATGTATATATATATATAAAATAAGTAATAAAGCATAAGATCTACTGAAGTTACAAACTAAAATATTATCAATATCATACAGTCTCTTCATGTGCTCTCTCCCCATTTTGTCCCCCACTTCCTCCCAGAAATGACAGCCAGAAAGTTCCGTTTATTGGTCCCAGACTTTACATTGTGACTGTGTATATGTAGGCAAAATGAAAAAAAAAATTATATACACACACATAGAAGCAAAATAAAACAATATATTAATAGATGTACATGCAACTATGCTTGTTTGGGAGATTTATTTTTAAGAATGTTTATCACACAGTATGTTGTCTTTTGCAACTTGCCGTTTTTATTCAGCATTATGTTTCTAAGATCTGTCCATTTTGCTTCACATAGCTGGGTTGTTCATTTTTAAGTCTGTAATATTCAGTTATGTAAATATATCAGAAATTATCCATTCCCCCATTGATGGACACTTTTATTATTTTCACATTTTGGTAATTCAAACAGTGCTGCTTCTGAACAGAGATGTGCTTTTGCATATTTCCTTGTGTATATGTTTCTCTAGGGCATATACCTTGGAGTTGTTGGGTCGTATGGTATACATGTGTTCAGCTTTACTAGATAATGCCAACTAGATAATACCAGTCAATAATCTTTACAGTATACATAACTGATTTCTCCACATCTTCACCAATTGAATGTTGTCATACTTAAATTTTAGTATAGAATGGTGTATTTGTTTCTTATTGCTGCTGTAACATATTTCCACGAATTTAGTGGCTTAAAACAACACAAATTTGTTGCTGTACCATTCTGGAGGTCAGAAGTCAAAAATGTGCCTCACATGGCTAAGTTCAAGGTATCTACAGAGCTGCATTCCTCCTGGAGGCTCTAGGGAAGAATCTGTTTTCTTGCCTTTTCCAGCCTCTGGGGGCTGCCAGCATTCCTTGGCTTGTGATAACATTACTGCAACCTTTGCTTCAGTCAAAATAATCTTTTCTGACTCTTACTGTCCTACCTCCCTCTAATAGGGACCTGTCATGGATTGAATTGTGTCCCCCCAAAATATCTGTCAACTTGACTAGGTCATGATTCCCAGTATTGCATATGATTGTGTAATCTGATCTGATTTCCTTATGTGTTGTAAACTCTATCATTATGATGATGTTATCTGTGATCTCCTTATGTGCTGTAAACTCTGTCACTATGATAAGGTTATACTGATAATGTCTACAAGATTAGATAGTGTCTTAATGCAATCTCTTTTGAGATATAAAAGAGAATAGCGAGCAGAGACACACGGGAAACTCATACCACCAAGAAAGCAGTGCTGAGAGCAGAGCATATCCTTTGGACCATGAGTTTCCTATGCTGAGATACTCCCAGACCAAGGGAATACTGATGACAAGGACCTTCCTCCAGAGCTGACAGGGAAGAGAAAGTCTTCCCCTGGAGCTGACACCCTGAATTTGGACTGTAGCCTACTGGACTGTGAGAGAATAAATTTCTCTTTGTTAAAGCCATCCACTCGTGGTATTTCTGTTAGAGCAGCACTAGATGACTAAGACAGGACCCTTGTGATTACATCACACCAGATAATCTAGGATAATCTCCCCATCCCCAAACCCTTGATTTAATCACATTTGCAAAGTTTTTTTTTTTTTTTTTTGCCACGTAAGGCAACGTATTTATAAGTTTAAGGGATTAGGGTGCGGACATATTTGGGGGATCATTATTCTGCCTACCGCAAATGGTTTAACTCATTATGGTATTAATTTGCAATTACAGTTATTACTGATGAGGTTGTGCAGCTTTTAATATATTTGCTGTCATTCATGTTTCGTTTTCTTGAAGTGCCTGTTTGTCCATTTCCTATGAGTTGTTTGCTTTTCTCTTACTCATATGTAGCTATTCTTTATATAGTTTCGATTTCATGTGTTTTTATTATATAGATGTTACAAATATTTTTTTCCCAACTTGTGACTTGTACTTACTTTCTTTTTGTTGACTTTGATTTATGGAAGTTTTTAATTCTGAGGGTCAATTGTGTATATGTGTGTGTGTTTAAAAAATTCTTACCCTGAGATTATGAAGATATCTTCCAACATTATATCTAAAAATTTAGAAACATTATTTCTTTCCAATTAATGTATCCCCTCCCTGTGGTGGCAATGGCTTCGTGTGTATAAGCCACTGAAAGCAGAACTGGTGTAGCTGAAATGGAGAAAGAGGCTCAGTTTGGGGGCAGGGGCATGTGTGACTTAATATTTGTTTGAATCAGTGAATAAGTACTATTGTGGAGATATATCCAAATTGCCTTAGGATTAAGTAAGGTCACGGACTATTTATGACAGGTTGCCAAGCGGTAAAAAATATTCGAGAATGGCATTCCAGGCAGAGGAATGAGTATGTGGCAAAAGCATTAAAGGTTTGAAATTGCATGGCTTTTTCAGGAAATACCAAAACCAGGAACTAGTTGCCATCAAGTTGATTCTAATTTGTGTTTCAGAGTAGAACTGTGCTCCATAAGGTTTTCAAAGCTGTGATCTTTCCAGAAGCAGATCACCATGTCTTTCTTCCAAGGTGCCTCTGAGTGGGTTCGAACCACCAACCTTTTGGTTACTAGTCAAGTGCTTAACCATTTGTGCTACCCAGGGACTCATGTTCAGGGAATAGCAGGTAGGTAATGTTGAGGATAGATTGAGGGGAGGGATATGGATATGGCAGAAGATGGAGCTTTAAAATTAGATGTATACGAGATTTTGAAGAGCCTTTTATGCCTGCAAAGGGTTTTTTTTTCCATTGCAGTTAATCATGCCACTTTTAAGAAAAGTCACGTACTGATCTGTTTGGAATTTTAGGAAAGAATATAGAAGCAGCATGGAGGGAGTAAAAAACTGAAGTTGGTATTCCCGTAGTGTCTTGTCTATAGTAGACACTTAAGGAATTAAATTTCAACAATGACATTCCTCAGAATATATTTACTTTTTTGTTTTCCAGAATCAACCACAGAATCTACAGTGCATATTTTTGATTATTAGTGGTGGATTTTCAGTCTGTTAAGTGGATTTGGTATTTAGTAATAAGCAAAAGTTATTTGGAGGAAGTTTGGCAACTACAGCAAGTGAGCAAGCTGGGTAATTCCATTTTTGGTAAAACATGACATATGACAACACTGATTTTAACGTGTAGCTTATAAAATGGCTCTGAGAGCAATGTTTAAAGAGGAATTTTGAAAACTATTTTGAGCTGTGTCAGTATCATTATACAGAGTCTTCTAAAGTAACTAATTGTAAGAGCAACATTTATCTAGATGTCCAATATTTAGAGAAATATGAAATTAAAAGCTCACATAAAAGTCCTCATTACTGTATAATCAATTTGTGAAGAAACCAGCATCTGTTTTATATCATGATTTTTGTTGATGTCATTATTTTATTACTATTTTTTAATTTGTGAGATTTTACTGATATAACTCTACATGATGTTTTTTATTTGTTATTTTCTTTTCATCACTTTCTGATCACAGCCTATATTCCAGCCCCGTTCAGTACTGATTTGTTATTGATCCTGGGAAGCTGACTTCCTCTTTGAGCTGTTCCTAGTTCTCAGTATGTTGTGGATGCGTAAACTCCCTGTGGAGGATTCTGGCTTGCTGCCTTTTGTTTTGTCATCATCTGCTTACCAACCAGACCTAACTCCCTATTAGTAGTGATTTTTTCCCCTTCTGTCCCTGCCTTCACATTGATAGTTCTTTCCTTCCGGATTTACACCTGTTTTTCCTGTATACGTTTTTAAAATACACTGTGGATTACCCCAATCCTAACAATAATGGTCGTATTCTTTTTTAAAAGTAAATAATTGCATTTAAACAAATTATAAACTTGTCTTCTGTGACTTCTTGTTTAAAAATAAACCAGTAAGAAATTTAGAGAAAAATACCTTCCCCTTTGGCCTATTGTAATGACCTTAACTTATCTTTGGCTTGAACTACTTCTAATTAATTCTAATTCATTCGAACTTTTACTGAGCACCATTTATTCATTCATCAGTCATTTATTGCCTGTTTCTTATTTTCCAGGTATGTTAGTTATTAGGGAAAAAAAGTTGAATAGGACCTGGTCTTTGACTTCCATAATCTTTTATCAGTCGTCCAAAGTTGGAAAAAGACAAAATGACAGTTGCATAGCAGTCTGAGAAATGCTCTGATGAAGATAAGCAGAGTGTATATGGAAACAAAGAAGAGGGCATCTCAGTCACACTGGGAGATTCGGGGATGCTTTCTACAAGAGGGACAGTTGAGCTGAGATTTAAAGGACGATTGGCAGTTAGCTCTATGAAGAGGGGCTGTAGGCTAGTGCCCCCCAGCCCCAGGAGAGGGTTCAGTGAGTGTGAAGGCACAGAAGTGTGAAACAGCCTAGAGACCTGCAGTAGGGTGGAGTAAAGCAGAATCCTGGGCAATGAATAGGGTGAGGCCTACGCAAGGGCCAGATAACGAAAAGCCTTGAAATTTGTGCTTTGCTTTAAAGCTGTGGGAATCACTCATATATTCAGTTATTCATTTCTACTATGTAGCAGATCCTTGGCTTGGTTTTAAGGATTTGGACAGCAGATCCTGCTTTCAAAGGTTCATAGTGTGATAAAAGAGACTGATAATTAAACAGCAAGAAATGATCTTTCCTTATGTATGTTGGGAACTTTTAAATTTTTAAAACTTGTGGTAATTTTTTTCTAGAGATGTTGAACATCTGTGAAGACTTTCTGTAGGATGAGAACTAAAATACATAAATTGTATGGTTTAAGAGCTTATGTTGTAATACGTATTTTTTTGTGAGACTAGTAAAACTAGTATGTCGAGAATTCAAAATATTTTGGTATAAAATCTGGCACTACCACTTAGAGGTATATGACCTTATGTAAGTCTTTCAACATTCCTTCCTCCACCACCTACTATGAACTAGGGATACAAAGGTAAATAAGATTCCATTGCCACTGTTGAGGAATTATAGGTTAAGGGGAATACATAATCATTTATTGGTAAATGTGTATCACAGTAAAATAACAGTAATAGTAGCTCATGATATTGGCAAAATAATAGACATAAAGATCAATAGGACAGAAAAGAGAGCCCAGAAATAGACCCACACGAATACAGTCAACTGATCTTTGACAGAGGAGCAGAGGCAGTGAGAAAGGGTAATCTTTTCAACAAATAGTGCTGTAACAATATGCAAAAAATAAATAAACCTACACACAGACCTTCCTCAAAGATTACACCTTCCTCAAAAATTAACTCAAAATGGATCATATACCTAAGTGTAAAATATAAAACTATAAAATTTATGGAATAAATTTTCAGTCTCATTGGTTTCTGCACTAATTTTTATTATTTCTTTTCATCTGCTTCCTTTAGCTTAAAGAGCTCTTCTTTTTCTAGTTTCCTAAAATGGAAGTGTAGGTTATTGATTTTGCTATTTCTTCATTTCTAATATATGTATTTAATGTTATAAATTTTTCTTTAAGTGCTGCTTTTGCTATAGCCTACAAATTTTGATAAGTTGTATTTTCATTTTTATTTAGCTCAAAAAATATTTTTTTATTTTCTTTTGCGACTTCTTTGTTGGCACTTCCCTGGCATTCCTCAGTGTTCCTTGACATTCCTTGGCATTCCTGGTATTCCGTGGTATTCCTTGGCATGTGTCTTCCCTTGAATGTGTGTTGTGTTCTTTTCTGCTCCCTTTACAAGACAATACTCAGAAGTGACTAGGTATAGGGTCCACCCTACTCCGGTATGGCCTCATCAGCACAACAAAAGAAAACCCTGTCTCTAAAACGGTCACGTTTACATGCACAAGGGTCAAGACTTCAACACACATTTTTTGGGAATACAGTTCAATCCGTAACAGTATATTTAGACCATTCACATTAAAAGTGATGGTTGATATAATTGGATTATTATCTACCATGTTTGTATCTGTTTGTTGCATTTGTTCTTTCTTTTTTTCTCCCTCCTTTTCTGCCTTCTCTGGTTTTAATGGAGAATTTTCTGTGATTCCCTTTTATTGCCTCTCTTAGCCTATCAATTACATTGCTTTAAAAAAAAAAAAAAACTTTTTAAGTGGTTGTCCTAGAATTTCTATTATACACTGTTTACTAATCTGTGTCTACCTTCAGATTATGTGTATCACTCAGATTTAATGTGAGTACATTTTAACCAAAAAACCAACCCAAATCCAATGGATGAGCAAAACTAATATTTTGCATTTATTTACATTAATCTGATTATTAATGATTTTAAGTACCTTTTCATATATGTATTAGTCATTAGTATTTTTATTGAGAATAGTCTATTTGAATTCCATACCAATCTTGCTGTAGGGTTGTTGAGTATAAGAGTTCCATGCGTATTCTAGTTATTAATACTTTGTTATAAGGCTTATAAATTTATTTTGCCTATCTGCTGCTTCTCTTTTAACTTTTTGGTATTTTTAGGCATAAACCAGGAACAAACAAGAAAAGCAAACCCACTGCTGTTGATTCTGACTCATAGCGACCCCATAGGATTTCTAAGGCTGTACATCTTTACGGAAGCAGATTGCTACATCTTTATCCCACGGAGCCATGGTTTCAAGTCGCTGACCTTTCGGTTAGCATCGCTTTAACCACTGTGCCACCAGGGCTCGTTACTTTGTTTTTTTTTAACCATAAATCTGTCTCTTTTTTTTTTTCCATTTAAGAAGAATTTACACTAAATTATAAATGTTTTCTTTTATATTTGATTCTAATATTTTATTGCTTACTTACATCTGTATCTTTAATCCATTTAGAATTAGTTTTTCTTTATGATGAGAGGTAGAAAATCATAAATTTGAGTTGTAACCAGTTGGCCGAATTGTAGAATTTTCTCTATGGTACCCAGCAAGTCAAAGTTTGAAATGGGGAAATTGAGTGGTTGCACTTACCAGGCATGAATACTTGTTGGGAAGGTATATAGGATCTGAGTGCAAAGGAGAGTGAGGGTACTGTTGAGAATGTCACTAAAGTGGCGAGACATGATTCAGTCTCTACTGAAAACAAGGAGAATTGTAAGATGTCAAGTAATAAGAGATTGCAGTGAAGACCACAGATGTAGAGAGTGAGAAATGGATGGGTTAAAGGAAAAAATCTTGGAATGAGATTTCTGAATTTGAAATTTCAGAGATGGAGAAATTCCTAGTGATGACAGGTTCTAGGACATGCCCTATAAGTTTAAGGTTGTCTGCTAGCATCTCACTCCTGAGGTTGCTCTCACCTGCACTGTGCTTTCCATTGAGGATACTGATAAGTGATTATAGAGCTGAATGACCTGAACTAGAGGTCAGCAGAGATGTGCAGAATGCAAAATTTCATAACACTAAGTAGGGTAGTTGCAAATTGTGTTACAAAAATTCTTTTGCAGTTCTCTTATACAAAATTTTTCATACAATTTACGTACAGATGCACATTCAGGTCAACCTATGAAAGTTTATTTAATCCATAGTCTAGTTGAATTATACTATATTAATCATGGAGCTCTGGTGGCGTGGTGGTAAAAAGCTGGGCTGTTAACCAAAAGGTTGACAGTTCGAATCCACCAGCTGCTCGTTGGAAATCCTATGGGGTTTCTGTCCTATAGAGTTGGCCATGAGTCGAAATGAACTCAAAAGCAATGGGTTTGGTATTTTTATATTAATTGTAACAAGTAACCTAACTATATCCAGAGCCCTGGTGGCAGAATGATTCAGTGTTCCATTGCTAATGAAAGGGTTGGTAGTTCTAACCCACCCAGCGGCTGTGTGGGAGAAAGACCTGGTGATCTGCTTCCATAAAGATTACAGCCAGAAAAACCCTATGGGCCAGTTCTACTCTGTCACTTGGGGTTGCTATGAGTAGGAATCGACTTGATGGCACCCAACACCAACACAACATATTATTTGCCTTCGGGTTTCTTATGAGTATAATCAACCTCAGCTCCCAAAATAACCGTGGGGGATCCTAGGAGGAGGAGGTCAAGGAAGGGTGGAAAGGAGATATCGACAGTGGCTATTCATAATTGTAAATCATATCTAAGTGATGTGTTCTTTAATGAAAACAATTTGGTTTTGGCTTTGGGCTATGTTTTCATGTCTGACAAGAGAAGATTAAGGACACTGAAAAGATACTTAGAGAAGATCTGAAAAATTGTCCAGTTCAGGAGACGAGGCCAAGATGGCGGAGTAGTCAGATGCTTCTGGTGGTCCCTCTTACAACAAAGACCTGAAAAAACAAGTGAATCGGTTATATATGACAGTCTAGGAGCCCTGAACATCAAAGGTGAAGTTGAGGAATCGGACTGAGTGGCAGGGGGAGGGAGAGACAGTTCAGAAGCAGTGAGGAGTTGCCAGACCTGACCTGGCAGGAGCTGGTGCCCTGTGGGCCGAATTGGCTGACGTGTGCGGTAAGGCAGGCAGTGGTGTTCGGGATGCATTTTCCACATCAGGAGAGACTGAGCGGCGGAGAGTCGGCTCAGGCCTCCAGAGCCAGTGAAAAGTCACGCAAAATCAGCAAACAATAAGTACGTGCATTTAACCTACAGAATGAGTCAAAAAACACCCTGTTTGGGAAGAACTTCTCTCCCATTTACCTGTTCCCTCCCTGCTCTGCTCTGAGTCCTGGGCTGGCTTCAGTGATTGCCAGTCCCCTGGGCCAGAAGTAGGACCCATCACGTGCCCTGAGCCATTCTCCTATCCTTGGAGAGGGAACAAGTTAACAAACAGGAAAAAATAATCTGCCAGCTCCCCTAAGCCGAGAACTTGGAGCAGGCACAGCTCCTTTGCCTAAGCACAAGCATAATGGTTCCACGGACTTTGAATGCCTTTCACCCCTGCATAGACCTGTGTGGGCCAATTTCAACAGCATAGGTCCTCATTAGCATAGTACAACAGTACAGTATACATAGTATATACCTGAAGCGTAACTTCACTGTATTAGCTGTATGGGAGTGGCAGGTTCATGACACCTGGCACCGCTCTGGTCATTAAGCATGGTCCTCACCTACCCACATAGGGACCTGAGGACTGGTGGCTGCCCCATGCCACCTAGCTACCTATGACAGGGGTCCAAGAATAAGTGGTACTTCCCAGTTCTTACTGCCAACAGCACTGGGTACCCATAGTCCGGCTGCAAAACCCACCTACCTACACACTCTTGGGAACAGGGACACACTTTCTCCCAGACACTTACGGGTAGCCATCAGCCCCCTGCCTTGCTCAGTGCGTGACCCTATGTTGCAGCCAGATACCTGTGCCTTCTCCAGTCACCCTTGCCCATCTAGGACTGTAGATGAGAGCCTGCCCCACACACTTGGTGATCAACTATCTGAACACCTGAGCTGAATCCATTCAAGAAAAGTAAACGAACTCCTGGGCTCACATACCTAGTAACAGATCTAACCACCTGGTGAGAGAACGTTAGAGATTCAAAGGCACCAGTAATCAAAGTAGCTTACATGAGCAGCCTATTTGGGCATATCAAAACATAGCAGAACAAGAAGCTAGGACACAGTAAGAAAACATAAATAAATCTAATAACTTATTGATAGTCAGAGACACAGCAGTCAGTATCAAATCACATAAAGAGACAGACCATAATGGCTTCAGCAAGCTCCCAAAAGAAAGAATCAAGAAATCTTCCAGAGGAAGAGAATGCCTTTGAATTATTGGAGGTAGAATACAAAAGATTAATATACAGAACTATTCAAGAGATCAGGAAGGAGATCACACAAAATGCAGAACAAGTCAAGGAACACACAGACAAAGCAATAGAGGAACTTAAGAAGATTATAGAGGAGCACAAGGACAGATTTAACAGGCTGCAAGAATCCATAGAGAGACAGCAAACAGAAATCCAGAAGATTAACAATAAAATTGCAGAGTTAGACAACTCAGTAGAAAGTCATAGGAGCAGAATTGAGGCAATGTAAGTCAAAATTAGTGAGATTGAACATAAAGCACTTGACACCAATTTATTTGAAAAAAAATCAGATAAAAGAATTTAAAAAAATGAAGAAACCCTAAGAATTATGTGGGATTCCAGCAAGAGAAATAACATGTGAGTGATTGGACTACCAGAACAAAGGGGGATAACAGAAAATACAGAGAATTGTTGAAGATTTGTTGGCAGAAAACGATGAGAAGATATTTATGCATTATGCTCATGGAACCCCACACAAGGTAGATACCAAAACAAAGTCAGCAAGACCTGTTATAATCAAAGTTGCCAAAACCAAAGATAAAGAGAGAATTTTAAGAGTGGCTAGGGATAAACAAAAAGTCATCTACAAAGGAGAGTCAATAGGACTAAGCTCAGACTACTCAGCAGAAACCATGCAGGCATAAAGGCAATGGAATGACATATATATATAAAGCCTTGAAGGAAAAAATTGCCAGCCAAGAATTATATATCCAGTAAAACTGTCTCTCAAATATGATGGTGAAATTAGGGCATTTCCAGATAAACAGAAGTTTAGGGAATTTGCAAAAACCAAACCAAAATTACAAGAAATACTAAATCCTGTTAGAAAATCAGTAACATCAGATAACAGCCCAAGACTAGAACACAGGACAGAGCAACCAGATATCAACCCAGATAGGGAAGTCACAAAAGGAAATCAAAGCTAAAACACTGAGAACAGGGAAACAGAGACATCAGGATGTAAAAGATGACAACGTTAAAACAAAAGAGAGGGACTAGAAACTGTAGTCATAGATCTTTCATATGGAGAGGAAGTCAAGGTGATATAAAGAAATAAAAGATTGATTTAAACTTAGAAAAATAGGTGTAAATATTAAGGTAACCACAAAGGAAACCAACAATCCTACACATCAAAATAAAAAACAAAAAGACTCAGCAAATACAAAATCAACGATGAAAAAGATGAAAAGAAAATACATAAAGAAAAACGACACAGCACAGAAAATTAAGTGGAGCAAAGAAACTGTCAACACCACAGAAAAAGAGACATCAAAATGATAACACTAAATGTATACCTATCAATAATTATGCTGAATGTAAATGGACTAAATGCACCAGTAAAGAGACAGAGTGGCAGAATGGATTAAAAAAACCACGATCCGTCTATATCCTGCCTACAAGAGACACACGTTAGACACAAAGAGAGAAGCAAACAAACTCAAAGGATGGAAAAAAAAATATCAAAGAACACTCAGAAAAGAGCAGAAGTGGCAATATTAATCTGACAAAATAGACTTTAAAGTAAAATCCACCAGAAAGGATAAGGAAGGACACTATGTAATGATTAAAGGGTCAACACACCAGGAAGACATAACCATAATAAATATTTATGCCCCCAACAACAGGGCTCCAAAATACATAAAATAAATTCTAACAGCACTGAAAAGAGAGACAGCTCCACAATAATAGTAGGAAACCTCAACATTCCCACTTTCGATGAAGGACAGAACATCCAAAAAGAAGCTCAGTAAAGACGTGGAAGATCTAAATGCCACAGTCAACCAACTTAGTCTCATAGACATACACAGAACACTCCAGCGAACAGCAGCCAGGTATACTTTCTTTTCCAGCGCGCATGGAACATTATCCAGAATAGACCACATATTAGGCCATAAAGCAAGCCTTAACAAAATCCAAAGCATCGAAATACTACAAAGCATCTTTTCTGACCATAAAGCCATAAAAGTGAAAATCAATAATAGAAAAAGCAATGAAAAAAAATCAAACGTGGAAACTGAACAACACCTTGCTCAAAAACTACTGGGTTATAGAAGAAATTAAGGATGGAATAAAGAAATTCATAGAATCAAACAAGAATGAAAACACATCCTACCAGAACCTTTGGGACACAGCAAAAGCAGTGCTCAGAGGTCAGTTTATAGCAATAAATGCACACATCCAGAAAGAAGAAAGGGCCAAAATAAAAACATTAACCCTACAACTCGGACAAATAGAAAGAGAGCAGCAAAAGAAGCCCTTGGGCGCCAGAAGAAAGAAAATAATAAAAAATAGAGAATAGAAAAACAATTGAAAGAGTTAACAAGACCAAAAGCTGGTTCTTTGAAAAAGATCAACAAAATCAATAAGCCATTGGCCAAAATGACATAAGAAAACAGGAGAGGAAGCAAATAACCCATAAAATTAATGAGATTGGTTATACCACAACAGACCCAACTGAAATTAAAATAATCGTAACAGAATACTATGAAAAATTATACTCTAACAAATTTGAAACCTAGAGGAAATGGACAAATTTCTAGCAACTTGCTACCTACCTAAATTAACACAAACAGAGGTAGAACAACTAAATAAACCTGTAACATAAGAAGAGATTGAAAACGTAATTAAAAAAATCCAAACACAAAAAAAAAACCCTGGTCCAGATAGCTTCACTGTAGAATTCTTCCAGACTTTCGGAGAAGAGTTAACCCTGCTAGTACTAAAGGTATTTCAGAGCATAGAAAAAGATGGAGTGCTCCCAAACTCATTCTATGAAGCCAGCATAACCCTGATACTGAAACCAGGAAAGACACCACAAAAAAAGAAAATTACAGACCAGTATACCTCATGAACATTGACACAAAAATCCTCAACAAAATTCTAGACAGTAGAATTCAACAACATATCAAAAATATAATTCATCATGACCAAGTGGGATTCATACCAGGTATGCAGGGATGATTCAGTATCAGAAAAACAATCAGTGTAATCCATTACATAAATAAAACAAAAGACACGAATGACATGATTTTATCAGTTGAGTCAGAGAAGGTATTTGACAAAGTCCACCACCCATTCATGATAAAAACTCTCAGCAAAATAGGAATAGAAAGGAAATTCCTCAGCATAATTAAGGGCATTTATACAAAGCCAACTGCCAACATCATCCTAAGTGGAAAGAGTCTGAAAGCATTCCCCTTGAGAGTAGCAACCAGACAAAGATGTCTTTCTCACCACTGTTATTCAACATTGTGCTGGATGGAGGTCCTAGCCAGAGCAATTAGGCTAGAAAAAGAAATAAAGGGCATCCAGATTGGTAAAGAAGAAATAAAAGTATCTCTATCTGTAGATGATACGATCTTTTACACAGAAAATCCCAAAGAATCCACAGGAAAACTACTGGAACTAATAGAATATATCAGCAAAGTATCAGGATACAAGATAAACATACAAAAACATGTTGGATTCCTCTACACCAACAAAGAGAACTTCGAAGAGGAAGTCACCAAATCAATACTATTTACAATAGCCCCCAAGAAGAAAAAATACTTAGGAATAAATCTAACCAGAAACATAAAAGACCTATACAAAGAAAACTACAAGACACTAGTGCAAGAGACCAAAAGAGGGCTGCCTCATAAGTGGAAAAACATACCTCGCTCATGGATAGGAAGACTCAACATTGTGAAAATGTCAGTTCTACCCGAAGCGTTCTACAGATAACAGTGCAATCCCGATCTAAATTCCAGTCACAGTTTTTGATGAGTTGGAGACACAAATCACCAACTTCATATGGAAGGGGAAGAGGCCCCGGATAAGTAAAGCATTACTAAAGAAGAAGAACAAAGTGGGAGGCCTCACACTACCTGATTTTAGAACCTATTATACCACCACGGTAGTCAAAACAGCCTAATACTGGTACAAAAATAGATACATGGACTAATGGAACAGAATTGAGAATCTAGAGGTGAATTCATCCACATGTGAGCAGCTGATATTTGACAAAGGCCCAAAGTCCGTATTGGAGAAAAGACAGTCTGTTTAACAAATGGTGCTGGCATAACTGGATATCCATCTGCCAAAAAATGAAAAAAGACCCATACCTCACACCATGCACAGAAACTTAAAATGGATCAAAGACCTAAATACAAAATTGAAAACGATAAAGATCATGGAAGAAAAATAGCTAGGAGCCCTAATACATGGCATAAACAGAATACAAAACATTACTAACAATGCACAAACACCAGAAGAGAAACTAGATAACTGGGATCTTCTAAAAATGCAACACTTATGCTCATCAAAAGACTTCACCAAAAGAGTAAAAACACAAACTACAGACTGAGAAAACATTTGTGACTATGACCAATCCAACTGGTGTCTAATGTCTAAAATCTACAAGATACAGCAAAATCTCAACAACAGAAAAACAAATAACCCAATTAAACAATAGGCAAAGGATATGAAGAGGCACTTCACCAAGGAAGACATTCAGGTGGCTATCACACACGTGAGGAAATGCTCACGATCACTAGACATTAGAGAAATGCAAATGAAAACTACCATGAGATACCATGTCACCCTGGCAAGGCTAGCATTAATCCAAAAAACACAAAATAATAAATGTTGGAGAGTTTGTGTAGAGTCTGGAACACTTATATACTGCTGGTGGGAATGTAAAATGGTACAGCCGCTTTGGAAATTGATTCGGCGCTTCCTTAAAAAGCTAGAAATAGAAGTACCATACAGTCCAGCAATCCCACTCCTTGGAATATATCTTATAGGAATAAGAGCGGCCACACGAATAGATATATGCACACCCATGTTCGTTGCATCACTGTTCACAATAGGAAAAAGATGGAAACCTCTTAGATGCCCATCAATGGATGAATGAATAAACAAATTACAGTATTTTCACACAGTGGAATATACACAATGATAAAAGAACAACGATGAATCCGTGAAACATAGATGAATGTGAAAGGCATTATGCTGAGTGAATTTAGTCAGTTGTAAAAGGACCAATATTGTATGAGACCACTATTATAGGAATTCAAGAAGTGGTTTAAACATAGAAGAAGACACTGTTTGATGGTTACAAGGGTAGGGAGGGAGGGAGAGGGGTATTCACTAACTAGATAGTAGACAAGAATTATCTTAGGTGAAGGGAAGGACAGCACACACTACAGGGGAAGTCAGCACAACTGACTAAACCAAGGCTAAGAAGTATCCTGAATACAACCAAACACTGCGAAGGATAGAGTACCATGGGCGAGGTCTGGGAACCATGGTTTTAGTGGACGTCTACATCAATTGGCATAAGAATTTATTAAGAAAAGTTTTGCATCCTATTTTGGTCAGTGGCGTCTGGGGCCTTAAAATCTAGTGAGCAGCCATCTAAGATGCCTCAATTGGTCCCAGCCCAGCTGGAGCAAAGGAGAATGAAGAACACTGAAGACACAAGGAAAATATTAGCCCAGAGACAGAAAGGGCCACATAAACCAGAGACTCCATCAGCCTGAGACCAGAAGAACTAGATGGTGCCTGGCTACCACCAGTGATTGCCCTGACAGGGAACACAACGGAGAGTTCCTGACGGAGCTGGAGAAAATTGGGGTGCAAAACTCAAATTCTAGTAAAAAGACCTGACTTAATGGTCTGACTGAGACAGGAGGGACCCTGGAAGACACGGTGCCTGGACCCTCTGTTAGCCCAGAGCTGAAACTATTCCCGAAGCCAACTCTTCAGACAAAGATTAGACTGGACTATGGGACATCAAATGATACTCGCGAAGAGAGCGCTTCTTATCTCAAGTAGGTACATGAGACTAAATTGGCAGCTCCTGTCCGGAGGCGAGATAAGAAGGCAAAAGGGACACGAGCTGGTTGAATGGACACGGGAAATCGGGTGGAAAAGAGGAGTGTGTGTTAACATAGGGAGAGCAGCTAGGGTCACATAGCAATGTGTGTATAAATTTTTGTATGAGAAACTAACTGGAACTGTAAACTTTCACTTAAACCACAATAAAAAAAGAAAAAAAATTATCCAGTTCAGTATATGCATAGGGCAGTGATATCCCAAAGGGGTGAAGAAACTTGAGAAACTGGTCTTAAGTAATCGTATTTTGTCATATAAATGAGATACTGGCTTTTGTAATAGTCTCGTAGGTTGTACTGAAATCTGATAATGACTCTCCTTGAAAGGGAAAATACTTTATGCTTAAGCAAGTACAGATTTTAAGTTCAGAACTCTGTCTATAATTCTGTTTCAGTGTATGTAAGATTTCTCAGATATACCCAGTTTATTGGTCACCTTTCATAGTTTTGCCTTCACTTTTCAAAAGTGTATGATACTTTGTGTTTACATTTCAGATTGTAAGAAAAAGATCCCCTCCCCCTCAGGAAGTTTAATTTAAAGAGAAAAGAAGGAACTATATAATTGTTTGATGAAACCGTGGATTTCCCTTAGCCATGAGGGCTATTTATTTCTGTATTATGTCTTCTCTAGTGGAATTAAGGAGTTACTTAGGGAAACTATTTTAAGTTTTTAACTTAGTTACCTAAAGGTACGTGGTTACTTGGCAAGTATATTTTTAAAATTTAGGCTGTTTGCTTGGTCTGAATCAACTCAGTGGCAATCAACAGCATACTCTTCTGGGAGTCCCTCGGTTTCGTGATCCATTAAGTGCTAGGCTGCTAATCAAAGTTCACACCCACAAAGGTGCCTCAGAAGAAAGACCTGGCAATCTGCTTCTGAAAGATCACAGCCATGAAAACCCTATGGAGCACATTTCTACTGGACAATACATGGGGTCACTGTGAATCGAGTTAAGAGCTTTTCACCTTAAGTTATCTAATTTATTATACAGACATGTTTTTACAGGTTGGACTGATTAAGTACATATTTTTTCTACTCTTTCATTGCTGAAAGGTATTTTAAACATGATAGTTCTTGGTTTGAAATATGTTTTGAATATAAGCTTTTATAGACAAAGCATTGATTTAGCAATCTGATATGCTTTAGTGTTTCTTGGTGAATTAGGAGAAAAGGAGGAGCCTGAATTTCATCCATCATTGACATTATCTAAATAATTGAGAAATAGTAAACTCACAACAACAACAAACTCACATAGCTTGGGGTACTGGTATATGTCCTTATATATCTGATAAATATTAAATGGTGCCATAATAGCTAGCTTTCATCTAGTTAATGTTTATCATTAAGTGATTGTGATTGTATTTTGTATTAAAATGGAAGTTGATTAGTGTAATGTTGTTGTTAGGTGCTGTTGAGTCGGTTCCGACCGACAGTGACCCTATGCACAGTAGAAGGAAACACTGCCTGGTCCTGTGCCATCCTCACAATCGTTGCCATGCTTGAGCCTGTTGTTGCAGCCACTGTGTCAGTCCATCTCATAAAGGTCTTCCTCCTTTTTGCTGATCCTCTGCTTTACCAAGCAAGATGTCCTTCTCCAGGGACTGATCCCTCCTGATAACGTGTCCAAAGTAGGTGAGACAAAATCTTGCCATCCTTGCTTCTAAGGAGCATTCTGGCTGTACTTCTTCCATGACAGATTTATTCGTTCTTTTGGCAGTCCGTGGTATGTTCAGTATTCTCTGCCATCACCATAATTCAGAGGCACCATTTCTTCTTCAGTCTTCCTTATTCATTCATTGTCCAGCTTTTGCATGCATGTGATGTGGTTGAAAACACCATGGCTTGGGTCAGGAGCGCCTTAGTCTTTGAGGTGACATCTTTGCTTTTTAACACTTTAAAGAGGTCTTTTGTAGCAGCTTTACGCAATGCAGTGCATCGTTTGATTTCTTGACTGCTACTTCCATGGATGTTGATTTTGGATCCAAGTAAAATGAAATCCTCGACAACTTCAATCTTTTTTTTTTTTAAATTGTACTTTAGGTGAAGGTTTACAGAACAAATAGTTTCTCATTAAACAGTACATATATTGTTTTATGACATTAGTTAACAACCCTACGACATGTCAACACTCTCCCTTCTCGACCTTGGAGGACCTTTTTTTCTGGTGAAAATATACATAGCCAAAGTTACACCATTTCAAAAGTTTCTGTATGTACAATTCAGTGACATCGATTACACTCTTCCAGTTGTCCTACTATTCTCAGTGTCCTTTTCCAAATTATTCCATCACCATTATGTTCAACTCACTGCCCCCTAGGCTTCCCATCAAACCATTTGAGTTGCTGACAACTTCAATCTTTGTTTCGTTTATCGTGATGTTCCTTTTTGGTCCAGTTGTGAGTGTAATGTATCTTCAGAAAACATCTCTTCTTGTAGTCTGATTATTACTTGATACTATATAAAGTCAATAAACAGAGTCACAGTTTCTAAGAATTTTCTGATTTAAAATAGACACGTGAATATAGATAAGCCTCTGAAGGGCACTGAGGTAGGGGCCAGGAGGCCTGAATTCTCATTGCAATTCCAGTTCTTTTTTATTTTTTTAATGAAAATATACACAGTCATATATCATTTCAACAATTTCTACATGTACGATTCATTAAGATTGATTACATTCTTCAAGTTGTGTAAACATTCTCACCGTCTTTTTAAAAATTGTTCCCCCACCATTGACCTAGACTCACTCCTCTCTAACTTTTGATTTGTTGTTAATTTGATCTCACATAGATAATTCTTTAAAAGAGCACAATTCTCAGTGTAGACATACTTATTAAGATAAACTATTTTTTGGTTCAGAAAAGACTTCAGGGGATAGTTGCAATTTAAGGTTTAAAGTTTAAAGATTATCTCAGGATGATGGTTTCGGGGATTCATCCTGTCTTAGTGGCTCCAGAAAGTCTTGCTTCCATTGCAGCTCCAGTTCTTTTCATCTGAGACTTTGAGCAAGTCATCCTGGGGACTCTTCTTAAATATAAAATTAATCCTCTCTTCAACCTGCCTGCTTAAGCTGGAATGAGGAGCAAATGCAATGGTCTTGAAATGCTTTGAAACTCTAAAGATAGAGATAGAGTCATTGTTGACTTCTTTTTTTTTACCCCCCAAAATGGCATAGACCCCTTTGAAACCTGGGGATCTCTTAGACAATTTGGAATTGAAGTTTTAGGGGGTAGTGAATCCCCTAAATTTCATCTATAAACTCTAGATTATTAACTCTAGCTACAGGCTAAGGAAAAAAAGCAGAACTATGAATAATCTAAAATTTTTGGTAATTTTCAAAATTTTTATAATTCACTTCAAATTTTATTTTTGTTCTGGGAATTTCCAAGACAGTAAATAACCAGCACATGACAGGGTATTTGAATATATTTCTTAGATGTATGGTTATATGTATGTGTGTGCATGTGTGTGTACGTATATATGTTTATATTTAGAAGATGTACATATTTCTTCAAGGATGACATATGTTGAACAACTTTGAACTGGACTGAATTTTTTTGGAGGGTGGGTATTTTGCAGTTTAACCATTCTCAGTTCTTTGCCTGTGTGTCCAAGCACTCGTTCCTTAAGATTGAGCACTTTAGAACATAATGAGTGCTCTTTGCACAGTAGAGTCTCAGTGCAGGTAAGCCACTGGCAGAGCTCTGGGCAGATTCTGCCTCTCTGCTCCTCGCCTATGGTGAGTCACATCATGTCCTCCTTTTGCTGTCGAGCTAGAGTGCATAAGCACGTGCCTGTAGCCAAATTTGGAATTCACTCAGAATTCTCCAGGACAGACATATTTAAGGTGATAGTTCTTACAGTTTTAAAAATCACTAGGCGGATATTCAGCAGAAAAAGCCCCAGCCTTGCAATAGTCCTTTATTTCTTAAGAAATGGCATACTAGTTCATGTGGTTATACAGAGAAATTAATCTTCAGATTAGGCCTGCTTTTCTACTGATTAAAAAGCAAATCCTTTTATCCAGTTTCTGCACATCTATAATGTCCTCCCAGCCTTCCTGGTTCCTTTTGTAAGATATCCTGCTTATGTATCTGAAATTAGCTAATTGCTGGCACAGTTTGGTACTGGTTGAAAAGGGCAGATGATGCTTTCAGAAAGCTTATTGATTCAGGAATAAACTCTAAACCAGTGGGGTTTTTTTGTTTCTTTGTTTTATAAACTTCATTTTTTAAATACAGCTCCAGGAAGGGATACAGTTTACATGGTGATACGTTACACACAGGCATGCGCATACCATACCAAAACCAAATCAGTTGCTGTCGAGTCGATTCTGACTCACGGAGACCCCATGTGTGTCAGAGTAGAACTGCGTTCTATAGGGGTTTCAGTGGCTTGATCTTTCAGAAGTAAATTGCTAAGCCTTTCTTCCGAGGTGCCTCTGGGTAGATTAGAAATGCCAACCTTTCGGTTAGAAGCTGAGTGTATAACCGTTTACACCGCACAAGGATTCCTCAGACTCATACATCCTTACATAAGAAAAGTTTCGCAAAACAATAGCTATCCCAATCGTATGATATATATTCAAATATCTTCTAGTCTATTTCATTTGTTAAAATGTTCTTCATGATCCATTAATACAGCCTACCAAAGGGTTTCAACCTACAGTTTGAAAAACACTTGTTTAAATAAAGGTTAATTATCCTGTCATTCCTATCTTTTGAAAATTAGTGATCATCAGTTATATGATAATTTTTTCTGTCCTCATGATTTATAAGCTATATTGGGATATAATTTTATTTAATTTGCAAGTTTTAAAACTATAAGAAGGTAAACTCTTCAGTAGGTACCTAATGTATAATTCTTCCCGTAGAAAAAGTTTTTTGAAAATATTTTTTGAGATATATGTATGTATGTGTATGTATTTCTAGAAAACTATAGTGTGTTTGTAGAAAGCTTTGTAGATTTGTTTTTTGTTTTTGTTTAGATATTTTGAGGTTAGGGTAAACATTCTATTCTGTCATTCCTTTTACCTAAGTTCAGCTATTGAGCAACATGTTAATATTAAGATTTGTGATCCCTTTACTTGTTGAGGAATCCTCGTGGCGCAGTGGTTAAGAGCTCAGCTGCTAACCAAAAGGTCGGCAGTTAGAATCCACCAGCTGCTCCTTGGAAATCCTATGGGGCAGTTCTCTTCTACAGGGTTGCTATCAGTCAAAATTGACTGGACAGCAGTGGGTTTTGGTTACTTGAACTTGATCTAGCGTAATTGGACACATTTGTTGCTTATCCAATTATGTTTTATATAAATTGTGGCAAAGCCAGTAGAAACCTATATAATTTAGCGTTGTGATACATAATTTGTCATTCTAGGAGATTTATCAAAATTAGCTTTGCCTCTGTCTTTTCTGTTTAAAGTAGAAAAATTCTCTTAAACAGAATTTTCTAATGTTTCAGACTGTTTATAAGCTCTCAAGATGATGGCATTTTGACTGTTCATTAACATCTTTCTGCAGGATTAGAAGTGTTTATCACCAGCCAGCCAAGATGAACATGGTGAAAAGGATCATGGGGCGGCCGAGGCAGGAGGAATGCAGCCCGCAAGACAACGCCTTAGGACTGATGCACCTCCGCCGTCTCTTCACCGAGTTGTGCCATCCTCCCCGGCACATGACTCAGAAGGAACAAGAAGAAAAACTGTACATGATGCTGCCAGTGTTTAACAGGGTAAGTCCCGGTTGTCAAGCACATGCCTTCCAGGTTAGTAGTAAGTCTCTGCTAGAAAATATTGATAGGATGTGTTAGTTTTTAAAAAGCTTGATGTTTTCTTTTCTTCCTTTCAATTTTCTACAAAGTAATGTGACTCCATGTGAGAACCGGGCAGAATGAATTAGTGAGACCTTCATTTCTAACAGATTAAAGGAAGACTGTGAGCATTTTTTAAAAATGTTTCTCTAATGGTAGAGTTTGGCAAGGGATGAACATTTATGGGACTTGAGTTATCTTTTAAAGTGATGACTTGTTGCACCGAAATGATGCTACTGCCTATGTTCTTTGTACACTTTAAGGAATCATCTCAGTTTGCTTTGTTATTTGGCTGGTTTTGTATGAGAGATTCTTTAAGAGGATAGTTACAGGCCATAAGGAGTCTAAATAGAGTTAATGTTTTAATATATTTTGTCAATTACATGTAACAGATTTGTTGGGTTTTTTTAATTACAATTTTCTTATTTTTATCAAAGTTATACAGGTACATAGTATAAAAGGTCAAATAGTTCTGAGGGATTATAGGTGCCCCACTCCTCTCCACTGTTAGTTGCAGTCACCACTTTCACCTCTTTCAGATTTTAAATAATATACTTTTACTACTGTGTCTTGATTATTCAGTTTTCATTGACTTCCTACGCTGGAATATGAGGATTCGCTTTCTTCCTCCCCATCTCCCCAAACGTACTTGCTGACACTCACTCATTCACACTGCCTTACTTGTTTTCCTCCCCAGATGATCATACTCATTTGTTTACTCTACTGACTGTCGTGTAAATATTATTCACAGATGAAGCTTGTAATATACTATGATTATTTTTCCATTGTTGTAGAACTGCTTTTCCCCAGACTTAATAACTGTCATAATTTCTGTCTTCCTTCCCCATGCCTCTGTCTCTTTCCCCAATCTCCTGTCAGTCACTCTCTCCCTCCCCATTTTTCTCTTCGTCAATCCATGCCCCACCCTGTCCTTTTCCTCCTACCTCTGTCTCTCCTTCTTTTCCCTATTTCTGTCTCTTTCTCCTTATCTCTGTTTCTCTGTCTTTGTCTCTTTCTCTCCCATGTCTGTCCCTCTGTCCCATTTCTCTGTCTCTGCCTCTTACCCCCTGTGTTTTTTTCCCCTCGTTGCTCCCCTTCCTGGTGTCTGTCTCCCTCAATTATGTCTTTCTCTTTCTCTCCTGTCTCTTCCTGTCCCCCATCTCTGACTTGCTACCTTTCCCCCATTCTCACTTGATCTCTATGTTGTTCTCTCTGTTAGTCTGTTTTTCTGTCTGAAAGTTTCTAGTTTCCTCTTTTTCTCCTCATTATTTTGAAATTCCACTGAGGCTTTGGGATGGACCTTTTTATTCTGAAAACTTGTACCCTTCAATTCTGTGCTGAGAAACTCCTAGATCCAGGGGAAGATTGATGAAAAGGACCTGCCCCCAGAGCCAACAGACAGAGAAAGCCTTCCCCTGGAGCTGGTGCCTTAAATTTGGACTTCTAGCCTCTGCGACTGTGAGAGAATAAATCTCTGTTTGTTAAAGCCATCCACCTGTGGTATTTGTTATAGTGGCACTAGATAGCTAAGACATTGACCATATCTTTTTTCCCCGTTTTTCATCTCTTTTCTTCTACTGATGAGATTTTTAAAATTCCATCCTTTGACTCTTCTACTTAATTTACGATATCAATGTTTTTACTTTTCCTTGAATCTTTTCTTGTTTTATTTTTTTAAAATGGCACAATATCTCCTTTCGTTCCTCTGATAATATTGAAGCTTTTTCTACTTTTCTTATGCTTCTCGTATTGTCTGTTTGTTCCAAGTTACTTTCTTTTTCCTTGTTTATATTATTTTTTTCATGTCAGAGGGGTCTTCAGATGTCTTGAGATAATTGTCTGTACATTCATATTTAAGGATGAGATATTAAAACATTGATTGGAAATTAATATATGCAGGGGTGGGACTTTTCAAGTGATAAGGTGTTCTGTTTAATTGGGGGATCCTTCATCCCTCAGTATCCTTAGGTCTTTTCTCCTGATGCATTGATATCCCAGGAGCAGGATTCTCTAATCTCCTGCTGGAAGCATATAAGCTTGACTGCTAGAGTTTTCTTAAAGCCAGGTTAAGAAACAAGGGCAGTGTCTCATGTTAAATGGGTAGACTTTTACTTAATCCCCGATTTTCACATATCAGTGCTCTTGTCCTCAGTTGGTATGATACCCCTGTTCATCCTCTGTAGGGAGTAGACCTCTGGTTGTCTACTGCACTAGGGAGGAGCAGTCAACCACCTGCGTAGTTTGAGAGCAGTAGTGTGGGGACCTCGATGCTCTTTTATTGTGTTCTGTTTTCAGCAGCATCTATACTCCTGCTTTCTGCAGTGCAGTGCCCTTTTGCCACCAAGTCCTGAGCCTTTCTGAAGTTCAGCTGCATTCCATCAAGCTTTTGAATTTCTCCCACTTGGGGTTTAGTTTCCTGTCTGCTAAATTAGTTACTACTTACCTACCTGCTTTATACTTTTTCCATATTTTTGCTGCTCTCATCTCTTGTGTTACTATCTTTTTTTCCTGTAGCTTTATTCTTTTTTCTTACTAATTTAATATCATTCCAGTGTGAAATCATGAAGTGATTGAAAACACAAGCATTCAACTCAACACATTTAACTGGAATTTATGTTGGATTTTCTGTACCTTTCAAAATCGGGCATGTGTCTTTATTATCAACCATTAAGGAAACTAGTGGTCTGAAAGTTTTAGCAGACAGTTGAAACTTAAGCTTGCAGTTCAATGGAAACCAAGCTAGCACATAAATGCTTATTTTTTCTGTAATGTTACTTATTGTACAAGCCTCAGTTCTGGCCCCTGGGAATAGGAAACTTTAAAGTCCAGAGAAGGAAAAAAAAAAAAAAAAAGAGGATGTATAATTCCTTCCCTTCTCCTAAGTACAAATTTATGTGTAGGAAATTGTATAGAATACTCAAATTTTTTCTCTTCAAAATCACATCTTTTTTTGTAAACCCTTCTTACCTTTTAATATTGTTTCTTTGGCTTCAACTGCCCTAATGCTGCTTCAGACTTCCAAGTACTGTACGTCAAATAACTGTATATTCTTTTATATTCCATCCCCACATTCAAACTCCTAAACACTCAATCTAGCTTAATCAGATAGGTATTAAGGGGAGAAATAACCTGAATTAACACAATTTATTATACACATTTTTGGAAAGATTAAGTACCTTCTTATTGTCCCAGAGATATTTGTATTTTGGGAAGGAGACTCTTCTTTATTTATTCTTTCAAATGCAACTTTTATTGATAGTTTTTTAGAGTAGGTAACTTAGTATTGTGACAGCAGGTAGGGCTTTATGGGAAGACCATTTGGGTAACAGGTGAGAGCTCTACTTAAGAGATTGACCCATGAATTAGAGTTCTTAAGTGGCTCTGCAGTCGCATTTTATTGGTTCATTGGTTGAGCTCCTTTAAAAGAAATTAACTAATGGGGACTTAAACAAAATAGAAAGTTTATTTTTCATGTAGAAGTCCAAGCTGATAGATGTTCCAGGGAACTAGATACCTCTCCTCCACAAGGTCACTTTTTATCTTGCTCACTCTGCCATCTCTTCCTCATCTGCGTGGTAAAGCTGGCTCCCACCATGTCTGCTTGGAAGATCAAGGGCTAACCAGTAATGAGTTCCTGTGAACTTGATTCTGACTCATAACAACCCCATGTGTGTCAGAGTAGAGCTGTGCTCCATAGGGTTTTAAATGGCTGTGATCTTTTGGAAGAAGATCACCAGGACTTTCTTCTGAGTCACCTCTGGGTAGACTCGAACCTCTAACCTTTCAGTTAGCAGCAGAGTGTATTAACTGTTTGTATCACCCAAGGACTCCCAATCAAGGGCTACCAGCTTCTCATTAAGGTCGCAAGCCACAATTTACCCACTGCATTTCCACTCTGGCTGCCATGGAGAGAATAGACCAGGAGGGGGGTGGGTAATGAAAATAGGGTGACATTTAAGAGGTGTAATAGGGTATTAACAGTGAAGGTGAAAGAGAGTTGGACAAACTTGAAGTATGTATTAGAAGTACAGTCAGACAAGGCCGGTGGAAGCTGAGGAAGGTAGACTTCAAGGATGTTTCTTAAGGTTTTCTCTTGAGCAGCTGGCTGTGAGGCAGTTTTTATTACCATTAGCTGAGATGGTGAGAGATGACCAGTGCTAGAACTAAAGTAGCAGTCCTGAGGAATGAAAAGAATAGTATTGGTAGATTGCAAGTATTTCACTAGTACTCAGTAGGGAGATGGGAACTAGGGGTAGTTTTGGAAGTGACCACGTTCAGATCATCATGAAAACTGTGGAACTGGATTGAATTCCTCAGGAGAATAAGTAGAATAGAAAGAAGGTCTAGATTAACTAGACCTATATTTATTAGATATATGTATTAGAACTCTAACAACCTGGTTGTGGCAAGTAGAAAAGAGGGAATCAGTAAAGGAGACTAAGGAGGGTTTAGAGTTATGTTGAAGAATGAAATAGAGTTTCAAGAGGGAGGGAGAAGTCAACATTATTAAATGATGGCAAGATCAGATGAGCCAGAGAAGTGGAAATGTTCATCGAATTTGACAGTTAGGTTATTTGTTGTTGTTGTTGTTATGTGCCGTCGAGTCAGTTCCGACTCAGTAGCTACCCTATTGGACAGGGTAGAACTGCCCTATAGGGTTTCCAAGGAGCAACTGGTGGATTTGAACTGCTGACCTTTTGATTAGCAGCTGAGCTCTTAACCACTACATCACCAGGGCTCTTTTAGATTATTGGTGAGAACTATTTTACATGAGTGCTAAGAGCAAATGCCTGATTGCACTGGGTATGGGAATGAATTATAAGTGCAGAAGTACAGACAGAATATAGATGTCTTTCAAGAACTCAGAGGATGTAAGCAGGGGCAGAGACCAATAACTACATAAGATAGGGAGGCAGACTTTTTCCCCCCAGAAGGGGATACACTTCATAAAGTAGTGGTCATAGAATTTTTTACAATGTTGATCTAGGAATAAATTTATATGGAAACCATGTTAGATTTGGTTTGCTTTTAGTCTGTTTTAATTGCTCTTTGCCCATGAGAAATGGAGTTTTAAAATCAACATGCCATTTTATAACGTTTAATGGTCATATAAAGATGAACAAATTATGACCTTCAGTTTCTCAGCTGTAAAATGAGAATAAGAATATCTGCTTTGTGGGGTTGTTAGGGAGATTAAATTAGATAATGTACCTAAAGCATTTAACAAATGTTTGTCCTCAGGAACTTGTATCTATTATTGTTACTGTATTAAAAAAAATTAATACGAAAGAATTTGCTAATTTTTCAGTTAATGTATTACTCAGATCAAGCTAAAGGCTAATGTTGACAGTACTGTGAAGTGGAAACGGTAGACTATACATAATCCACATTTGTTTCCTTGTTTCTTCATTTGTTCTGTTACTGTGCATTCACTGAGTCAGTCGATGAACTTGTGTCAAACAAGTACGTTTTGTATCATACATACACTGTGCTCTATGTTGGAGTTTCTGAGATAAGATCCAGTCTCTAATCTTGCGATGCTGAAGTAAAATGGGGAAGATAAGCACATAATTCTGTTGGGGAAGATATAAGCAGATAAACAGATAATAAAATAATGAAAAAATTTTTTCATTTCTTTGTTGTAATGAAACCCATGTGTTATTGGTCACTACAGATGAGTAAATAAGCACACCTGGGTAAGCCTGTACTTACCTTGTTTACTGGGTAATCTGCCCTTGTCAGGGATTGTAAATTTGAAAGGAGGCTTTAATTCCACAGGAAGGTGCTGTGGGGTTAGGAGAGAGATGCCAGCCATACCTAGAAGCAGAAACTTTGATGTGGTGAAAAATGTGAAATTGTTGATCTGGTAAGCAAGTTAAGCACTGGGTTTATTTTGCCTATTAGGTAATCTGCCCCTGCAGCAGGCTAAGGATAAACGTGGAGAATATGCATGTTTAATGAAAGAAGGGTATCCCATAAAGGATACAGAATAGTAGCTGGCCAATGAAAGTCCAAAAAGAATCAGCAAAGGGCGGTGTTATAAGCACTCCAGAGATTAAAGTTTCAGGTTGGAGGAGTGCAGTCAACAGCTCTTAGAACTGATTTGCCAGTTTAGAGGTCACTAGAATGGGGAAAGAAGCCCTGGTGGCGCAGTGGCTAAGCGCTCTATCAGGAGTTCAAACCCACCAGCTGTTCCATGGGAGAAGGATGTGGTGTTCTGCTTCCGTAAAGATTAACCCGTTGCCATTGAGTTGATCTCAACTCAGTGACCCTATAGGACAGAGTAGAACTGTCCCTTGGTTTCCAAAGCTATGGAATCTTTATGGAAGCTGACTGGCACATCTTTTTTGTTTCTTTTTTTTTTAATTTTAATGTCATAATGTGCTATTGGCTACTGAAGAGGTTGAGATCATTTCCTTCTCACAGACTTTATGAACATTTGCAAGGGAACAGTAGTGTTTAGAATAGTTGGGGCAATTGTTCTTCTCAGCTGTTAACATGAATTAATATATAATGCCCTGCATATGTATCCCATGCATTTCTTTAGTTAAGCTTTCACAGGCAATTAAGAAGGTGAGTCTTAGGCTAGAGAATCTTACAAATATTAGGCTAAAAAAGATGCTTTAGTGATTATTCTGTATCTGCTTATATACTGTTTGACTTAGTTCTCTTATGTTCTTTGTTACCATAAGTCTTATTAACTAATTCTTCCAAATCAGAAGTTTTTAATTGGCTGTTTAAAAGCACATGTATATGCATTGCTTTAAACATCTAATATAGTGAGTGATTTGAATATTATAAAGGTTCAGTAAACTCTAACTAATGAAAAGATAGGAAGTTATTTCTCTACCATTACAGATCAGTTGCTTTGTGACCGGTTTAAAAATATATAAATTATATTCATTTGAATATCATTGACAAACTAAAATTGTCTTTAGATAAGAAATCATTTCCATTAAATTTAGAAATAGACGTTTAATGCTTAACTATTTGTGCATGATCATGTTCCACCAGTGAGAAATAGCTTTGATAAATGAATAGCTCAGTATGGCTCTAGAACCAATTGGATCCTACAGTGATTGCTAAAAATGAATTGTAGTGTTGGTTTTTGAGGTTATTTTATTTGTGCTAAACGACAAATAAACCATATTATTGTGCTACATAGGCATCTGTTTATAGAATAGTTTTTAAAAGATGCTAATCTGATTAAGCACAGTGTTATTTCAATGTGTGATTTTTGCCTTTAAGAGAAACGGATTGGCAAATGGCACACCTTGGGTCCTCTTTCTGGGCCAGGTCTCATGCTGGGTTTTTCAAGTGCCTCCTTTAGTCTTCATCACAGTCCTGCAATGAAGCTACTGTTAGCCTCCTTCACACTGACTCTCAAACTGAAAGATGATGGTGGAGTCTGAGAACAGCTTATCAATTATTATTTAAAATAATTAACCTGTAGTCCTAAGAGCAAAACTTTATAGAAAATATACTTGGTTTAAACTTATTAAAAAATAAATAGCATTTTAGTCATCTAAAACTTCATTAATTGCCACTGTTAATTAACCTTGGTATATGTTGCCGTACCTTGTTGTATATTTTAAAATATGGTCTTTACTAACCAAATCTTCTTTTAGAAACTCCTCTTGTTTCTTTTAACATATTTCCAATATATGTGTGAGAAGCAACTAAGTTGAATACAGTATTTTTTTTTTTTTCCTACTTCCTGTTAAGGAAGTTCCAGCATTCTTTTTTTTCTTTAAATTGTACTTTAGATGAAGGTTTACAGAACAAATAGTTTCTCATTAAACAGTATACATATTGTTTTATGACATTGGTTCACAATCCCACGAAATGTCAACACTGTCCCTTCTCATCCTTGGATTCCCTATTACTAGCTTTCCTGTCCCTCCTGCCTTCTAATGCTTGTCCCCAGGCTGTTGTGTCTCATTAGTCTCATTTTGTTTTATGGGCCTGTCTAATCTTTGGCTGAAGGGTGAACCTTGGGAGTGACTTCATTATTGAGCTAAAAGAATGTCCGGGGGCCATACTCTTAGGGTTTCTCCAGTCTCTGTCGGATCAGTAAAGTCTGGTCTTTTTTTGTGAGTTAGAATTTTGTTCTACATTTTTCTCCAGCTCTGTCTGGACCCTCTGTTGTGATCCCTGTCAGAGCAGTCAGTCAGTGGTGGTAGCCGGGCACCATCTAGTTGTACTGAACTCAGTCTGGTGGAGGCCATGGTAGTTGTGGTCAGTTAGTCCTTTGGACTAATCTTTCCCTTATATCTTGTTTTCTTCATTCTCCCTGCTCCCGAAGGGGTGAGACCAGTGGTGTGTCTTTGATGGCTGCTCACAGACTTTTAAGACCCCAGATGCTACTCACCAAGGTAGAATGTAGAACAGTTTCTTTATAAACTGTGTTATGCCAGTTAAGCTAGATGTTCCCTGACACCAGGGTCCTTACAGCCCTCTGCCCAGCAATTCAGTCCCTCAGGGAGTTTGGATGTGTTTATTGAGCTTCCATGACCTTGCCTTGTACAAGTTGTGCTGGCTTCCCCAGTATTGTGTACTGTCTTACCCTTCACCAAAGTTACCACTTACCTATTTTCTATTTAGTGTCCCCCCGACCCCTCTCATCCCTCATAACCATCAAAGATGGTTTCTTTTTATGTGTAAACCTTTTCATGAGTTTTTATAGTAGTGGTATCATACAATATTTGTCTTTTTGTGATTGACTTATTTCATTCAGCATAATGTCCTCCAGATTCATCCATGTTATGAGATGCTTCAAAGATTAATCATTGTTCTTTATCATTGTGTAATACTCCATCGTGTGTATGTACTATATCGTTTGTTTATCCATTCATCTATTGATGGGCATCTAGGTTGTTTCCATCTTTTTGCTATTGTGAACAATGCTGCAGTGAACATGGGTATGCATATGTCTATTCATGTGACGGGTCTTATTTCTCTAGGATATATTCCTAGGAGTAGGATTGCTGCATTGTATGGTATTTCTATTTCTAGCTTTCTAAGGAAGCGCCATATTGTTTTCCAAAATGGTTGTATCAGTTTGCATTCCCACCAGCAGTGCATAAGAGTTCCAATCTCTCCACAGCCTCTCCCAACATTTGTTATTTCCAGTTTTTTTGATTCATGCCAGTAATGCCAGGGTGAGATGGTATCTTGTTGTGGTTTCGATTTGCATTTCTCTAATGGCTAGTGATCACAAGCATTTCCTCATGTCTCTGTTGGTCGCTTGAATGTCTTCTTTGGTGAAGTGTTCATTCCTGTCCTTTGCCCATTTTTTAATTGGATTATTTGTCATTTTGTTGTAGAGGTGTTGGATTTTTTTGTAGATTTTAGAGATTAGACCTTTGTCTGACTTGTAATGTCCAAAAATTTTTTCTGTTTGTAGGTTCTCTTTTTATACTCTTGGTGAAGTCTTTTGATGAGCATAAGTGTTTAATCTTTAGAAGATCCCAGTTATCTAGCTTATCTTCTGGAGTTTGTGTGTTGTTGGTTATGGTTTGTATCCTGCTAATGCTGTGTATTAGGGCCTCTAGCATTGATCCTATTTTTTATTCTATGAACTTTATAGTTTTGGGCTTTATATTTAGATCTTTGATCCACTTTGAATTAATTTTTATATATAATGTGAGGTGTGGGTCCTGTTTCATTTTTTTTGCAGCTGGACGTCCAGTTTTGCCAACACTGTTTGTTAAAAAGACTGTCTGTTCCCCATTTGATGGACTTTGGGCCCTTGTCGAAGATCAGGTGACTAGGTGGATGGATTTACATCTGGGTTCTCAATTCTATTCCGTTGGTCAATGTATGTGTCATTGTACCAGTACCAGGCTGTTTTGACTACCTAGCTGTGTAGTAGATTCTGAGGTCATGTATTGTGAGTCCTCCTACTTTTGAATACAGTATTTTTTAATTGTCCCTTGCGAGTGACCTTTACTTGTTTAATTAATGGCTTTAGAGGGAGGACACTAAAGTTTGGAACCAAATGAGTGACAGAGCAGGAATCAAAAAAATGAACTGTTTTGTTACAGTTTTTTTAGTTATTACATAATATCAATATAATTGATACTGGAAAACATGGCTTAGGTCTGTGCAACAAAGTTCTTTTTAAAGTCGCCCCTAAAGTAGTCATTACTGAAGAAGCTGGATACTTACAGGCCACACCCAGAGCTGATGGGAATGCAGGTTTTCATAAGGCAGGTGTATCCCAAAAAGAGGAGAGAGAATGGGACTGAGCTAGTCATTTTCCATTTCTCCTTCCCTAAGTTGGTGGTCCTTCTTAGAAACAAGAGTATACATTGTTTCCCTAATTATTAATATTAATCAATGAAAAAATCTTAACTGATTTACAATATGAAATAATGAAATTACATCTTCATTATTAATTTTTTAATCTGTTAATTATAGCAAATTATCTAAAGACTAATGATGGTCAGTACTTTGTAACACAATTTTACCTATTAACATTTAGGAATATAAGGCTCCATTTTGGAAACTTAAAAAAAATCCAACTATGTTTTCCTTTAGTAGTCATAGTTAATGAAGTTTTACTGAATAGTATTATCTAACAACCAATATACATTGAGCGACTTCTTCATGCGAGCAGTGATGCCATTAATTTGTTCTCTCTGGGTATGCCAGAAATATTTAGTTAAGGAGATGCCAGGAACTTCCCAGAAATTTAGATAGATATTTAAAATGGCCCTTCTAAAAACAAGCCAAACCCTGCTTTTCCCTCTAAAGGTGGGAAACTGTAAAATTACAGTGATAGAGTTCATGAGAAGTTTGAGACAACATAGTACTGAGTGATTAAGAGCATAGTTTGGAGTCAGGGAGAGCTAGTTTTAAATTCTGTCTGTTAGCACCTGCTGGCTTAAGTCATTTAACATCTCCCACCTTCAATTTCCTCATCTCTAAGATAGGGATACTAATTACACCTACTATATAGGGTTTTATGAGAGTCACATGACATGTTAAGTATTTGAATAGTGCTAGGCCCATTTTAAGTGCTCAATGTTTGATAATTATTGTTATTTTTATTGCATTTCCTAAAAGCACTTTTGTTCCCCGTTACTGCTTGTGTATAGTCCCTGGGTAGCACAGATGGTTTGTGCTTGGCTGTTAATTAGAAGGTTGGCTGTTGGAACCCATCCAGTGGTGCCACAGAAGAAAGGCCTGGCAATCTGCTCCCGTAAAGATCACAGCCAAGAAAACCCTATTTCATCTGAGATGTGAATAATCATATATCTATTATAGAATCAATGCTTTTGAGCTCAATGTGTTACCAGTTCTCTTGCCCAGCTCTTTCTTGACAGATGAGATAACTTAGAACAAGAAAATTTGACCAGTAGTCCCTGAAGGTGAGAAGTAGAATTCAAGTCCCATGCTCCATGCTCCAACCCGAATGACACACGTTTAAGTGCATGATCAAAATGTTGTATATTTTCAAGAAATAGCACTATTTGTTGAAGGTGATGAATACATACTAAAATTTTTAGATTTAATTATTGAAGTCAATCACAGAAAAATCTGCCCTTTGCTAGTCTGTATATTCAGAATTACCTGAAAGTCAAATTCATGATTTAGTTCCTGTGCCTCTCCAACCTTATCTTGTACCTTTTTTCCTATTATTTGAGAACAAGCAAAAAATAAATAAATAAATAAACGATCCAGGCAAGGGTTCTGATTTTTCAATTATTCAAAAGCCTTCTCTGGGAAGAAGGGGAATTCTGACAAAGCAAAAAATAAATAAATAAATTAATTAATTAATTAATTTAAAAAAGAGGCTTCACTAGCCGGTTTTTAATTCTTCAGCCCCCTCAGTCTCATTTCCACTTTAAAGTCTTCACAGTTGCTCTTCTTACTGCCTGGACGACTCTTCCCTTGGCTCTTCGTTTTGTGAGTTTTTCTCATCATACAGTTTCATCCTTTGGTATCAGTGTCATTTCCTCAGAATGGCTTTTGCTAGCAACCCTTCTCCCCTCCCATTTCCTCAGAGATGCTCTCCTGACAACCTTTTTCCCATCCCCAGGCATTCTCTTTCAGTTACGCTGTTTTATACGGTGCAGCCTGTGAGAGCCAGAGCTTGGAACTCGACGCGACTGCCTTGTTTTTCTGGGTCTCTCAAGTTTTCTGCCTTTGACAGGGTGCAGTGTTATCTATCACTTTCCTATCACTCATTTTACTGGAAATTGTTTAAGTTTTCTTTCTCTGAAAGGTTTCCGCCTTACACACAGGTTCCAGTTTTTACAGGTTTTACTGTACTGCCTTCATAACACACATCACTATCTGAAATTATTTTAAGTTTTAAATTAATTTGTTTAATGTTTATATAAAATGTAAACTGTATGAGCACATGAATTGTATTTGTTAACCTTTGTATTTATGGCTCTTAGAACTTTGCTTGGCATGCAGTAGAAGGTTTTTAAATATTTGTGAGTGAATAAATGAAAGAATAAATTGATCAATAGTGTTGGCTCACTACACTTTAGGTTCACTACACTACACTAAAAGTTGGTTATTCCAAAACAACAACATTTGTTCATTTCATTTTAGCAAATAGGACATAGTCCTATTTTTTCTATAGTACACCCTCTCCTCACTTGCTGACATGATTAGGTTCCAAAGATCAGTCGTTATGTGGAATTGGTATTAAGCAAAAATGGATGACCACATCGCATCACAAAATGGAGGATGACTACATCATTATGCAACTGCCAAATCACATCATTACTAAACTGCCAGACCACTGAGAATCATGGCCCAGCCAAGTCAACACATAACCTTAACCATCAAAGCCAGCATTAATCTTACCTCGCAGCTCGGCATTTGTTGCTGTTTGTTACTGCCAGATATACGTCGTTAATGGACAAAATAGTCAGATAGTAGATTTTTTACCCTTGTAGTAAAAGCGAAATGTCGGATAATGAGATAGTAAGTGAGGAGAAGATGTATTGATTTTGGATTGGCTAGTTCAAGCAAAATTTATCTTTTGAAAAAAAGTTGTATGGAAATAAAGCAGCGAATATCAAAATTTGTCTGAAAAGTTAATCGCATTTTCTAGAGTGTATTATTTACCCAGCGTGAAGACTGCTTGAATAACCATATCCTTACACTGTGTAAGAAGTGAGCTGTTTATTTTGTGAAATTGTCTCAACTCTTAGGAATAAAGTATAGATCAGTATACTCTGGGTAATAGGAATATTTGTCTACTTAATTCTGAATCAGTTTGACCTGATAAAAAAGGCTTAATCATTGTCTAAGCAAATATAGAGCTGTTTTATAAACACCATCCCTGAATAGCTAAACGCTCACTATGAGTGGAGGTAGAATGGCTGTCTGTTCAACCATGTGTCATTTTTAAGCTTCTCAGTTTTTATCTAAGAGATCAGTTCTGTCTCCACGGTATTTTTTGTTAAAGCATGTGGGTCTTATTTAACATGCACCATAGGTTATCTGTAAACCAAAAACCAAAGCCATTGCCATCTAGTTGATTCTGACTCATAGGTACCCTATAGGACAAAGTAGAACTGCCCCATAGGTTTTCCAAGGCTGTAAATCTTTACGGAAGCAGACTGCCACACCTTTCTCTCACAGAGCAGCTGGCAGGTTGAACCACAGACTTTTTGGTTAACAACTGAGCACTTTAACCACTGTGCCACCAGAACTCCTTGGTTATCTGTAAGCATACAACATTTATCAAAATCTCTGCCAAAAAAAAAAAAGGGAAGAATTTTAAAAAAATACTGTCTGTTTGTTTTGAGATAAATAAAAGTCCTTCTATATCAAGTTCATAAACAGAACTGAGTATCTGGACAAAAGCATACTCCTGTAGAATTGCTTTATTGTTTGTTTGTATCTTCAGCTTAATTTGAAGGAGATTATAAGAAACATATTGTGATAGTTGAGTAACATGATGAACATAATGTCACTGAACTGTATGTGTGAAGATTGTCAAATGGAAAATGCATTGTTACCCATATATTTACCACAATTAAAAAAAATAGTTGGAATTAAAGATTGTCTATTATAAGGCTGTAAGAAAAATATTATCTATTATAAGGATATTCTTTATTATGTCCTTTAATTAGAATAATTGCAAGAAATTATTTATATTATGGTATGATGAATAAAACTACTTCCTTAAATGTTTTATTTTTATCCTAAGAACATTGTGAGCCATGTAATTGACAAGGTTTCCTCTTTCGCATATTTGAGCCAAATTGGTGGCCAAAGTATGACAAATATAGAGGTCTTTTTGATCTTTTATTTTTATTTAGTCTTTTTCTTAGTTCATCATCCTAGCCTTGGTTTTTTTGTTTGTTAATTTGTTTTGTTTTCATTCTTACTTATAATTTATGTTCTCATGTTGTAGTTTGTGTGTTCTTAAATGCCTCCTCCATGCTCTCAGAATTTGGTCGTGGTGGCAGGCAGTGTATAGACAAACAAACATATTTAGTGAGCATCCCTATGAAAGGCAGGGTGCTAGCTTGCTAGAGAATACAAAGGTGAATAAGTTATCTTCCCTGCCTTTGTAGTGTCACTGGACCAGACAATAAGGATAAAAAGTACTGTGTAATCAGTATTATAATTGAAAGGTAATGTAAGAGCTTTGGAAGACAGAATTTCCTTTCAGCTATAAAGAGCAGTCTTTGAAACAAAATTTCAGGATGCATCTAGGTACATAGCCAATATAATGCCATTTCTTTCCTATGTCGGTCCAGGTTTCATGTTCTTATTCTCTTTATTGAACCCAAACTGGTTTTTCTTTTAGGAATTATTTATTCTAAAGTTCATTTGTCTTAGCCTTTTAAAAAACAAGTTTATTTCATAACTTTCCCATTTACTTTTCCCCTTTGAAATGTTAATTTTTATTTTTATCAAGGTAAAATGAGTACATGGTTCTAAAATTAAAATAGTGCAGTGTTACAGTGCACCTTTGTTTCTAACTCCCTTGTGTCAAATACCTTAAACTCTGCCACTTACCACCATATTTCCAAATAACCTACTGACACTATTTCTTTTTTGTGTTTTTGAAGGTTACTTTTTTTTTATTGTGATAAATATATATGTAACAAATAATTTGACATTTCATTAGTCTTCACATGCACATTAATTATTCAGATTTTACAGATAAAACAGTTAACTTTTTTAGACTTCATTTATTTAGTCATTCATTCAGCAAATTGTTTAATATCTATAAGGAAATGTGGCTAGACTTGTGATTTATTGACTTGTATCTTAAACATATCATTCAGATCCAATGCAGCTAGGTAAGTGTGCTTTTTTAACTTGATTCTCAAGTCATAACACTTTGAAACACACAGAATTTTTTAAAATATTGAAAGTACTTCATTAAAAATGCTTTTTTTTACCCACAGGTTTTTGGAAATGCTCCGCCAAATACAATGACAGAAAAATTTTCCGATCTTCTGCAGTTCACAACACAAGTCTCACGACTGATGGTGACAGAAATTCGAAGGAGAGCATCAAACAAATCCACAGGTTTTTTTTTTTTTTTTAATTGTGCTTTAGGTAAAGGTTTACAGAGCAGTTTAGTCTCTCATTAAACAATTAATACACATATTGTTTTGTGACATTGGTTGCCAAACCTGCAACATGTCAATACTCTCCCCTTTTCAACCTTGGATCCCTTTTTCCACTTATCCAGCTCTTCTGTCCCCTCCTGCCTTCTTGTCCTTGTCCCTGGGCTGATATGCCCATTTATTGTCTACATGGTTGAACTACGTGTATTATTGTTTGTTTTATACACCTGTTTAGTCTTTGAATGAAGGGTGAACCTCAGGAGAGACTTCAGTATTTAGTTAAAAGGGTGTCCAGGAGCCATACTCTCGGGGTTTCTCCAGTCTCTGTCAGACCAGTAAGTCTGGTCTTTTTTTGTGAATTTGAACTTTATTCTATATTTTTCTGCAGCTCTGTCTGGGACCCTCCATTGTGATCTCTGTCAGAGCATTCGGTGGTAGTAGCCGTGCACCATCTAATTGTGCTGGAGTCAGTCTGGTGGAGGCTGTGATAGTTGTGGTCCATTAGTTCTTTGGACTAATCTTTCCCTTGTGTCTTTGGTTTTCTTCACTCTCCCTTGCTCCAGACGGAGTGGGATCAGTAGAGTATCTTAGATGGCTGCTAACACGCTTTTAAGATTCCAGACACTACTTACCAAAGTAGGATGTAGAACATTTTCTTTATCAACTGTGTTATGCCATTTGAGCTAGATGTTCCCCTAGACCATGGTCCCCAGCCCTCAGCCCAGTAATTCGGTCCCCCAGGGAGTTTGGATGTGTCAATGAAGCTTCTGTGACTTTGCCTTGGTCAAGTTGTGCTGATTTCCCCAGTATTCTGTAACATCTTACCCTTCACCAAAGAAATCCACAGGTATTTTTATAGAAGCCAGCAAAACCCAGTGTATTTAAATGAACAGTTCTGTAGAAGTGCTATCAAAATGACATACAAAGTAGACATGGTTCTAAGCAGTTACTAATCGCTGTTTCTGTTTTTACAGTCACATTCTTCTATTGACTTCATTGTTTTCATGGCTACTCTTCTTGGACCACCACAGCCCCTCCCCATAACTCCCTTAACCAGTTGCCATTGAGTTCATTCCAACTCATAGTGACCCCCACGTGTGTCAGATTAGAAGTGTGTTCCATAGGGTTGGTTTCCAATATCACATTTTTTGGGAGTACATCACCATGTTTTTTTTCTGAGCCACCTTTAGGTGAACTCAACCCTCCAGCCTTTTGATTAGTAACTGACCATGCTGTTTGTAACACGCAGGGACTGCATTCAACACTGATTATCGAGCCAATTCTTTCTGAATAAAATTCAAATTCCTTAGCATGCCATTCAAAGCAAATCCATTATACAGACATATATATATATTTTCTTGTTTCCTTTTCTGTATTTCAGATAAACTGAGCTGCTCGTAATCCCCAAACATGTCTGTGCTCCTGTTTCTGTCCTTTACTTAGGCTGCTTCACCTAGGAAAGAGAATCTTCCCCCATCTCAGTATGTCTAAATCCTCCTAACTTGAATTAAATCGTACTTGCTTGACAGATGCTTCTCGACTCCCTTAATCAAAAAAAATTTTCTCTTCTGATTTACAGAGAGAGTAGCTCTTTGTATATCGTTTGTCTCTTAACTTTGTGAGTGGTGTTTGTTTGCCTTCCTGTTAGACGATAAGCTGCTTTGGGGTCTTTATATAACCTATAATCCTTACCATACTCCTTTACATAATAGTAGAGTTTAATAAATGTGGCATGAATATTTTTATTCATAAGTAGATAGTTTGAAACATCATAAAGTATCATCCCTTTTAATGACAATTAAAATAAGCTCTTACTTTAAACTACCACCTATCTTCTTCTAGGTTAATTAGCAGTATATTTGTGGGATCTCATCTTTATTTTGTTTTTGCTTTGTTGTTGTTTCAGTTTTGTAAATAGCTGTCTAATAGCTTTCTTATTGAAGCATTAGCTTGAGAAATTGATGATTTAAGTGCTGGTTTTGGTGTCATCTTGGAAAATCACTTACCTTTTTCAACTCATCAAATTATTATTTTTCCAATAATCAGAGTAATGCTTTTGTTATATAATCTTATTTTTTAATTTTGTTAACAGGGTCTTTTGCACAGCAAAAATTTTTGGTTTTGATAAAGTTCAATTTATCATTTTTAATTTTTTTATTTTTACAAATTATACAGGCAGTTAAGTTTTTTATTTTATTTTTATAAGTTATATAGGCATTAACTCAAAAAACCAGGCGCATAGCTTTGGAGTTGATTCCAGCTTATAGCAGCCCTATAAGACAGAGTAGAACTGTCCCTTAGAGTTTCCAGGGAGTGGCTGGTGGATTCAAACTGCTGACCTTTTGGTTAGCAGCCTATCTCTTAACCACTGTGCCATCAGGGCTCCAAAACCTAAGTGCCTATATAACCTATCAGTAGCTCCCCGTTACCATCCTAGTCCCCATTACTCACTCCTGAGAGGCACTTTTAGCTCTCTTAGTATTTACCTCTATATCTCTAAATAAGCCGCTTACAATATGAACTCTTGATTTTTTCAGATTCAGATGTCTTTTGACTTCCCACAATAGAAAACAAGACTTTTACTCTTAAGCTCATCATTACCACCCACAGATGCGTACTTCCTGTACCCCTAAATATAGTTGTCATAATTTTGATTAGATCAATATTTAGTATTATTGTGACCATGAAAACATTCTAAGATGAACTGTGTAGTGTGCTATGATTACCTTTCCTTTTTTGAAAACCATCTGCCCCATCTCCTTTGGAGTTATAATTGCCTTGGTTTTTTTTTTTCCACTAGTTTTCTACATTTTTATCACAAATTCATCTCCCACTCCCCTGTTTTTCTGAATGTCTTCTCAATATGATTGAGTATATCAGGTGTTTTTACCAGTTTCATCTTCTTGGAAGTAGCTCTTCCAGAACCTTCTGACCTACTTTAATCTGTAGTAGTTGCATGGCTGTCATTTTGTATCTCCATTCACATCATCTTGGGGATGCCTTCCACTTACGTGGGTTGATCCTCTGTTTCGTATCCCCTTCTTTGCTGTCCTTTTTTCTTTTTTAATTTTAATTGTACTTCAAGTGAAGGCTTACAGAACAAATAGTTTCTCATGAAACAGTAGTACACATATTGTTTTATGACATCGGTTAACAACCCCA
>NW_004444193.1:1076903-1096814 GCF_000243295.1 Trichechus manatus latirostris
CATCTAGCTGTACTGGACTCAGTCCGGTGAAGGCCTTGGTAGCTGTGGACAATTAGTCCTTCGGACTAATCTTTTCCTTGTATCCTGTTCTTTTCATTCTCGCTATTGCTGTCTATTTTTAAAGGACAAACGTGATAGCAGTCTTATCAGTGAAGAGACACACAAACTGCTTGTGATGTAGGCACTTTGAGTACTGGATTTGAGTACCTACTGGATGTTCATAGGAGTTCTTTGAGAATGCAAGCTGCCAGTCCCAGGAGACTTTGGGGGCCCATAGGCAGTTCAGGCCCTCCTACCAGCTAGTGGAAACTACCAGTCTTAATGGTAAGTTGAGCTTAGGTACAGCCACTCTTTCAGGAGATGGTCAGCAGGGAGTGTGTTAGCTAAATCCTTCTCCAGGCGGCCCAGGGGTATTTTTGGATAATCTTGAGCTTGTATTATATCTACCCAGCTTTCACTGAGTTTCAAATTCTAGGTTGAAAATTATTTTTACCTCAGAATTTTAAGATCATTTCTCCATCATATTTTAGGTTCCAGTGCTGCTATTGAGAAATATAAAGCTACTCTGATTCTTGTTTCTTTCTCTGTGACCTATTTTTTTCCTCTGGAAGCTTTCCAAATCCTCTCTTGTCCTTATTGTTCTAAAATTTTGCTATTTAAATATTATGCTGGATACTCATTGGACCCTTTCAATATGGAAATTAATATCTTTCAATTTTTGGAAAGTTTTATGAATTATTTATGGAATTACAGCCTGCCTTCTCTTTTCTATCGCTAGTCAGATTAGACTGCCCCTCTAATTTTCATATCTTTCCTCTTATTTCCTATCTTTGTTTTTTTGGCCCTACTTACTAAGAGAGTTCCTCAGTTTTATCTTCTATCTCTTCTACATTTTTTTTTTTTTTCCTCATATTCTTAATTTCTAACAGTTATTTTTTATTGTTGTTTATTCTTCAATGGATGTATTTTCTTCTCTTATGTCTCTGGATTTTGTTTGTTGTTCTTTTTTTTTTCCTTTCAGGTTTTCATTTCCCTAAATGGTTTGTTTCTTTCAGGTTGCCTTTTTCTGTTAATTTGTTTTATCTCTGTCTTTTATGTTAGGATTTTGTCACGTCTCGTCCTTGGCCATCTGCTCGCATGTAAGAATAACTTGTTGCCGTTGAGTCGATTCTGACTCATAGCAACCCTATAGGACAGAATAGAACTGCCCTCTAGGGTTTCCAAGGCTGTAAATCTTTTACGTAAAAAGGAGCCCTGGTGGCGCACTAGTTCAGCACTTGGCTGCTAACAGAAAGGTCTGCTGTTTGAACCAGCAACTGCTCTGCGGGAGAAAAATGTGGCAGTCTGCTTCTGTAAAGATTACAGCCTAGAAAACCCTATGGGACAGCTCTACTCTGTCCTATAGGGTCACTGTGAGTCAGAATCGACTAGACAGCAATGGGTTTGGTTTTTCTGGTAACCTTTCCATGAGCAGACTGCTGCATCTTTCTCCTGGAGAGTGCCTGGTGTTTCAAACCAAAAACCTTATTAGCAGCCAAGCACTTAAGCACTGCGCTACAGGGGCTCTAACAAGCTGAGGGGTAGCTCTGTGCGCTTCTATGTAAGGTGGTCTTGCTGGGCCATTTTGTTGGCAGTCTTTCACCTGAGCTAGCCAGATTCCCCAGAGAAGATTTTTCCAGTGTTTGCTGAGAACATACAGGTCTGACTCTCAGCATTTTGGAAGGAGGAAAAGGTTTGGGGACCTTCAGAATTCAATGTATAAGCTTTTACTTTATCTCCATGTGCCCAACAACTTTGCCTGGTGCCCTCCCAATTCAAACATCTTCTCTTTGACTCTCTTCAGTTAATTAACTCCAGTCTAGTACTCACATAGTGGTGGGGACTAGGGGTCTAACTGCTCTTAAACACACTTTCTGCCAGCCCTCCTGTGTATAGTCCCACATTTGCTTTTGCTTCTAAAAATACCTGGTGCCTGCAGTTCCTGACCCTTTGTGAGGTTCTGTGGTGCAGCTTGGTTGCTTTTCTACTTTCCCTACATTTGCTTTAAGATTCTAGGATTTCACAAATCAGTTACTACTAACCTCTGTGCTTTTTTAATGTCTACAGTTCTGTTGCCCTTATCTTTCCTATTCTCTTTGTTATTATAGGTTTATGCCTTTTAAAAAGTGGTCTTTTGACAACCATTTTACAGGGGTTTTCAGAGCGAACAGAGAGATAAATGGGTGTGCTCAACCTTCCAAATTTAACTGAAGTCCATTATGCAGTGTTTGGAGCATCGCCCCTTAAAATGATTTTATATTGAAAAATCTTTTATTCAGAAGCTATACTAATTTTATGAATTGCTGTATGAATCTAAAGTGAGATAGTTTTAATTATATTTGCATTCCTTGAAGGAGGCCCAGTGAAAGGTCGTAAGATAGTTGGAGGTAATCTCCCTGCACCTGTCTTCTCCCTTCTCTACCCAAAATACCAATTGCAACCTTCTTTAGCTTTCCTGATTTTAATTACTCCTGTGTAAATGAAAAGTTGATATATAAGATTTGGGTGTTTTATGCCTTTTTAGCTGTTTTAAACAGGGAGCATGAAGGGGAGTTTTGTTTATAGCCTGTGTCACATATTTATGCCTATCGTTGCATTTCGTTTCTTGACTGATATCCCTATATTATGGGGGAAAAAACATCCCAAAACTTTATTTATTTTTGCTTCTCTCATGCTATCTTTTCAGCTACCCAATCTGCATGTTTGTAGTAAAACATTTTGCTACATTGGAAATTTGTTTCCCTAACTCCCCTTATGATTTTACATCCTTAGGGCGGTTTTTAGACATTACTGTATGGTGTCTTAAGTGGAGCAGAAGCTGTCTCATTGTCATTACAGTAATAGTTCTACAAGTTTTCTTTTTCAACTTTTTATTTTGAAATATATACTCACAGGAAGTTGCAAAATAGTACATAGAGTTCCTTGTGCCCTTCATCAACCTTCCTCAGTGGGGACATCCTGTTACCTAGGTATTTTTAAGATATGTATTTTTTTTATATTATGTAATTCCATATAATTTTTAGTTTTAAATGTTTGAAATCCCTTAACTTCAGAATCCTGGGAAATTCAGTTCAAGTTGTGTAAATGTCGCCTCCTCAGAAGAAACCTTTCCTAATCACACTACCTCAAGTAGGTCTTCTATCCTCTATCTCCACACCAGTTACTATATATTCAGTCACCTTATATATTTACTTTATAGCTTTATCATCATCTGAAAGTGTCGTTTGTTTACGTATTTAACTTTATGGTCTGTTGTGTTCACCCCTTACCACTAGTACCTAGGAAAATGCCTGTCACAAATTAGGTGTTCAGTAAAATTTACTGATTTTTGACATACGATTTCTCTCTTCTTTTCTTTAATACCTTGAGGAGTGGAATAGTGTATAAATGGCCAGCTTTCCCAATTTTTAATAGAAGAGCGTACTTCTAGAGTATCTTAGCATTGAAGCACCCTGGGTGTGGGAATCTTTGTTCCTTTCTTCCATTTTTAGTTTGGACCACTGGAAGTTTCTTTTGGTTGGTGTTCTTATAAAAATAGTTTAATGGAAATTTTTGATCTTTTGATTTTTCTAGTAAATTTCATACTATATCCATTGTCCTGGTCATCTACCTTTTTACTGTCTCATCCTTATTTTCTGACTTATTTTGTAGGAAGTAATCATTAAGAAGAATTTTATAATATTTTAATTTTCTCCAAAAAAGCAGATGAGTGTTCTCCTATTCCTTTGAAAGTTGACAATGTTTGTTGTGCATCAAGATAAGATTATTTTTCTAGGACTCCTCTGAAATTGGTATGGTAGACTTGTTATTTTGTGTGTTACCTAATAACCACGTACATAGCAGTTCTTTCTATCAGATCATTTCTACTGTGGACTTAAGATTTCTCAGTAGGAACCATGCTTATTTGCAGTTCTCTTATTTAATTCTACCCATCAGAAGTCAGTTAAAAGGAAGAACTTCTAGCAGATATCAATATGCAAAATGGATACATGAACTGGTTTGTAATGCATCAGGGAAACCTCACAGTTATCTCTCTCCCTTAATTCTCTATTGGTCATTGCCTCCATATGGTCTCTGTATGTAGTGACTGTCAGCTAATTTGAGAAAAGATATAATGTTGTGGGCATATTGTATACAGGGTGTACCTAAATATTTCTCCCATCTCTAATTTAAGTTCAGCTGTGCTTGTCTGCTTAATTCTAAGGACACATGGCCAGTTGATATCAGTGAAGAAGAAAATTCCCACCTGTGTAAAAATAGTATCTTCAGTTTATTATTAATGACTTTGCTACATACTAGGTGCCACCATTAAACCCAGTGGTGAAATCCCCAATTGGCAGTGCCACAGTAATGAAGAGGCTAGATGATGTTGACTGCAATACTCCGGTGGAATCTTGTGCAGCATCTTGTGGCGGGATTGATGTAATGTAGTGAATCCCCAATTAGACAACCTAGCCTTTTTTTTTAAACAGAAAAACAGTGTGCCCTGCTGTCCTCCAAGGATTTCAAAGCCACAACGCCTTCAGGTAATTTCATTCCCAAGGTGTGGTTACGTATTATCAACTGTAAAGAAGCATGGAAGCTATGAGTTCTAATACTGTTTTTCTTACTAACTTTTTTTTTTTTTTGAGACAGGCTAGGGTTTGGTTTTTTATTAGTGAAATGTGTAATAATACTATTGACAGTTCTCACACTATCATGCTGAAGCCTAAGTTCTGCAAATAATGTGTGCTTTAAATGGACTTTGCAAAGGAAAAAATGTGTTAAACACTTATTAACAAGTTTTGCATTCTCATTGTTTTTTGAATGCTGTCTAACTGAATGCACTTATATTCTCTCAGCATAGACTGAGAAATGACATTTGTTTTAAGATAGTGTATATTTTTAAAATTTAATAACAAGCTCTACTAACTCTGTATTTTTCAGCCTTTGTCTATTGAAATGTAAGGTGAATGCTTAAGCTTTAATCAAGTGATTAATCAAATGATTACAACTCTCAAGATGGGTTAATATAATTCTTTCATTAACTTTTATAACCTTAAGTTAAATTATCATTTACATTTGTGTTTGTTAAATCTTAGTGAAATTAAAAGATTCTACTGCAGTATTTTTGTGACTAGGAGTGTGTTTTTCTTTGAGAGTTTTAGAAACTATGATTTATAGATGTTGTATTTAAAATTGCTTTCTAGTAGGATGGAATACTCCCAAATACATTCTATGAAGCCAGCATAACCCTGACACCAAAACCAGGTAAAGACACCACAAAAAAAGAAAGCTACAGACCAGTGTCACTCATGAACATTGACGCAGAAATCCTCAACAAAATTCTAGCCAGTAGAATTCAGCGACATATCAAAAAAGTAATTCACCTCGATCAAGTGGAATTTCTACCAGATATGCAGGGATGGTTCAGTATTAGAAAAACAATCAATGTAATCCGTCGCGTTAATAAGACAAAAGACAAGAACCACGTGATCTTATCAATTGATGCAGAAAAGGCATTTGACAAAGCCCAACACCCATTCATGATAAAAACTCTCAACAAAATAAGAATAGAAGGGAAATGCCTCAGCATAATTAAGGGCATTTATACAAAGCCAACAGCCAACATCATCCTAAATAGAGACAGTCTGAAAGCATTCCCCTTGAGAACGGGAACCAGACAAGGATGCCCTTCATCACCACTCTTATTCAACGTTGTGCTGGAGGTCCTAGCTAGAGCAGTCAGGCTAGAAAAAGAAATAAAGGGCATCCAAATTGGTAAGGAAGAAGTCAAAGTATCTCTATTTGCAGATGATATGATCTTATACACAGAAAACCCCAAAGAATCCACAAGAAAACTACTGGAACTAATAGAAACTTTCAGCAAAGTATCAGGATACAAGATAAACATACAAAAATCAGTTGGATTCCTCTACACCAACAAAGAGAACTTCGAAGAGTAAATCACCAAATCAGTACCCTTTACAATAGCCCCCAAGAAGATAAAATGCTTAGGAATAAATCTAACCAGAGACATAAAAGAGACCTGTACAATGAAAACTACAAGACACTACTGCAAGAAACCAAAAGAGACCTGCATAAGTGGAAAAACATACCTTGCTCATGGATAGGAAGACTCAACATTGTCAAAATGTCAGTTCTCCCCAAAGCAATCTACAGATACAGTGCAATCCCGATCCAGATTCCAAAGGCACTTTTTAATGAGATGGAGAAACAAATCACCAACTTCATATGGAAAGGGAAGAGGCCCCAGATAAGAAAAGCATTACTGAAGAAGAAGAACAAAGTGAGAGGCCTCACACTACCTGATTTTAGAACCTGTTATACCGCCACAGTAGTCAAAACAGCCTGGTATTGGTACAACAACAAATACATAGCTCAGTGGAACAGGATTGAGAATCTGGACATAAATTCATCTAGCTGATATTTGAAAAGGCCCAGAGTCCGTTAATTGGGGAAAAGACAGTCTCTTTAAGAAATCGTGCTGGCATAACTGGATATCCATCTGCAAAAAAACTGAAACAAGACCAATACCTCACACCATGCACAAAAACTAACTCAAAATGGATCAAAGACCTAAATATAATATCAAAAATGATCAAGATCATGGAAGAAAAAATAGAGACAATGCTAGGAGCCTTAGTACATGGCATAAACAGAATACGAACCATAAGTAACAATGCACAAACACTAGAAGAGAAACTAAATAACTGGGAGCTCCTAAAAGTCAAACACACTCACCAAAAGACTTCACAAAAAAAGTCAGAAGACAACCTACAGACTAGGAAAACAATTTTGGCTATGACAAATCCGGTTGGTGTCTAATCTCTGAAATCTACAAGATAGTGCAAAACCTCAACAACAAAAAGACAAATAACCGAATTAAAAAATGGGCAGAGGATATGAACAGGCACTTCACCAAAGAAGACATTTAGAAGGCTAGCAGACACATGAAAAAATGCTCACGATCATTAGCCATGAGAGAAATGCAAATCAAAACTACAGTGAGATACCATCTCATCCCGAAAGGCTAGCATTAATCCAAAAAACACAAAATAATAAATGTTGGAGAGGTTGTGGAGAAACTGGAACATTTCTACACTGTTGGTGGGAATGTAAAATGGTACAACCACTTTGGAAGTCGATCTGGCGCTTCCTTAAAAAGCTGGAAGTAGAAGTACCAAACAAACCAGCAATCCCGCTCCTTGGAATATATCCTAGAGGAATAAGAGCTGTCACATGAATAGATATATGCACACCCACGTTCATTGCAGCACTGTTCACGATAGCAAAAAGATGGAAAAACCTAGGTGCCCATCAGCAGATGAATGGATAAACAAATTATGGTATATCCACACAATGGAATACTACGCAGTGTTAAAGAATAATGATGAAGCCGTGAAACATAACATGGAAGAATGTGGAAGGCATTACGCTCAGTGAATTCAGTCAGTCACAAAAGGAGAAATATTGTTCTAAGACCACTATTATAAGAACTTGAGAAAAGGTTTAAACATAGAAGAAAACATTCTTTGATGGTTACGAGGGTGGAGTGGCAGGGAGAGGGATATTTACTAACTACATAGTAGACAAGAATTATCTTCAGTGAAGGGAAAAGACAGCACACACTACAGGGGAAGTCAGCACAACTGGACTAAACCAAAGTGAAGATATTTCCTGAATACAGCCAAACACTTCGAGGGACGGAGTAGCAGGGGTGGGGCTCCAGGGTTATGCTTTCAGGGGACATCTAGGTCAATTGGCATAACAAAGTTTATTAAAACGTTCTGTATCCTACTTTGGTGAGTGGCGTCTGGGGTCTTAAAAGCTAGTGAGGGGCCATCTAAGATGCATCAGTTGGTCCCAGCTCACCTGGAGTAAAGGAGAATGAAGAACACCAAAATTACAAGGGAAGTATTAGGCCAAGAGACTGAAAGGGCCACATAAACCAGAGACTGCATCAGCCTGAGACCAGAATTAGATGGTGCCCAACTACCACCAATGACTGCCCTGACAGGAAACACAACAGAGGGTCCCTGATTGGAGCAGGAGATGGGGTGCGGAACTCAAATTCTAGTAAAAAGACCAGACTTAATGGTCTGACTGAGACTGGAGGATTCCCAGAAAGCATGGCCCCTGGACTGTCTGTCAACCCAGAATGAAAACCATTCCCCAGGCCAACTCATCAGACAAAGATTAGACTGGATATGGGACTTAAGATGATACTCGTGAAGAATGTGCTTCTTATCTCAAGTAGATACATGAGACTAAATGGACAGCTCCTGTCTGGAGGTGAGATGAGAAAGCAGAGAGGGTCAGGAGCTGGTCAAATGGACACAGGAAATCAGGAGTGGAAAGGAGGAGTGTGCTGTCACAGTATAGGGAGAGCAATTAGGGTCACATAATAGTGTATGTATAAATTTTTATATGAGCCACTGACTTGAATTGTAAACGTTCCTTTAAAGTACAACAATTTAAGTTAAAAAAAAAAGACATGAAAAAAATTGCTTTCTAGTGCATCCAATTTTTAAGAAAGTACTAGATATTGTATACTTTTAAAATGAGTTTCTTGACTCATTTTAAATAAAAAGTAGAAAGTCCGTTTGAGATATTCTCAGTGACCTTATATTGAAACTCAGTAGGTGAAAGTAACGTATGTCTTCAAATACATTTGTTATGTCAGTATTGTTTGTTCTCTAGGTGGTAGCTTATGACCTCCCCCATGTGTTTCAACCACAACTACCTATCCAGACGTCTTTATCTCTGTGAGCGTGTACATCAAGGCCAGATAACTTCAAGTTACTGCTGATATATCTTCTCAAAAAGAGTAGTTATTATTATTAAGCTGGTAAAGATGTTAAGTGGAAGACTATAGTAACTGTTACGGTTGTTGATTAAGATAGATGTATTATTTCACTTGTTGAGTTGGCAATGAAAATAAATGTTAATAATTATACTGTCTTGGCCCTTTTCCATTTATTGTCACAGTAACCCATCAAACATATATAATGTTTGATAACAAATAGAAAATCAGCTTTTTATCCGTTATTTGTTTCATTATCTTGAGGAATCCCTGAATGTTCAGTTGTCAACCAAAACATAAGAAAGCACATGCTGAAGGTATAAATGCTTATCATTGATCAGATAAATAAACTGTTTCAAGCCAAGAGTACTTTTTTAGTGTTTTAGTTTTCAAAATAAGCATTAATATTCTTGTGTTCAAATCTGACAGCTTATTGAATAGCAGTGAAAATACATATTTGTCCAGTTTTCTTTTAAAGTTAATAATGCTGAATAATATAGGTAGAGACCAAAGTAATTTGAAATGTATCTTCTCTATGGGTTTTGTGCTACTGTACCAGGAAGATAACTTTGTTTTGCCTGTACTGTTAGAGTGGGTTTAGTTCTTCAAAAAAAAATTTTTTTTCCCCACCTGTTTGAGAAGCACAGGTGGTATTGGTCAGATTATTCACTAATCAGTGTTTTTATGAAATAGAATTTCATTACTCTTATTTAACGAGGAGATGATCAATTCAAAGAGTACAAGTAGCTTTTAAAAGTAGTGGAATTATGAAATTGGAAATGCACAATTTAAAATAGAAGTTGCCTAATCACAAAGAGGCCTAGAAAATGAAAGCATAGCATGTCATCTGTGACTGCCTTTGGTTGAGAGTCTTAACTAACTGGGAAGTAGTTGTCTTCCTGACTTGAATATTTAACTCCTGTCAAGGAAAGGAGGCTGGTGTTATGTAGTCTTTGGCAAACTGCTAGATCCATTGCAACAAAAATTTGCAGGTCATTTTTACCAGGGATCTCAAATTACTGTTGCTAGAATAGGTTTCTCAGTGTTATCTTTTTTTAAAAATCTTTCTCTCCCTCTCTAATGAGACCTTCACAATTTAATCAGTCTTAAATACTGCTTTCTTTGTGTAACTCTCCTTTTCAAAACTTTCAGGAATCCCTGTTACCCATATTAAGTCCAGACCTCTGGATTTGTATATGCAGTTGAGCTCAGTTTGTCATTCTGTTACCATCATTTCTTTGCTCTGTCTAGGTTGTTTAATTCACTCATTTAACAGATACTTACCAGTGCTCGCTTAGTGCCAGGTAATTCAGCAGTGAACAAGACGCACAGAAGTCTGCTCTCGTGTTATTTATTTTCTTACTGAGGGAAGAGAGACTATCAATCAGTAAACCTATGACTATGATCATTTGAACACTTACGAGATATTAAATATTAGAAATAAGTCAGTGACTATCTCTTTTTAGGCTTCTGTTAACTTGTCTTTCCCAGTAAATTTATTATTATTATCTTCTTCTTTTCGTGTATGTTGATTAATAGCATGGGCTTTGGAGCTAGACAGCCTGGATTTGAATATGAGTTCTGCCACTGACTGGCTATGGGACTGTAGACAAATTCCTTATCATCTCCATTTCTCAATTTCTTCATCTCCAAAGGGGGTATAATAATAGAAAATAATCCATAGGGTTCTTTTAAAGATTAAATGAGTTAATCACACAAGTATTTAAAATAGTGCTTGGTACATAGTTACAATTCAGCAAAAACAGGCCTTTTTTGGGGGAGGGAGTACATAATTTCCTGTTAAAATGCACCCTCAAATTGAAGTGTACAAAAATTGAAATATGCCAGCACAAAATCCTGTGTCTTTTTACCATGGTTTTTTGTTTTAGCATATAATAGTGCTAGTATAAATACTATTATCTTGATAGCATTAAATCCAAGAAAAAAATACCCCTAAGGCAATCTAGAGGAGCCCTGGTGGTGCAGTAGTTAAAGCGCTCAGCTGTTAACTGAAAGATCAGTGGTTCAAACCCTTCAGCCGCTCCGCAGGAGAAAGATATGACAGTCTGCTTCCATAAAGATTTACAGGCTTGGAAACCCTGTGGGGCAGTTCTACTCTGTCCTGTAGTGTCACTATGCATCAGAATCAACGTGAAGGCACCAGGTTTGGTTTTGGGCTTTTTGGAAGGCAATCAAATTATATTTATTCTACTTTCTGCCTCTTTATTAGGTGTGTTAAATTGTACCTTAGTAACTTGCCCAGTTAGTTCAGAGTGAACAGATTGGACTTCTTTTCTGACAACTTTAATTCATCTGTGTATTAATCTAAAAATTAGCCTACTGTGCATTGGTAGAATTAAGTGCATATTTAGGGACTTATTTTCCTTTATCTCTAAAATCATTATCAACTAAATTAACTTTCAAAGATTCTTCCAACTCTACAGTTCTATGAATGACTCTTATATGTCTTACTGTTTTTCTGTTCCTACTGTCAGAGGCTGTCACCTCAGCAACCTCCTAATTTGTTTCCCTCCCTCCAATCTCTTTGTCCTTTTAGTTTGTCCATATACATTAATATTTGATTAAAAGTTTAAAAATAATCCTTTTATCACCTACTTTACTCAAGAAACTATAGTAGCTGTCTCCTGCCTGAAGAGTGGAATATAGCCCTTAGCTTGCCCTTTTTCATAATTAGGCTTCTGTAATTTCTGTTGTTACTGTCGATACTAGATTCTGATTTTCAACATATACGCTTCATTCCAGTGAAGCCCGTAAACCCGTTACCATAGAGTCGATTCCAACTCATAGTGACCCTATAGGACAGAGTAGAACTGCTCTATTAGGGTTTCCAAGGAGTGGCTGATGGATTCGAACTGCCGACCTTTTGGTTAGCAGCCAGATGGCTTAACCACTGTGCCACCAGGGCTCCAAGTTAAGCCAATGTTACTACAGTTTTTTGTCTTGATATGTATGTATCGGGCTCATTCTTCTTGTGACACTCGTTAGTTTTGTTTTAATACTGTGCTCCTATTCTTTCTGTACCCTTTCGCCCCTACTACTTCCTGGAGAAACGTACCTGTTTTCCAGGTTTAGCTCGAATTTTACTTCTTCTGTCCCTAAAATATATAGAGAAATACACATTTCTGTATTAATTATGTAAGGGCTTATGTGTAATACTAAAACATTGTTTTAGCATGTTTTCCATGAGCATATAATAGTGCTGGTATAAAATATGTGCTTAGTAAATGATCATTTCCTTGCAAATTTTAAGGAAGAACCTCTTATATGTAATTTATTCTTCCACCTAATTACCTCCCCTTTGGTTTTATAGAGGCTGCAAGTCGGGCCATAGTCCAATTCCTGGAAATCAATCAGAGTGAGGAAGCCAGTCGAGGCTGGATGCTTCTGACAACAATTAATTTGTTAGCCTCCTCTGGTCAGGTGAGTTCTTGGTTTTCATGTTTGATAACTCAAACACTTTTTGTACCTCGTGAGATTTTGTTAAATTCAGTTCATCATTATATTCAAATAAGATTTTGTGATAATCATAGTGTTCTTCTATTTCTTCTTACATATTATTTCATGCTTCTTATAGCATCTCTCTGAGGTTGATGTTTTATGTATTTTACACAGGGGGAAATGCACGGCTTAGAGCAGTGTTTCCCATCTTTGTCGTGTCATAACACACATAGAGAATGATACCATTGTGTAGCACACTGGGGAAAGAGACTTGACTGCTTTGGTAGGAGGCAGGTAGCCCAAGAGCTCTGGCTCCATCACACCCAGCCCAACACAGTCCATAACCCACGTTAAGGAAACTCTTGTTTAGAAGAGTCACTGTTCATCTAAGGTGACTCAGCTAATAAGGAAAGTACTTGTAAAAAATTTCTAATTTTATGAAAAATAAGAAAACATCGACATTTTCAGGATAATATACATTCCCCTCTCTGTCACAGGATTTATTCTAAATCATCTTTAAGCATTTGTCATGGTAGATGTTGCATGTATTTGTTAATAAACTGTTTGGATACTGATTTTTAGCCCTTGATGTTTCTACAAAAACTAGGGTAGAATTACCTATTAAAGTCAGTGTAAAACTTGGGAATATCCATGGCTAAGTTACAGTGAACTTTCAAACTCCTCACATCATTTAATAATGGAATTAACAAGAGTGACTGTGGCACCAGTCATGGTACAGTGACTGGCCACGGCAGAGACAATGCATATTTCTTACTAACCATGTCCTCACACTAGTCACTAACACAGAGTACGTAGCGCTTGAAATTTTTTTTCCCCTGGAATGATCTATTTCCTTTTTTGTTTGTTCTTTCTTTAATTCAGAAAGGGAATTGGGGTGACCAGCTTGTCCTGGTTTGCTCGAGATATTCGCTGTTTTAGCACCAAAAGCCTTGCATCCCAGGAACCTCCTCGGTCCTGGCAAATCGAGATGGTTTTTCAGCCTAATTAACCTTCAGATAATTCTGAAGTAGGCAGTGGTTTTCATGTATCGGGAACCTGCCACATGACTATCAAAATCCCAATTCTCTTTGTCCTTGATGGTAGCTAGGAATGCTTCTGTGTGACTGTGCCAAAATTTGTTTTTGTTTAGAATTAGCATGTAAAGGAATACGTTTTAATTGGAATATTTCTAAGTTTTATTCCTTTTTTTTCCGGTGTTCTATTTCTCTTTCTTGATTGTGAGCAGAGACCGTGTCCTACCATAATACCTAACATGTAGTAGAGACACAGTAAATGTGGATTAACGTAAACCTGCACAAATGGATGTTGTTGTTGTGTTAGGTGCTGTTCAGTCGGTTCCAACTCATAGTGACTGTATGTACAACAGAGCAAAACACCGCCCGATCCTGCACCATCCTCACAATCATTATGCTTGAACCCAAGTGGATAGGCAGCCTTAATAAAAGAATCAGGAGAAGCCTTTTCACTTAAAAAAATTAACAAGTGTTGCCAAATACCATTTTAGATACCAAGTTATACTCTAAATCTGCCAGTATTAAGACGAAAATGAATTTTGCATTCCAGAGAGGGAAAGCTAGTAATAATCCAGCTGGAAAAAGAGACTCTTAAAAAGAAAATTCAGTGTTGATTTTGAGGTGATTTTTTTTGTTTATTTGAGTGCCGTTTTCTGCTGGCCGCAGAGATGCAGAGATAACTGAAGTCCTGACTCAGCATGTAGACAACAGAGATGAAGCAGATAAAGACAAAACCACAAAATGCAATAAAGGGTTATGTATAATGCTAGGAGTTCCTGCATGGCGCAGACAGTTAACATGCTTGCCTGATAACTGAAAGATTGGAGGTTTGAGTCTACCCAGTGGTGACTTGGAAGAAAGCCTGACGATCTACTTCTGAGAAGTCAGCCATTCATAACCCTATGGACCAGAGTTATTTTTTTTTGCCACACCTTCTGCTAAGTGGTCACCTGCTAGCATCTATTACTATGGAAGAAGGGGAGAAGGGATATTGGTAGGAAAATAACCTGTCATCACCACAATCACATACTGTGCAATCTTTTTTTTTTTTTTTTTTTATTGTGCTTTAAGTGAAAGTTTACAGGTCGAGTTAGTTTCTGATACAGAGCTTTATACACACACTGCTATGTGACCCTAGTTGCTATCCCTATGAAGAGTCAGTACACTCCTCCTTTCCACCCTGGATTTCCCATGTCCGTTCAACCAGCTCTTGTCCCTTTCTGCCTTCTCATCTCACCTCCAGACAGGATCTGCCCATTTAGTCTCACGTATCTAATTGAACTAAGATGCGCACTCTTCATGAGTATCATTTTATGTCCAGTCTAATATTTGTCTGAAGAGTTGGCTTCGGGAATGATTTTAGTTCTGGGTTAACAGAGAGTCCGGGGGCCATGTCTTCTGGGATTCTTCCAGCCTCAGTCAGACCGTTAAGTTCTGGTCTTTTTACTAGAATTTAAGTTCTGCACCCCACTTTTCTCCTGCTCCTTCAGGGACTCTCTGTTGTGTTCCCTGTCAGGGAGGTCATTGGTCATAGCCGGGCACCATCTAGTTCTTCTGGTCTCAGGCTGATGGAGTCTCTGGTTTATGTGGCCCTTTTTGTCTCTTGGGCTGATATTTTCCTTGTGTCTTTGGGGTTCTTACTGTGCAATCGTGAGTGAGTTTCTTTTTTCTTTTTTTAAAACCACATTTATTTTTAAGTTAGCTATCTTTTTTTTTAATTGTGCTTTTAAGGAAGTTTTACAGAGCAAATTAGTTTCTCATTAAACAGTACACATTTTGTTTTGCGACATTGATTGCCAACTCCATGATATGTCAACATTCTCCTTTTCTTGACCTTGGGTTCGCCATTATCAGCTTTCCTGTCTCCTTCTGCCTTCTTATCCTTGCCCCTGGGCTGGTGTGTCCATTTAGTCTCATTTTGTTTTATGGGCCTGTCTAGTCTCTGACTGAAGGATGAACCTCAGGAGTGACTTCAGTACTGAGTTAAAAGGGTGTCCAGGGGCCATACTCTCGGGGTTTCTCCAGTCTCTGTCAGACCAGTAAGTCAGGTCTTTTTTTATGAGTTAGAATTTTGTTCTACATTTATCTTCAGCTCTGTCCGGGACCCTCCATTGTGATCCTGTCGGAGCAGTCAGTGATGGTAGCCAGGCACGATCTAGTGCTGTACTCACTCTGGTGGAGGCTGTGGTAGTTGTGGTCCATTAGTCCTTTGGGCTAATCTTTCCCTTGTGTCTTTGGTTTTCTTCATTCTCCCTTGCTCCAGATGGGGTGAGACCAGTAGAGTATCTTAGATGGCTGCTCATAGGCTTTTGAGACCCCAGATGCTACTACCAAAATAGGATATAAAACATTTTCTTTATAAACTATGCTATGCCAGTTGAGCTAGATGTTCCCTGAAACCGTGGTCCCCAGCCCTTAGCCCAGTAATTCAGTTCCTTAGGGAGTTTGGATGTGTCTATGAAGATTCCATTGGAGCACAGTTCTATTCTGACACACGGGAGGTCACCATGAGTTAAAATCAGCTTAATGGCAGCTGGTTACTGGTTGGTTGATATAAAAAAAAAAACCCATTGTCGTCTAGTCGATTCCAAGTCATAGTGACCCCATAGGACAGAGTAGAACTGCTTCATGAGATCTCCAAGCCACATCTTTCTCCCGTGGAGCAACTGGTCCCTCCTCATAACATGTCCAAAGTATGTGAGAGAAGGTCTCGCCATCCTTGCCTCTAAGGAGCATTCTGGCTGTACTTCTTCCAAGACAGACTTGTTTGTTCTTAGTTTTCAAGTACATTATATTGTTTGATTTCTTGACTGCTGCTTTCACAGGCGTTGGTTTTGGAGCCAAGTAGAATGAATCCTTGACAACTTCAGTCTTTTCTCCATTTATCATGATGTTGCTTATTGGTCCATTTGTGAGAATTTTTGATTTTTTTATGTTGAAGTATAATCCATACTGAAGGCTGTAGTCTTTGATCTTCATATCAGTAAATGCTTCAAGTCCTCTTCACTTTCAGCAAGCAAGGTTGTGTCATCTACATATCACAGATTGTTAATGAGTCTTCTTCCAATTCTGATGCCCCACTCTTCTTCATATAGTCTAGCTTCTCAAATTATTTGCTCACCATACAGATTGAATAAATATGGTGAAAGGATACAACCCTGATACACACCTTTCCTGATTTTAAACCATGCAATATCCCCTTGTTCTGTTCAAATGACTGCCTCTTGGTCTATGTACAGGTTCTGCATGAGCACAATTAAGTGTTCTGAAAGTCCCATTTTTTGCAATGTTATCCATAATTTTTTATGATCCACACAGTTGAATGCCTTTACATAATCAGTAAAACACAGGTAAACATCTTCTTGGTATTCTTTGCTTTCAGCCAAAATCCGTCTAACATACTGTAGGCACTCAGTAAATATTTGAAAGCAAGGTAAATAATCAACCCATTGATGCCAACCCATTGATCTCTAGTGCTGTCAAACTTTGACTCCAAACTGCACCATGGAAAATTTTGATAAATGTATCATACTTTGTAACAATATTGAAATGTTTACTGTAAAAAGATCTGAAATTTCTTCCTCTGAGACTCTTTGAAAATAATACAGAGGTTTATTTGTGTCACTGATGGCTACAACTCTCACGTGTCCTTCTAGCCTTAAGAAGTTATGATAACAATAAAGATAAAATGACATAAATAGTAAAGCAACTACTAATATACAATTTATTTAGTGTTTAATATATCTTTGCATATATTATTTTATATAACCCTCATATTAACCCTAAGAATTATATACCATACGCCTACTCCTCACTTATTGACTATTTCATTATCTGATATTTCACATTTACCACAATAGTAAAAAATCTACTATCTGACTATTTTGCTCATTAATGACATATGTCTGGCAGTAACAAATGCTGAGGTGCAAGGCGAGAGTAATGCTTGCAGTGATGGTTAAGGTTATGTGTCACCTTGTCTGGACCATGATTCCCAGGATTTGGCAGTTATGTAATGATGTAATTTGACAGTTGTGTAATGATGTAGTCATCCTTCATTTTTTGATCTGATGTAGTCATCCTCCATTTTCACGTAACATTGATTTTTGCATAACAACATGGACTTCGGAACCTAACCATGTTGATAAGCGAGGAGTAGGTATGTATGCATTTTACAGAAGAGAATCTGAGAGAAACTGCTGTTTAGAGAAACTTAACAATAAAGTTAAATAGTTTGCTCAAGCTCATGGTTAGTGGCTTTTTTCTGAATCCCAAAAAGCTGGGATTAAGAGACGTGCTGTCTCTTGATAAATAAAATAGCTAAATAACCAAGAAACAAACAAAATACCAAGATTAGGTTATATCAAGTTTCTTCCAAAGGGATAAATTGAGTATTTTTCAGCATGGAGTCTTTTTTTTTTTTTTTTTTTATTTTATTCTTGCAGTCCTTTAAAAGATTATTTTGCTATATTCGTTGGCTTAAAATTTGTGAGTTACTCAGCTGTACCACTTAATTGCCTAACTATAGTTAGGTCTGTCTATCTATTCACTTATTTATTGTTTTCCAGAAAACCGTGGACTGCATGACAACGATGTCAGTGCCTTCCACCCTGGTTAAATGTTTATATCTGTTTTTTGACCTTCCACATGTGCCTGAGGCAGTTGGAGGTGCACAGAATGAGCTACCTCTAGCAGAACGTCGAGGACTACTCCAGAAAGTTTTTGTACAGGTGAGGAGGGTGCTATTTGCATAGACATCTGTACATCTCTATTTAAAGTGAAATGGGTACGCTCCTTCATAGATGTTCTGTCTATTGCATTTTCTATAGTATTTCACTGTATTTCTTATAATATGACTGTATTTAATATAATTGTCACATTTTTTGAATCCACAAGTTTCTTTTCAGGAATATTTGGGTGACACATTAGCAAGTTTGTTACTCTGAACAGATTCAACTATTATGCTTTCCTTTGATACATCAATAACCTGTCTAAAACAAACTAAGGAAGGAAGACTTTCATTGACAATCATGTTAAGATTTAAATGATATTTCTTACAATGTCAGGAAATTCTAAGTTATCATTTATATGTAGAAAGTCCCTAACCTATGAACATTTGATTTATAAAATACACTTTATTATAGTAGCTGCTGCCACCTTCTCTGGCCCCTGACTGTAAAGCGCTTTTTCCTCACTGTTGCCACTATTCTTTTAATAGCATTATGGGTTAAGTAGACTTTTGTTAGCTACTCTGGATATATAGTCATCATTTATGATATACTCTCTTAGGAGAAAAATTTCAAAACAAGCAATCTGTAAACCTTAGAATACAATCTGTCTATGGTCCTAGTGGAGCCCTGGTGACGCAGTGGTTAAGAGCTCAGCTGCTAACCAAAAGGTCAGCTGCTGGAATCCACCAGCCACTCCTTGGAAACCCTATGGGGCAGTTCTAATCTGTCCTGTAGGGTCGCTGTGAGTTGGAATCGATTAGACGGCAGTGGGTATGGTCCTAATACAGTATAAAAAGCACATGTTTAAGTCCAGGTCTGGGCCTGTGAAATTTTTTAACCTGAGATGCCAGTTTTTCATTGTAAAACAGACAATAATACCTACTTAAAGGATTTTTGTAAAGATGAAATGAAACAATACATAAAGGTGTGGTTCTTTGTTTAGTATATAGTAGACATTAAATAAAAATAACTTATTGCTGCCTCTGCCCCACCACCACTACCATTGGTGAGCTGAAGGAGAGAGAATAAAGAGGATGGCCATCTGCAGTACTGAGGTAGAGCTGGGCACAAATGATTGCATGCTCACCTCGTGTTCCTGGTGTCTTTAGTGCCAGGGTGACTTTACTTTGTAGAGGTGCTGGGAAGGGGAAGACTAAGGCAATTTTAGAAAAGACTGGGATTATCGAACAGGAATGCTAATTCAACAAATATATATGAGCACTTGTTTTATTAGATAGTTTTGTATTAGTGGCTTACATCCGTTATCTCATGATTTGCAGAACAGCCCCATGTTGCCAGAGGTTTTGTTTTACTCCAAAATGATAATGTGAACAAACAGCAGAAATAGGATTAGAACTCAGGTTTATCTGACTCTTAAATTAGATTGATTGAGGAAAGCAATGGGAATATATGGAGTAAATCACATAAGAATTAAAGCTGCCCTAAGCCATTCCTGATGAATATAGCATGTGTCAGTGTGTCAGTCTTTGCTGATTAGGATAGCCAAATGCAACCCACTACTCTACAGTCGATCCCAACTCATAGCTAGCCTGTAGACTAGGGTAGAACTGCCCGGTAGGGTTTCCAAGGCTATCATCTTTACAGAAGCAGACTGTCAAATCTTTCTCTTTCAAGGCACTGGTGGGTTTGAGCCACTGACCTTTTGGTTAGCAGCCGAACTCTTAAACACTGCGCCTCCAGGGCTCCTTGATTAGAATTGCAGTCCCACAGCCCCGTGAAACAAATTGGGACTAATGAGGTACAGTAGTCCAGTGACAAGGGCCAGAAGGCAGAAGGGGACAAGGAAGCTGGTGATAGGGAACCCAAGGTTGAGTAAGGATAT
>NW_004444193.1:1096914-1228836 GCF_000243295.1 Trichechus manatus latirostris
AAAAAAAAAAGGTTGAGAAGTTAGAGGGTTGACATGTTGTGGGGTTGTTAACCAATGTCATAAAACAACATGTGTACTACTGTTTTCATGAGGAACTGTTTGTTCTGTAAGCCTTCACCTGAAGTACAATAAAAAAAGTTCTGCTACAAGAAAAGTAAAAAAAAAAAAAAAAAAAAAGAATTGCAGTCCCATCCAAGTAAAGCACCCCCTTAGGCAATAAATGGAAGCTCCATTTTATACTCCTAATATCTAAGTATGAGCAGAACCTATTCAACGGCACTTAACAACAATACCTAAATAAGTGTAGCAAAGTTCCCTTTTGAAACTTAATTTTTTTCTGAAACTTAAATATTTTTTCTGAATTTCAAAGCAATAGGTGCTGACTTTCAAATAGTGTGGGACTCATTTTAGTATATTAGAGTCCTGAATGTAAGGCCAAAAGGGTAATTTAAATCTAACTCCTCACTTTACATTTGTGGAACCTGGTATCCATGCATGTAATCCACAGCAGGTGAGTGGCCGGGATTAGAACCTAGGTCTCCTAACTCCCATTCCAGTGCTCCTTTTAGTGCCTCACTTCCTTGTTTTACCTCCTCATCACCCACTAAACATTATTTTCATCAATTTGTGTAGAAACCAATTGAGAGAAACTTATTAAATATTTTAAGAGCACAGTATTTGTGATGGATGAAATCCTCATGTTTATATTACGTGACAGATGGTTTTCTGAGACCGTAGCAGTTGGTACTGCTTCATGCAGGCATTTGTTTTCGTCACTTGGGTTGATGTGGTCAAGTGTTGCTCTGCCACTCTTGGCTTGACTTTGTAACACAGTCCCTGCAAATAAAAGAGGTTAATACGGGGGCAGAGAAGGAATGAGGAATGAGTTAGACTTTGTAGTTTTCTAGTCTCTAAAATGAGAAGATTGTATTAGATGATTTCTAAGGATCCTTTTGCCTCTAAAGGTTAAGAACCAATGATCTTAAGAGGCAGTAAGTTCAAGGAATCATTAAATCTAGTTTATGTTTGAGAACATGCATTTGATTTCAAGGACAGCATTTTATTTTTTAAAAATTAGACATCTTTTTTTCTTTTACAAGTTAGGGAAATGACATCAGTCCTCTAATCACATAGGAGCAGTGTCAGAACCTGCGAAAAGTATAACCAACTGTATACTACTCTGAGTATCTACCATTTTGCTACATTTGACTAACTGTACCAATAGAGATAGATACATATAGTACACATATTAATGAACATTTGGTATCCAGTGGTTTCTCCAGGATTTATTTATTTATTTTGGCCTTTCCCTATATTCTTGTAACACTTACTTAATCCCTGTCCACATTTACTGATTTATAAGTATTTTATTGTTTCTCTGAATTCTTAATCCCTTTTTTTCTTCTTCTTGATATCTGGCAGCTACAAATTAGAAAGCTCTTATGTCTAAGCAAGTTCTTGCACTGAAGAGAATAGGAAAAGCAAGAACTAGTTTTCCTGAGACAAGGCATTTGTATTTCAAATACCTGTCTTTACTTAGCAGTTTCTCCCACCGATGTTGAAATTACAAAACTTATGAGGTACTTTTCTTGCAGGAGAATAAAATTATTTTATAAATTATAGTTACTCATTGTATATGTGTTTGAAAAATATTTAGACGAAAAAATTTAACACAGAGAAAGAAAGTTAACTTTTCCTGGCCCTGAATTGAGATTAGAGGGAAGAATCTATTGAGCACAGATACCACAGTTAAATTCACCAAGTAGCAGGCTCTTAGTACTACATGCCCTAATGTAGTATGTGTTTTGCAAATCATAGTGAAGGGCTAAGTTCTCATTCAGCGTTTGAGAAGCTTTGAGTCTTCTTCGAAAGCTAGACTTTAGAAGGTTTTTGGCAACTAGACAAAAGATTCTCTCCAAATTAAGATAATTTGTATTATTCTGATTTTTCTTTCTACTTTCTACTTTGACAATACCTTTACGTTTAAAGATCTGTTTTTACATTTTCATCTCCCTAAACCTGTCCTCTTTGGAGAAGAAAATTACATTGCACTGTGGTGAACTAGGTATTAAAAAGCTAGATTAGAAAAATAAAATGTTGACCTTGACAGTTGCTGCTGTTTTATTCTGTTTCAAAGCAAGACATGTAAAAATACCTTGGTGAAAAGAGGATGGTAAGTATAGACGATTTTCTTAAAATAAGCATATATAAGTAGGGATCGTTTTCTGTCTTCATAACATACTTCTAAGTTATAGATGTCTTTCTACATTTGAATTTTTCGATGATATTCAGATTTAGTCCTTTTCTGAAGGGAGTCCCGGAGTGGCACAAATGGGTAAGTGCTGGATTACTAGCTGAAAATTTGGTGGTTTGAACCCACTCCAAGGTGCCTCGGAAGAGAAGCCTGGTGATGGGCTTCCAAAAGGTTGCAGCCGTGAAAACGCTGTGGAGTAGTTCTGCTCTGCACACATGGGGTCACCAAGTGTTGGAATTGAATCGACGACAACAGCAACAGTCTTTTCCACCTCCTCCCTTTCCCCAGCCATTTATGTACTAATAGATATCTTTGTTTTGTTTTGATTTTTGTTTGTATTTTAGATCTTAGTGAAACTCTGCAGTTTTGTTTCTCCGGCAGAGGAGCTGGCTCAAAAAGATGATCTCCAGCTTTTATTCAGTGCAATAACCTCTTGGTGCCCTCCCTATAACCTGCCTTGGAGGAAGAGTGCCGGAGAAGTGCTTATGACCATATCCCGTCATGGTCTTAGTGTCAATGTAGTGAAGTATATTCATGGTGAATATCTCTTTGTCTTCATTTTAAATGCTCTGAATTTCTTCCATTTATCTTTTCCTCATATTGTGACAGATTTATTTTTAATCTCTCAATTCTCCAAAGATTCTCTTTTAAATTAAAAAATAAATTTGCTAGGAGAAAAATTTTTGTTTTTGCATAGTGGGACATTTCAAATGTAAGAAATGATGTGTATCTGTAAAAATTAAAATAATTTCATTGGGATGTCAGTGTTGAATTGAAAGATAATGCAAATTCTATGTCATATCCTATTCTCCCCTCTTTTTACTAAAAAAAAAAAGAAAAAGGAATTGTTTTTACATGCTATAGTTTCAAGTCTTTTTGAAGGATATTTCATAAGTAGCTAGCTATTCTGTCTAATATAGATAGATGGAATTATGTGGATTCTGTATCAGCACCATTATGTTTAACTTATGTATGTCAAATATCTTTTAAAATATCTAATTAGGAGGTAACTGCTTTAGCATTGCATATTGTCTACTTATTTTATGCATATATATTATTCTGAAAATCTTTCAGATTACCTTTATACAACTGTTTGTTCACTTACAATTATTAAATGATTTATGTGAAAATCCAGCACCTAATACACTAGTCATTACATGTTTCTTTTCCTCTATTCTATGTTCAGTCTCTTTAGCTTTTGTTCTGTGACGCTAGTTTTCCTTATACAAATAAAGTTCACTAAAGATAAGAGAGAGAATCATCTTTGAATGCCATGAATCCTCAAAGTCAGTGGTAGAGTAAGATTGTTTTTTAAGCTAGTAATATGTAGTACAAAATATATTTACTAATTTCTGTATCTCATTGCTCCACATTCATTCTGACTTAAACTTCTAATTATTGAATTTCTCTTAATTAACTTAGAAGATAGTTTTTCATCTTTTTTGCTGTATCAATATAAAATATCATTTGACAGTAGCCAATCATTTTGTTTAATGATAAAACATCGAAATATAACATAAAAGTATAATGAATGTCAACCATTTTCAGCACTTCCGGTATTATCCTTGGTTTAGTACTTAGAGGCAGAGCTTTTCCAGTGAATTTGAAACTTATATTTACTTTTAGAGTGTGTAACATTTGTCTGTAGCATTTTATAGATACACTAATATTTAGTGTTTCACTAAACACCTGTTAAGAGTGAAGAAAATTTTCTTAAGCAATTGACATAAATAATACATATGTATTTAATTATTTATTCTTGCAGAAAAAGAATGTTTATCTACATGTGTACAGAATATGCAGCAATCAGATGACCTGTCTCCCCTAGAAATTGTTGAAATGTTTGCTGGGCTTTCTTGTTTCCTCAAAGATTCCAGTGATGTTTCTCAAACACTTTTGGATGATTTTCGGATATGGCAAGGATATAATTTCCTTTGCGATCTCTTGCTTAGGTAAAACCCCACAATATAAGAATGTATTTTAAGTGTCTACTCAGTCGTTTTTATCAAAGGAAACAATACGATTTGAGGTTACAGGAAAAAAGAATAAAGCACTTATTTAATGTATACTTGAGTGTCCTCTTGGGTGCCTCTCTTTATTTCTCTTCTGCCAACAGAGTACAAAAAAACTGAATTTAGAGTTAAAATGACAGATTCAGGCTGCAAGTATGGTGAGGCAAAGGTTAGATATGTGAATAAGTCTGCTCTTCTTTAGTAGCTGAGGGAAGAGAGTTTAAATGAACTGATTAACATAAACACTTGTTGCTTAATTATATTTTTGGTTATCTTTATTTCATAGTACTTCGGTGTTGTTATTAATGTAGTTAATAATGAATAAATATGTAAATTAAATGAGACCATACAAATATGTATATAAAACAAATTAGTCACTCAAAATGTTTCACTATCCCCTTTCCCTTCCCAAATGGTACATGCATGCATGTAATGGGAGAAAGTGACTGGTTTCAGATTTTATTAGGAAAAAGATACTCATTCCCCACTAACTGTTCCTAGGCCTTTTTGTTATTTTTAAATCATTTGGTCTGTTGTAAGACAACTCTGTTTTGTAAACTTCTTGTTTCTAACACCAGTTTAACTTAGTTGCCATTAGTTAAAACTAGGCAAATCACAAGAATATAATTTTGCATGTGTGTGCAAGAATATAATTTTGCATGTTTGTATGTTTATGTGAAGTTGTTATTGATGAAATAACCACTTCACATTACTAGTGGGTGCTGACTGGTGCAGTCCTTCGAGTGTACAGGCTGATAAAATATTATCAAAATCTTTAAAAATATTGATACTCCTTGAATAATAATTTCACTTCTGGTTATTGATCTTGAAGATAAAATCCTAAGTGTAGATAAAATTTTATGTTAGTGCTCTTGTATTTGACTTCTGCTACTCTACCTCCTTTCCCTCAAATCTAAACGGCCAACCACAGATTGACACAGTGGATGTGATGGGCCTTTAAAACGTGTGTCTATGGAGAGCTTATACTGATATGGAGAAGTACATGTATAACACTGGTAATTGCAAAAAAAACAGATTACATACGAAAATATATTTAAAAACTAAATTTTACACAGTAAAAAGACAAATTTTAAAAATATATCAGTGTTAAAAGTCTTCGTGAATCTAAGCATACTTTTTCTTCTTTTTTTGACTTTGTTCATTCTCCAAGTTTAATGAAAATAATTACTTCTGTTATGGGGAAAAGCACAGTAAATCTTTAAAGGTATTTGTTGCACCCCGTTTTATGTTCTCAGTAAGGCCAAGATCAAGAGATAAGTTCACAAGGACCTCAGTGGTCTTTTTGAAGGAATTAAGGTTATTTCCAAAAATTGTTGGATTCCTAAAACTTTATTTAAATGCACTCTGAGAATACTTGAATTAATTGATGATACAAGTAATATTCTTAAAACTCTTCCCAATGAATTTTTAAAATTATTAACAGAAAAAATGTCTTAGTAAGATTATTGACTATAAACAGCGAAACTTCATAACCTTAGAGCTGTAGGGAACTTGAGCGATCATTTAATCTAATTCCTCTATTTTAAGATTCTCTACCAAAGATTAGTGATGTACCTGAAAAAGCACTGTTAATAGCAAAATCAGCAGTTATATCAGGTCTCCGAGTGACTATTGGTGTAATTTTCTTTCAAATACACTATAATGTCTTATAATAAAATTTGTAGATTTTTAAAAATACTGTTATCGTATAGGAAAAAATGTAGTAAGAAACTTTTCACAGTACTTTATACATTTATATATTGCATATAAAATTGAAAAATATTTTCTGTATTTAATTTGAAAAGTCAAGGAAAGACAAAGGTATTTGCTAAATCATACTTTTCCTAGATTGGAACAAGCGAAAGAAGCTGAATCCAAGGATGCCTTGAAAGATCTGGTTAATCTGATAACTTCCCTAACAACCTATGGTGTCAGTGAACTAAAACCAGCTGGTATTACCACAGGGGCACCCTTTTTATTGCCTGGGTTTGCAGTGCCCCAGCCAACAGGCAAGGGTGAGTCTCTTTTTTTTCATTTTGAGTTTCTCCGAGGAATAGAAAAAGAATAAATTAGCCTGACTTTCGTTGCTCTTTATTTATGTAAACTGCATAAAAGTAATATAATGCCTTTCATTAAAGTTTGTGCTTTTTATGGTTTAAGTCTAGGTAAAAATTTCTTAAGTGACAGAATTTAACAGATCAAATACTTGAAAGTAACATTATAAAAGTCATATCAAACAATGAAATTTATATTATAGTATTTCATTCAACATACTCTATGAATTTCTACTTTACATGGGTGGAACTTGATTGGTACTCACCTAAGATATATATGGAAAGCATGAGCTATAAATGCTTATATTTTATTTAAGACTAAGCAAAGCTAAGTACAAAAAAAATTGTATTATTTTGTCAGAGAATAAATTTTTGTAACCCAGATTTCCTAACGTTTGACTCCTCATCTAGCCAAAGATCTCAGTGATCTTTTATTAAGAAGATGTATTCCGTAGTTAAGAACATTTAGTTACATAAAAAATGCAAGCTAGTTTTACTGTTTAATATTTTTTAAATGAACAATAACCATTCCAAGAGAATTTGAACCTGGAGACATCTAGTAATTTCTTTCACGATTGTCACTTAGTGAATATTAATAGGGTCATGATATTTGCATGTAAAATTTAACTAGCCAAGAAATAGCAATGTATCTAGTTATCTAAATTTCATTGTGCACATTAATACCTTTTTTTTATGATGTAGAAGTCAACAGTTTTAAATTAAGAAGACTAAATGGGCTTACTAGAAAACCCCAGAGTTACATTGAACCTTGAGAAAATTGCATTGAAAAATCATAACTTAGTTTTGAGTCATCAAATTTATTGTGATATGATTTATCCTCAGTGCATAAACTATATAGAAACTTTTAAACTCTGTGCAGTAAATGTGGTAGAATTCCAGGCATGTCTTTTAGCATTAAAAAACTTTGTTTTATTTAAGATTAATTTTTTAAAAGAGGTCTCTAAAAAAAAACCTCTAATTTATTATTTCCAGCTTGAGTATTCCACAATTAACTCTGTGTGAGTAATATAAAAATGACTCAGCCATATACTCTCTTATTTCAGACTTGTTTCCTTTGGTTAATCTTATCTTGATTTTTGCCATACTAGCTAATTACAGTAGTGTAATTCTGTAATAAGAGAATGAATACAACAAAATTCACTTGATATTGCCTCACCTATACCAGGGATATAAATATATAACCTAGAGCCTACTGGAGTTATGTGAGGATCCAGTGACATAATGTCTATAAATGCAAGGTTAACTATAGAGGACGCTGCCCTAAGAGTCAGAAGTCAGGTGACCGTGAGCAAGTCATTTTATCATTTTCAACATCAGTTTCTTTTTCAGAAAAATTGGTATAATATTCTATAAAATGAATAGATCAAACTAGATAATTTTGAGTTTCCTTTATGACTCAAAATTTTCTGCTCCTAGTGATCTGCTTTGTACGGTTATTGTAAGGAGCAAAGGAGACAACTGTTCTTAAATTGGAATATTTATAATGATGTATTAAAGATTTTTAATCAGTGTTATTGTTTAGTTTAAATTAAATGATTTGAGCCATATGAAAGAAAAAAAAAAGACCTTTGGTGAAAACAGAGTATGTTCTTCGTAAATCGTTAATAAATGTTACAATTCATGATGTGGTTAAACAGACTAGTTTGCCGTGATGAAAATATCACATATCACCTACTTTGGTGTTTTTGTTTTCTGTTTTAGGTCACAGTGTGAGAAACATCCAGGCCTTTGCAGTTCTTCAGAATGCATTTTTAAAAGCAAAAACCAGCTTCCTTGCCCAAATTATCCTTGATGCCATCACAAATATTTACATGGCTGACAATGCCAACTATTTCATCCTGGAGTCACAGCACACACTGTCACAGTTTGCAGAGAAGATTTCTAAACTCCCAGAAGTACAAAACAAATACTTCGAGATGCTGGAGTTTGTCGTTTTTAGCTTAAATTATATCCCTTGTAAAGAACTTATTAGTGTTAGCATCCTCTTAAAATCTAGCTCTTCTTACCACTGTAGCATTATTGCAATGAAAACACTTCTTAAGTTTACACGACATGACTACATATTTAAAGATGTATTCAGGGAGGTGGGCCTTCTGGAGGTCATGGTCAACCTTCTGCATAAATATGCAGCTCTCTTGAAGGATCCAACTCAGGCACTCAATGAACAAGGTAAAGCATTTTTATAATGTTATTTTTATTTGACAAAAGGGGGTTAGAAAAAGTGTTTGTTGATGTTTTTGACTTTTGCTTCATTATTGCTTTGAATCGCTTACAAATGTGCATTATTGTGACATCCTTGTGAGTATTAGGATGTGACTCTTAAGTTATCTGTTCATTCAGCTTCCAATAGGGAATTGGGGAAGGGAAGCCTAGAAACTTGTCATTGTGGCAGAAGAGAATTTAAGGTAAAAACTGGGAAAAACATTTACTATCCACATGACCAGTGTCAGTTTCTGCTTCTAAGAGGGAATTTTAAAAGCTTCTGCAAACAATTGGAATGTGTAGTTACTTCTGAATGTTTTTATTAATATAGACAGAAAATAAATAGATCTCTTTAGTGATGTTTTATACACACACACATTATCATAAGTACCTTCAATTTGAGGTTTTTCATCCTTTCTGAGGAATATGATAAAAGCACAGTAGTACCTGGCGATTAGTATAAAATGTGTTGAATGAATTAATACAAGTTAAATAGGTAGTAGTAGCCATAAATTTTGCATTCAAAATTTTGGTGCATTAAATCTAGCCTTCTCTTGTTGACCTCCTTGATTATGAAAGCCCCTGTGAAAAGTATATATTTAACTTCGGCATTTTTGTTTTCAATATTTGCTAGATAACATTCTAGCCATCCTCAAGTAAAATCTGTAAACATTAATTGTGAGCCTACTTCTGGCAGATGTTGGACACGTGTCATTTTTACAGGTTGCATTATGTAGGCTGTATTAGTAGTGAAGGTGAATGTTAAAGAAATATTGAAAGGAATTGTTAAAACAAAACTGAAATCAAGAAAAAATAAGCCTGTCACTTTTGTGATTTGGACCTTTCAACCTTTATCTTAGGGGACTCAAGAAATAATAGTTCTGTTGAAGACCAAAAGCACCTGGCTTTGTTGGTTATGGAGACCTTGACATTGCTTCTTCAAGGATCAAACACAAATGCAGGTAATTAGAAAAGCTACTAGAAAATGCTTTGGGAGTAGATTACTTCAGATTGCATATTCTGTACTGATTCTTGCTTCTGAAGTACTCTTGTCACTTAGAGAAAAAGACGGTTGAGTCAATGACAGTACTATCATGTCTCTAGAAATGCAGTACTTTTAATGTTTAGTAATATATTGATTAAAAATACATAAAATGTGTAATTATTACAAGATATATAATATTACTATTATTTCAAAATATGTACTTACATTTTATGGCTTTTTAAAGTGTTCCTTATGTTTAAATATTCTTTTTTTTAATCTTTGACTTATTATATTGCAGACTGACTCGAATGACTTTACTTACTTATTTTCTAAAATATTTGCTTCTTATGGTAATTTTCTTACTTTTTTAGTAATTCAAATTAAAGCATTATAATGTTGCAACCCTAGAGAAATAATTGAATAATGATTCTCTAGCTAGCATAACTTACTTTTGCCAGGTAAACTTTATCCATTAAATCTTTTGCTTTCTCTTTGGTCTCAACTTTTCTTCAATCCTATTCAACCTCATTAATAGAGAGTCCAACTATTTGTAAAATACGACTCTTGCTTTTAAAAAGATTACATTACTTGACATTTTCTTTTAGCCAAGTTCCAAAACATGTCAGACAAAGCCAATAAGATTTGAGAAAATTAATTGAGGGGGAGGATGAGTTGAGATGAGTAGACTGAGCCCATAGCTTGTAGAGCTTTTTAAGCCACCGTGAGGAACTTGGATTTTATTTAAGTGTTATGGAAAGCCTTAAGTGAATGAATGAATGAACGAAAAAAATGAACGTACAAATGCATGAGTATTTGCCTGAATGCAGAGAAACTGAGTATTTGATATATTTAAAATATATTGTGTGTCTCAGGAACTGTGCTAGATGTTAGAGATGCAAAGATATGACAGTTCTTGCCACAAGGGAATTAAAACCTAGTAGAGAAAGATGTAAACACATGATTATATAAAACCCACAATTTTGGCAAATGTCAAGACAGAATTGAATTAATTTAGTAGGTAATTTAAACAATAAGTATGATGATATTTAATGGGTAATGTATTAACAGTTTTTCTAAGGTATAATACACAGTTTCATTTTTACTAACGAGTTTTTGTTGACTGAGATACTGGGAAGCATAAGAAGAATACACCCTCTCCTCCCTTGTCGACATGCTTAGGTTCCAAAGACCAGGTCGTTATGCAAAATCAATGTTATGCGAAAATAGAGGATGACTACACCAGATCAGAAAATGGAGAAAGGCTACATCATTACATAACTCCAAACCACAGAGAATCATGGCCCAGCTAATGTTACACATAACATTAACCGTCAAAGCCAATGTTACTTTTGCCTTACACCTTACCGTTCATTACTGCCATACGTACGTTGTTAATGCACAAAATAGTCGGACAGTAGATTTTTTTACTATTGTCGTAAATGCGAAATGTCAGATAACGAGATAGTCGGTAAGTAAGGAGAACGTGTATACTAGCAAGAGGTTACTTGGCAGATTAGCTTTTGATGACAGGACCTACTGTTGCACAAGGAGGAATTTGATGATTCCACCGGTGTGTAGGAACGGACAGCTCACTCCCTGTGACTAAAAATCACGTAATACAGCTCCCAAAGTGCCGAATATGTTTTCACAATGTTCTTTTCTTAGCTATGATCTTTTCCTTGTTAGGAAAATGTTACTAGTTCTCGGGGACTTAGAATAGTGCTTTGCTTATAGTAAGTATTTGAAAAACTATTCGCCATTATGATTATGTAATGAACCCTAACTGGCAACCAGGAAGCAAGTAAACACAGCCTTCAGGTAGCAAAGGGATGTCAAAAATCCTCGTGCTAAAACTCAAAAACATGACTTACACTCACTTCAAGGTCGTGTAATTCTTATAAAGTTAGCAAATAGGAAGTCACATAAACAGACAAAGGATAGTGGCTGCTACAGCAAAATACACTGACAATTATTTACTCAACGAAGATTTCAAGCCAGAGGGAAATCCAAGTTTAATGGAGGACAAAACATACAAATAATAAGACCATTTGATATAAGTTAAAATAGATGTGTATACACGTTACTCTAAAAGCACAAAGGGTAAAACAATTACTTTGGAGCAAATACTAATTAGTTATTTAAGTCATCTGTTAATGGTGATTATATTGGAGGATGGTATTTAATATGAGAGCAGTTTAGCTAGTGGGCAGGAGCACAGCTCTATAGCTGGGCTACCTGGGCCTAAGTCCTGCTCTATACTTGTTAACTGTGTAACCTTGGCAAAGTTACTCAACTTCTGTATGTCTCATTTCCTCATCTGTGCTATGGTGGGAGATGAGGATTAAATAAATCAAGCTACATAAAGCTTTGGAGCAGTACAATGACTGATGCTTTATATTGCAGAATCTATCTTTTGTTGTTTATGTGCTCTATCTAACTAAAAGGTTTGGTTCCTTGTAATTTTTCACTTGGTAGAATAATTTATTCCAGTCCCTTTTGCTTCTGTTTTAGAAGACTTATACAGTTTAAATCTCATATATTTTGGCTTTTGTTCATCTGAAAAGCCTTTCACATAAATTGATTTCAGTATTGTTCAGCTTAAAACCTTTACATAAAAATATTGTGTCTCCTGATGTCTACCTATGACATTTCTAAATGATGTAGATTTGGAGAATTTGAACACAGTGAAACATATCGGGGCAGTATTCTTGCATTATGAAAACGTACATATACCTTTGCTGATGTCTCACTGTGCAATTTTGTATTGTCAGTTTAAAAGGTAAAATAGCTGGTTGGGTTTTATTTGCATTCTTTTCAGCTACTCTATCTATTAAAAGACTGGAATTTTAATTCATCTGACTTGTCTCAGAGAGTTTTAAGTTAGCCCATGTTGTTCCTTCTTCCCCCTGCTTCAAGGAGTTTTCCGAGAGTTTGGAGGTGCGAGATGCGCACATAACATAGTGAAGTACCCTCAGTGCCGGCAGCACGCCCTGATGATTATCCAGCAGCTGGTGCTCTCTCCAAACGGCGATGATGACATGGGCACTCTCCTAGGGTTAATGCATTCAGCCCCACCAACAGAATTGCAGTTGAAGACTGACATTTTAAGGGTAAGTTTGCTAAGTGTGTGTTTACTCTTCTACTAAAATCTGCAGCCATTTTTAAATGATTATTTTTAAGTTAGGACAAAGAAGTTTCAAAAAATCTAATTAACCAAAGAAATACAAATTTTTGCACACTAAAGATTTGAAAAAACTCCAATCATTCATGTCTTTCAGTATGTGCTAGCTTACTGCTCATAAACCTCTGCAGTAATTATCTTGGCTTACAGGAATTATCCCTTAAATTAAAAAGTACATGAGTAAAGTATAACATCTTAATAAATAGTAAATTCTATTAATACACATAGTATTTACTCAGTTAAAATCACTCATATAGTGTTATGCATCAATTAAATAAGATGCTGTATATGACATTTATACATATGCACACACATATACACGCATGAGTATTCTTATATATGTCAGACACTATACTAGAAATTTTACATATGCTTTTTTATTTACTTCTTAGTTGTCCTGTAAAGTAAGTAGTGCACCATTTTACAGATGAGAAAACTGAGGTTCAGAGAGATCATATACCTGATACGTTTATACAGCTTTAAGTAGTGAAGCTGAACCCAAGATTTTAAATACCATGTTCTTTCAACAAAGGTACCCAGGTGGCGCAGTCATTAAGTGCTCGGCTGCTAACTGAAAGATCGGCGGTTTGAACCCACAAACCACTCTGCAGGAGAAGGATGTGGCAGTCTGCTTCCGTAAAGATTACAGCCTAGGAAACCCTATCGGGCAGTTCTGCTCTGTCCTGTAGGGTTGCTATGAGTTGGAATCGACTCTACAGCTGTGGGTTTTGGTTTATTGTTTCAACCACACCATTATGCTTTACAAAGATACACACCCTCACATTAGTGCATCCACTGGTATTTCTATGTAATAAATTTTCAAAATCAAACTAAAATGTTTTAATTTATTTCAAAGTGAATTTACTAATTCAGTTTATTTTAAATAAGGTCACCTTGAGTCAGAATCGACTCGAGGGCAACTAACAACAATGGATAGATAAATAAAGGACATGGCTAGCAAGCATACCAAGATAAGTCTCCCGTTTCGCAATTTTTCTAAAGTTTTTCAAAGTTGTGCACTTGATTAAATCTTATAAGTTTTATTTTGTATATGAAGAATATGTAATATTACATAATATCAAAGAATAGTAAAAGTTTTTCCAAGTACCAGAAATCACTATAATTGTAATAAAAACTAACACTTATTGACTACTTCCTATGTGTCAGGTACTATTCTACACACTTTACATACATCTACTTATTGAATCTTTATAATAGAGATGGATAATTTTGGTATACCTGTTTTTATAGATGATAGAAATAAACTGGTTAAATAATTTGCCCAAGTTTATATAGTAGGGTAGAGGAGCCATGACTTGAATCTGTGTAGTCTGTCTACAGACTACATGGCAGTGGTAGTTCAGTGGTAGAATTCTCACCTTCCATGTGGGAGACCCGGCTTCGATTCCTGGCCAGTGTACCTCATGCGCAGCTGCCACCCGGCTGTCAGTAGAGGCTTGTGTGCTGCTATGATACTGAACAGGTTTCAGCAGAGCTTCCAGACTAAGACAGACTAGGAAGAAAGGCCTGGCGATCTAATTCTGAAAATGAGCTGGTGAAAACCCTATCGATCACAAAGGTCCAATCCACAACCAGTCATGAGGACAGCATAGGACTGGGCAGCATGTCCTTTACATGAAACATTTAGGGGCAAAGTGTCATACAGAGAACAAGGGCGAAGCAAGAATGAGAAAGGGAGAGATCAAATAAAAGGTTAGTATTTGGAGAGTTTGGATGAAGGATCTTTGGAAATTCTTTTAACTACTTCTGCAGTTTTTCTGTTAAGTCTAAAATTATGTCAAAATAATAACAAAAGAAGGTAGTGTCTCTAACATGGCTTTCAAAGTCCTTGCGAGCTGGTCTCCCTTCTCTCTGACTTCCTCTCCTGGTCCTGTCACCCCATTCCAGCCACAAACGTAACAGGAATTATTTATGTCAGAGTTGTCAGGAAGGATAGCTACCTTCTAGAATCATATTTCTTTTATTTCCTTTTGCCTTTATTCAATTAGTTAATTGATTAATTTCATTTCCAGTAACTAGGTTTTAATTTGAATTTTCCAGTAAATTAAATTTGAGTAATTCATAATGAGAAGTTTGCATTTTTTCTTTATGCTATGGTATATGCATCCTGTTTTAAATGAGTATAATGACCACTTTGTATTTTATTACTATATTTTTACGCAAATAAAACACACCTTCTATGTTTGTTTACCAACTACGCCCTGCCCCCCATGAGGTATTTTCATAAGTGCACTATGCTAATTTTTTTTTTTTTTACAGAAACATGTAAAAAAAAAGTTGGCATAGAGGCGCTTATGAACAAAATAGAACAAAATATTGCCTGGCCCTGTGCCATCTTCCTGATCGTTAGTATATTTGAGTCCATTGTTGCGGTTGTTGTGTCAGTCCACCTCACTGAGGGTTTCCCTTGTTTCTCTGACCCTTTACTTTACCAAACATGGTGTCCTTTTCTAGCACTTAGTCTTTGTTGATGGCATATCCAAAGTAAGCGAGTCAGAGTCTCTCCATTCTTGCTTCTAAGGAGCATTCTGGTTGTATTTCTTATAAGAATGATCTTTGTTCATTCTTCTGACAGTCCATGGTATATTCAATATTCTTCACCAACACTGTAATTCAAATACGTCAATAATTATTCTGTTTTCCTTTTTCATTGTCCAGCTTTCATATGAGGGGATTGAAAAGACCATACCTTGGGTCAGATGCACCTTAGTCATTGAAGTGACATCTTTAGTTTTTAACTTTAAAGAGCTCTTTTGCAGCAAATTTACCCAAATAATACATTGTTTAATTTCTTGACTGCTGCTTTAAGTGCAGTATATTAAGTTTGACAAGATAAAAAACTATACTGTTAAACGAAATACCGTTAAAATGAGTTTGTTGACTGCAGATTCAAAGAAGGAATACATTGTATTTTGAAGTTTTATTTACATATACAGATTATATGTTTCTCGCCTTGATAACTTAAGGCATAAGTATGAGGAAGTCCTCATCATTTCTGAAGCACTGTATTTCAAAAAGGTAATTATGTCTATTAGCAGTTAGCCATTCCACTCTTCACATAGCATTGATGACATTTTCAAAATGTGATGATTGGGAAAATTATAATTGTGAATTAAGTAATGTTGGATACTGTTACGGCATTAAAATTGCCAACACTGAGGGAAAAGGAGCCTTAATGTATCTATAAACAGATATCAAATTATTCTTTGGGGTAGTATAGTGTCATAGTTAAGTACAGGAGTAGGGAATCAGACTGCCTGGGTTTAAACCCTACCTTTGCCGTTCTGGAAGCCCTGGTGGTATAGTGGTTAAGAGCTCGGCTGCTAACCAAAAGGTCAGCAGTTAGAATCCAGCAGCTGCTCCTTGGAAACCCCGTGGGGCAGTTCTACTCTATCCTGTAGGGTAGCTACGAGTTGGAATCAACTCGATGGCAGCAGGTTTGGTTTGGTTTTTTGCCATTCTCTGTGCTGTGCAATCTTTCACAAGTCGTTTAACCATCTTGTACCTCAATTTCCTCATTTGTGAAGTGGGGTCAAGAATAGTACCTAACACATAGAATTGTTGAGAGGATTAACAGCACTGAACGGAATACCTAGTACATACTAACTGCCCAATAAAATATTAGCTAATTTTATTGTGTGTTATTTCTTATTTCTAATAATAAGCTAAATTAAAAATATGGTAATTCAGAAGATAAGTGATAGTTTATTTTACTTATTTTGCCTTTAGATTTTCTTAGCACTTACAGCTGTTCTGGGAAAGGGCATGCTTTCAGCCCTCAGGCATCTCACAATGCTTTGTAAGAGAGAATGTAATAAATCCTCTGACATGAATCTTCTTTCTAAATCTCAGAATATGTTCACTTTATGTAAATCAAAGCATCTCAAATCTTGACCGCTCTGACCACCTCTCCTATGTCCCTTCTAGAGTAAATCAGTTTTGTTTACAGAGAGATGCAAGTTTTCACGAATGTGTACAATTATACTAGAATATATATTTTACTTATTTAGTAAAATTACTCTGTAAAATCACTGAATTAATTATAGTCCTTATCAATCAAAAACATCAGAAAAACTTTTCAGTCGTTTTTTTACTGTAGCCTTATAGCGAAGGAAATGTGGTAGTGTTTCCTAAAAATATCTTCTACTTTTAATGTGCCGTTTTTTTTAATTCCAAAATATTTGATACACTTAACAGAATTGCTTTTGGGTAGTTGGCAAAAACATTCATGTCAGATGTTCACAGAATGATGTTTCCCTTTAATATTCACACGTGATGTTTATTTTTTAATTTGAATGGTAAGTTTATTTTTGTTTGTTTTGGTTTTTGTCCCCTGCCTGCAGGCTCTTCTGTTAGTCCTTCGAGAAAGCCATCGCTCAAGAACGGTTTTTAGAAAAGTTGGAGGATTTGTGTACGTTACATCCTTGCTCGTTGCTATGGAAAGATCTTTGAGCTCTCCACCCAAAAATGGCTGGGAGAAAGTGAACCAGAATCAAGTGTTTGAACTTCTCCACACTGTGTTTTGCACGTTGACTGCAGCAATGCGCTATGAGCCAGCTAACTCGCATTTCTTCAAAACAGAGATTCAGTATGAGAAGTTGGCAGATGCTGTTCGATTTCTTGGCTGCTTCTCGGACTTCAGAAAGATAAGCCCCATGAATGTCTTCCCCTCAAATACACAGCCATTTCAAAGACTTCTAGAGGAAGACGTGCTCTCCATGGACTCAGTGTCCCCCACTTTACGGCACTGTAGTAAACTCTTTATTTATCTCTACAGAGTGGCCACAGATTCTTTTGACAGGTATGGCTCTGCTCTGTCCTGTGCATAAAAGGGTACACTATACATAACTTCAGCATTAAGGCTTGAATTATAAGTTGAATCAGAAAAAATGAAAACAAATGAATCTTTTCTCCCATTTTCTTAAGGTGTATCACTTTAATTGTGAATATTATTATTCTGAAGTTGAAATTGTCAACATCGAAGTTGAAATAGTCAACATTGAAGTCTATGTATTATTTGTAAATCCAAGTTCATTTAGTTCTTATTGCGCTAAATGCAATAGTTGCTATGAAGTTTGCTTTAATGGTGGCATTTGCTATCTTTCTCATTTTCCACTTTACTCCCCAAAATATTAGGTGCATCTAGACCTACTGATATTGATCGTCAACAGGAGAATACGATTATGATTATAAATGTTTCAAGATGGCTGTTAGATATCCTACCATGGAAAATATTTCATAATCCTCAAAAAATGACATAGCTCCCTAAGAGAATCCATCAGATTTTTAAGTGATTTACTCATTCCTTCATTAAACAAATAACTTAATGAAAACCTACAGCATGCTAGTTATTGTGCTGGGCATTGAGGATTCAGCTTTACACAAGATTGCCTTGATCCATGCCATCCTTCAGCTTGAATACAGGCACATGAGTAGACAGTTATAATCTATTGTGACAGTTTTATGATAGGGGAAGTCCAAGGTTCTAAGGGAGATCATAGGAGAGCTACTTTACTTAAATCACTTATTTTCAGTGCTTAAACTGTGTTTTAAATTCTCACTTTGAAAGTAACAGGTTAAGAGTCATCCTACTGCTGATTTGTCTAAGCGTTAATCACTTTCAACAGTTACCATGGTTGTATTTTGTAAAATAAATTAGTTGTTTCTATATTGTCCCTATAAATAAACCAAGGAACTCTATTGGATAGAAATTCTAATAGGTTTTATATCCTTTGAAATATCTACAGAAATATTTCTTTCTTAATATTTCTTAATCTTTAATATTTAGATATGAAAATCAAAGTATTGTTAAACTGCTTTTCAATTCTTCCCTTCTTGACAATAAAAATATATTTTTTTTTTAAAAAAGCGATAATAACAGTATTTTAGGGATAATAACAAAACCAAACCTGTTGCTGTTGAGTCAATTCTGACTCATAGCGACCTTATAGGAGAGTGTAGAACTGCCCCGTAGGGTTTCCAGGGAGCAGCTGGTGGATTTGAACTACCAACTTTTTGGTTAGCAGCTGAACACTTAACCACGGTGCCACCAGGGTTGCATTCTAGGGATGACCCATTGCCGTTGAGTTGATTCTGACTCATAGCGACCCTATAGGACAGAGTAGAACTGCCCCATAGGGTTTCGAGGAGCAGTTGGTGGACTCGAACTGCCGATCTTTTGGTTAGCAGCCAAGTTCCTTAACCACTATGCCACCAGGGCTCCATTCTAGGGTTAAGTTATTTAAATCAGAAATTTTCCCAGATTCAACCTCTTTTTTACTTATACTAGTTAGTATACCTCATTTTTAGTTTCATTTGTCAGACATAGGGCATACAGTATTTTAACAAATGTGTTCAGTGTTAACATTAATGGAATAAGCATCTGCCTTGTGCATGCTTCCTGTTTCACCCAGCGCATGTGTTGGAGTCTTGTTCCTGTTCCTGCTGAGTATGGAGGATGTTCTTTATTAAACTTTTACCAATATTTCTTGGGAAACTAACCAACTGCCAACCCAATGTTTTCTTCTAACCTCTCTAAACCACCCTGTCTGTTTTGTTGTCTGTAGTCGTGCAGAACAGATCCCTCCTTGCCTGACAAGTGAGTCTTCTCTCCCCTCTCCTTGGGGTACACCAGCTTTGTCCAGGAAAAGGTACTGATCGTATAAGAGAAGTCAGTCTTTATTTCTGTGGGTTCTTTTTTGTTTCTGTGCTTAATTATGTGTTCATGTGGTAGTTGTGTTTTTATAACTTTGTTTTTTTTTTTTTGCTTTCTGTTTGCTTTTTTTTTTTTTAGGTTTTAAATTCATCCACTTTCTCCTGAACATATTTATGAGAGTAAAATGTCTTGATGCTGTAAAGATACAAAGTACATGTAGAATTTTGTTATCCAACTCTGTTATTGGGACTAAACTACACATTTGTTTTAAAAGCAAGGATGTCTTTTGTTAAAAATAAGTTAGAAATGAGGACTTAATGCCTTTAGGTAGAGTACTTCACTTTTTTTTTTTTTTTTTAGTTTAAATGTGTTTGGTATCATTCTTTGTTTTTGTTTTTTAACACTATTCCAAAATGAACATCACAGCACTGGCAAGGAAATGTGTATTTTCTCAAGCGGGTTCAACCAGTTGAAACATAGTGCTATTATGGAGGCATGTCAATGCTAAACTTTGAAAAAGTGAATAAAAAACCCACCCTAGCTCTTTATTCTCATTGGTTCTGTATAAATCTGTCTCTAAGATGATCCATTCTATCTCATATATAAAGCATGGGAATTTAAACAATCAGCCATTGATCGATAAGACTACACATTAGATGCATTTATCATTCCATTTGCAAACTGTGTTTTAAAAGATCGTAACTCTGTGCAGTTGGCACCAAATACTCTTCCTTCCTGTTTTCCTCATAATCGAGTACAATTCCTTAAGTCTTATATTAATATCCTTCCATTGTGGCTTTTTAAAAATGAATCATGGGGTTTTGTTATATTGTCATTTGTTATTTCTATTGTTCAGATTTTAAAACTTTAACATAGTTGGAAAGAGTTAGTGAGTCAAAAGTATTTGTTACAGATTCTTTATTTCAGTAGTAATTATTCATTGGTTATATGGAAAAACTTATATTTTCCTTTTACTCTTAAACTTACACTGGGGCTTACAGCTCATTTTCTTCCAGTAAATCATATCATAGTTCCAAATAGTCTTGAACAAATTTCAGGTTCAGTATATTTCTGCTTTAAAACTGCTATTTCTGTATTTTTTTTTAAAGAGCAGTTGTTCTTAATTCAAGAAACCATAAACTACATTAATTTGACTTGACTTAACTGAATTTTTCTATTCATTTGTGCTTACTATTGCAAGGAACTGGTGGATGTTAGAGAAATAGTTTCAATTTTAAAATAGTTTTAGTTGTTAAAAAAAATCACAATTTTAAATAGTGACTCTATCATGATGGTTAAGTCTTGAAAATTGATACATTAAAAAATATTTAGCACTTTTAAAATAGTAACCAAAATGATAAAATACTTTCTGTAGAAATTCACAGAGTGAAGAAACACACTGAAAAAGAAAAAAACTCCATTAGGCTTCACTGTTTTATTCCTCATATTCCTCATGAGTTATTTATGACCTTAAATCAAAAACATTTTGTCATCATTTATAAAGCAGCTGCATCTAAAGATGCCATGTCCTTTGACTTAAGAGGAAGCTGTCTCTGTATCAACTGCCCTAGTAGTTAGTTCATGTGAATCTTACATCAGTCTTCAGGCTGATGTTACCCCAAGGAGAAGGAGTTCCCAGTACTGTTCTGGCTAATAATAACAAGATCAGTGTTGACATTTGCAGGTTGCTGTTCTAGTCAGGTTGCATACATTTTGCTAGGTGATGAGAACTATAAGTTTGAAAAGAAAATAATGTTTTTATTTCCCAAATGCAAATATACTAGTTTTTGAAATTAGAATTTTTGTCCACTGTCTCTAAAACCTCCCTTAATGAATTAACATAGGCTCATGGACATCTGTTTCTTGTGGAAAAATGGATTTTTTGTTGTTGTTGGCTGAGAGGAAAACTGACATGCTGCTGTATTTCTATGACTTACAGAGTATTCATATACTAAGGAAATTACCTGTTTAAGCTTGTGATGCTGGTCTAACCTGTGAAAGCCTAGATATTCTTCTCTAATTATTTTAAGAGCTGGAGTAAAACTTCATACTTAGAAAACTAAAACTCATAATGTTATATTTCATAATTATCTATTAGTCAAAATGAATAATGGAACAGAATTAGAGCTGAATAATATTCAGTCAGATTTAGAGGAAATGAAAACAAAACATAAAATAATAATTAAGACCCTCCAGAACATATCTGCAATGGAGAAAAAGTTGGCATATATTAGTTATCATTCAAACATGGTGTCCATTGTTTAGTGCCTATCTACAATGGACGATAATTAAAGCAGAGCAAATTCTGAATTAAAATACTCATACATTCCCCAAAATGGTAGATGAGTCTTAAATATATATGATAATTTACACTGAAATACTAAGTTGTGATTTCTATTTGAAAGTTAACTGCAACTTAAAAATTAACTAAATTGTGTAATGCTTTTTTATCTTTGCAAGTGCATAGGTCTTGCTTGGAAATAAATAATTAAATAAACAACATAATTCCTAAATAAAAAAAGTGGTGATGCCTATGGTGATATCTTAAGTGACTGCGTAAGAATTAGTTACATAACACCTGTTATAATAGACTTAAATTTAATTAATAAATTCCATGTTTTAGATTTTTACGGTAACAGCATTTTTTTAGTTTAAGAAGAGCTAGTGTAGTTTCATCAGATTATTAATTTCTTATATAAGAAACCAAAACCAAACCCATTGCCATCGAGTCAAATCTGACTCATAGCGACCCTCTAGGACAGAGTAGAACTGCCCCATAGGGTTTCCAAGGACTGGCTGGTGGATTCCAACTGCCGACCTTTTGGTTAGCAGCCATAACACTTAACCACTATGCCACCAGAGCTCCTATGTAAGAAAAAAAGTTTAATAGCTGCCTATTAGTGAAGCATTCAATTTCCAGAGACATAGCGGTCTCTTCTTGAGTATACCCATAGTTTAAGTTCATATCTGGATCAAAGCTATCAACTCAGCAATAATTTTCAAAGGTCTACAACTAAAATATATCCTTAGAATCTATGCTTTTTCTCAAATTCGAGTTATTTTTTGCATATAATTAAAATACTTTCATGGAATTTCTTAATTCAGTGGTAGGGAATTCCTGCAGAGGAATTATGAATGCTTCGTCTAGATGGATCAAACTATTTTAAAGAATAAAGTGAGCAACGTAGCAAGAGGATACCTGTTGGTAGTAGCAGTAGTAAGCCTTTAGAAATCTTTTTCTAACCAAGTTTAGAAATTAAATCTTTCTGAGCAAAAAACAGCCTGTAAAGAAGACATAAGTGGATGGAGGATGCACCGATTTTTAAATAGGGGATCCTATGTGCTTTTTTTATAAGTGAAGTTGAATACTTTCCTAGAATTTCTGTTTAAAAGAGAATGGTACTTTCTTCGAAAACATGGCCGTGCCAATTCTCTGCTACTAAATCACTGACGTAAAGCATCTGTTTTCCAAGCTGCTCTTGTGCCAGGATGCTGAAACTATACTGCTCTCGGTGACAGAGCTCAGCATTAGACAAATTATGCTGCGACTGATTCACTGAACAAAGAGCTCCCATAAGCTGGAGTCACAAGCATTTGTTTCCTGGTGCAAAACTGTGCAAAACTCATGAATTGTAGAAGAATAGTTCAAAATAGAAAGTGGAGATCATTGATGAGAAGAAACGTGTAGGTAAAGGACATGGCCAGGCTTAGAGTATGCCTTTTAAGTTTTTAAAAATTGTGATAGGTATTTTCAGTGGTAGTGGGGATAGATGCAAAAGGTGAATGTATTTCTAAATATAACCAAAGGAAAACTCCCTAATTTTTAATGTATTTCTCAGGTAGCCAATCCTGATTCGGTTGACCCAATTATAGAATAGGCCACCTTGATCTTGTTAGTTCTTTGATTACACTACCCGTGGGTTAAGGAAAGGTTAAAAACACATAGGTAAATTTAAAAAAAAAAAAAAAAAAAATCCTTTGAGAGATTTAGTTTAATTTGATCTCTTATCAGCTGTTATCAGAACCGTCACCTTCTTAGAGCTTTGAATTACTAGGATTTCATCCAGCTTTTACACCTTCTGGTACAGGTACTGTTATTTAATAAAACAATCCAAATAGTAAAAGATAAAGACATATAAGGACCTGGAAGAATTGATTGTTAAATTTTCGATACCTGTCTTACTGATAGTTGAAAGTATATTGCTTTTTTGTATCCCAGCCTTATGGGATTTTGTAACCCATCCCTGCTGTACAGCTTTTTGCTTATTGGTGGATAAAGGTGAAAGAAGAAGAAAGTGATTGGAGAATGTTGTTGAAATTAAGTACTAAATTACCTTTTTTTTCTTTAAATAGGCATGCATATCATTCTGTTTCAACTCCCCCTGTTTACACTCCTAAAAATGTTGCTGACCTGAAAGTACATGTGGCAACTTCATCTCTCCAGAGTTCTGATGCTGTTATCATCCATCCTGGAGCCATGCTTGCTATGCTGGACCTCCTGGCATCTGTTGGGTCAGTGACACAGCCAGAAGTAAGCTTGATATGTTAGTTCTTTCCTATTTTTAATGACTGTAAGGGCATGCATGTGATTGCATGAGCAAAGGGTTGGGGGCAAGAATGACAAAAGGTGATATGGAACCACTTCATATCACATACTCAAGTAGGTAAAGGAAAAAAAAAAGGATTTTTCTATTTGATTCATAACTTTCTTAATGAATGGTAGATAATCTATATTTTAGAATATAATTACATTGTTATGAATGTAGCCAAAATGGTTACTTCTAATGCTAGAATCCTGCTCACCACTGGAAATCATTAATAAATGATGCAGAAAGAAAACTGATTGAAGATACCACATTGATGGTATTTATCTTTTCTGACTTGTAGCACTTAAGAGTTTGGATGACTAATTTTGTTAAAATTTTGTATGGCCTCAGAGGCCTAAAGGGAGCACTGGTGGTGCAGCGGTTAAAGCGATTGACTGCTGACTGATAGGTCACCGGTTCAAAGCCACCAGTGGCACCGTGGGAGAAAGATGTGGCAGTCTGCTTCTGTAGAGATTTACAGCCTTGGAAACCCTATGGGGTCATTATGAGTTGGAATCGACTCGATGGTGGTGGGTTTGATCTGAGGCCTAAAGCATCACAAGTGTAACAATAAGTCTTCTTTTATTTATTTTATTGTGCTTTAGGTGAAAGTTTACAGCTCAAGTTAGTTTCTCATACAAACATTTATACACACATTGTTATGTGGCCCTAGTTGCTATCCCTATAATGTGACAGCACACTCCTCCTTTCTGCCCTGGATTTCCCATGTCCATTCAACCAGCTCCTGACCCTCTCTGTCTTCTCATCTCACCTCCGGACAGCAGCTACCCATTTAGTCTCATGTATCTACTTGAACTAAGAAGCACACTCTTAACGAGTATCATTTTACGTCTTATAGTCAAGTCTATTCTCTGTTGGAAGAGTTGGCCTCAGGAATGGTTTTAGTTCTGGGGTTCCTCTAGTTTCAGTCAGACCATTAAGTTCTGGTCTTTTTACTAGAATTTGAGTTCTGCATCCCACTCTTCTCCTGTGCTGTCCGGGACTCTCTTGTGATAGCCGGGCAGCATCTAGTTCTTCTGGTCTCAGGCTGATGGAGTCTCTGGTTTATGTGGCCCCTTTCTGTCTCTTGGGCTAATATTTTCCTTGTGTCTTTGGTGTTCTTCATTCTTTGCTCCGTGTGGGTTGGGACCAATTGATGCATCTTAGATGGCCACTTGCTAGCTTTTAAGACTCCAGACTCCAGTCACCAAAGTGGGATGCAGAACAATAAGCCTTCTTTTAAGCTGGTTATTTACCCACTGTGAAAAAGACTTTACACCACATGGGAAAAGGAGTACTGTTAGTTATATAGTCATCTCATAACAAAGACTTGGAAGAGTGTAGAGTACAGCTGGATATGCTTCTAGCAAAATGAGAATAGGACATTTTTTTTGCTCGCCCTGTTCTAAAATTGCTGTATGACTCTCAGCCAGTTACTTAATTTATCTAAATTTATTGTGAAGCATGTAGAGACTTCACGTTAAAAGGTGTGCATCCTGTAGAAAGAACTGTCACCTGTCTCACTAAGAATGCCCTGGTGGTATGGTTTTCTTTGTTGACTCTAGCATGCTTTGGATCTTCAACTTGCCGTGGCAAATATTTTACAATCCCTGGTGCATACAGAAAGAAACCAGCAAGTCATGTGTGAAGCCGGTCTTCATGCACGACTGCTGCAGAGATGCAGTGCTGCCCTGGCGGATGAGGACCACTCGCTACACCCGCCCCTCCAGCGCATGTTTGAGCGATTAGCCTCTCAGGCCCTGGATCCCATGGTGCTGAGGTCAGTAAGTTCTCTTTTTCACGTTTGTATAGGTCGCAATTAGGAATGGCTGTCCCTGGAGTCATCATGATTCAAGAGTTCTTGCTTTGATGAGCACATATTCAGTTAGCTGTGGGCAAAACCAAAATATAACAACAAAGAAAGGGGCAAAGTGCTCAACACGTAGCACTTAGAAACAAATCTAGTTACTCATAAACAGAAAATGTTTCTGTCTACTAGCTCTTTCTTCCACTTGAATCTAGCTGACTCTCACATTCCTTTAAAAATAAAATCATGTTTAATATCTATATGATTTATATTTACTTTACATTTAAGAACCTTTTATATGTGGAAATTCTTGAGAAATACTTTTTTAGGTTTTTATTTTGAAATAATAGAATCACAGGAAGTTGCAAAGACAGTACGAGAGGTCCCACGTACCTTCACCTAGCTTCCTAAGTGGTAACGTAGCTGTAGTAGAATATCACAACCAAGACATTGACATTGGTATGACGTATGCTTATAGCTCATTGTTACTTCATCACAAGCATAGATTTGTGTGACCACCAAACAGTCAAGATATTACAAAGATCTCCATGTTGTTACCGTTTATTATCATACCCACTCCTCAAACTTCTGGAAACCACTAAATCTGTTGTCTATCTCTATAATTTTGTCATTTTGAGAATGCTGTGTAAAGGAAAACATATGGATGTAATCTTTTGAGTTTGACTTTTTTTATGTATCATAATGCCCTTGAGATACAGCCAAGTTGTGTGTAGGAGTCATTTGTTTCTTTTTATTACTGAGTAGTATTCCATGGTATGGATGTATCACAGTTTGTTTAACCATTCCAGAGATGCATTTTTATATAGGCTTTTTTTAATGCAAGAGAAACAGTACTCTATGTGTTAGGGCTGAAACTTGCCTCTTGCTGCTTTTAAAGATTTTTTTTTCTTTTTTTTCTGTGTACCTTGAAAGCCATACAGATTTTATGTGGAAATCATCTGCTACTCATCCTTATAAAAATACACTCATATACTGAGTAACTTTGGGAATATGGGCAGCTTTCTTCATTAGATAATTTTCTTCTCTGCTGTTAAAAGTTTTAAAACTTTTAGAAGCTTTTGTAAAAATGATTGAACTTTCTTTTTAGTTTGTTTTTTTAATTGACTCGAAACTAATGGTGAATTAAGATAGACTTATGCAGTAGTAAGCATTTGTTAGAGTATTATACCAGGCAGCGTGCTAGGCCTTGATGATACCGAGATAAATGAGATGGTCTGCCCCTCTTCGTGTGGCTATAGGATAAAAGTTTTGAAAAGAGCATTGAGATTTCCCACTGATCCTTTTTGTTAATCTGATACTTTAAAAGTTAACAGAGACACAGAGAGAAAGAGACGATATCATACCTACAACTGGTATTTTACCAAATAACTTATCCTGCCTAGTTAGATAAGATAAACAGAGGAAGCAATGGAAATCAGCTATTTGGACGTGCTAAGTTTTCACAATCAGTGAAATCTCAGGGGAATAAGTCACATGATGATATAAGTAGCTTGCTGTTTATAAGTCATAGGTTATAAACAAATTGTGTATAATACTCCACATGAAAAACTGGCAAAGGGCACCTGATTTTTAAACATTTTCTTTTTGTTGTAGGAAAGTGAAAATTCAGAGACGTATTTTTTTTTAAACCTGAGATGACACAAATGACTGGATATTAAGTAATCCTATTATGTGTAACTCCTACAAAATTCATTATATTTCTGTGTATCACATTCCAGGAGAAGATACTCCATAAATTTCATATTCTACCCTTTTCAATGTTCTGTAGTCTTTATAGTGCTCAGAATAAGGATAGCAGCAGCTTACTTTTTTAAGATTACAGATATGGGGTTTCCTTTATTCAGTACTCCCATCTCCTGATCTAGAAAACTCAATTTCTTCATTCGTTGATTCCCTACTATATGCTAGGCCCTGGAGAAGCATTGGTGAAGAAGAAAAGGAAGGTCTGTGCTCTCAAAAAAATGTATAATCTAGTGAGGAATACATTCAGATAATCAGGAAATTAATATATTGTGTGTTATATTATAGCAGTGCTATGGGAATTGATAGGAGGGGCTGCTTACCTCAGCTTTGTGAAGGTGTTTCAAGGGATGCTTCCTGGAGGAAATGACAGTCAAGTTATAAAATGAAGGTAAAATTGAGTTAGCCAGATGAAAACGTCGGAAAAAGGGTATTCTCACGTTGGAAAAAGAATATTCTCAACAAAGACAAAGTCAGATATAGTGGTCCAAAGTAGAGAAAGAGTACAGCATGTTTAGGGAATTAAAAGACACGAAGTATGCCCTGAATGTAGTCTATGAACAGGGATAAGATGGGAACAATGACAGCAGAGAGTAAAGTGGAAGTTATCTCAAGTGTGGTACTGTAAGCTAGCCATTTTGGGAGTTTGGGTTTCCATCTTGAGAAATGGACAGCCATTGAAAAGTCTTAAACAATGGAGTGACATTGAGTAGGTTTTAATTTTTGAAAGATACTGCCTATAGTGAAGAATGAATTGATGTGAGGCAAGATTGGCATCATAGGAGACAGGATTAGAAAAGCAGCCTGGTCTGGGTAGTAGCAGTAGGAATGGGGACAAGAGGGCAGATTCAAGATACTCTTACGGAATACAGTCTGCAAAATTTTCTGATTGTTTTGTGTGGAAAGTAAATGAAAGGGGAGGAGTCAAGGCATATTTCAGGGAGATGCAGAACATAAGAAAAGCTGCAGTTTGGGGTATAAGGAGAAAATTTTGATTTTAGACATGTTGAGTATGAGATGCTTCTGACACATTTTTATTAACTTCTGAAAAGAGTTTTTTAAAAATAGGTAGTGGGTACATATAGATATATGTAGATAGATTAAAACTTAAGTGATTAATATTGTATATTCTATGTTAAATGCTTGCATTTCTTTTGTATTTTAGCTAGTCTCTTATAATTCCTTTTTTGTGTTTGATTTATGAATTACCATGCTTTTATGCAGATAATGTGCACCTTTTACATTTGTTTGCCAACCATGCTCTCCCTCTATGAGGTTTTTCCATAAGCATGCTATGCTGATTTTTTTTTTACAGCAACATGTAGGAAAAAAAACAGGCATAGCAGTGCTCATGAAAGCACCTCGTGGGGGAAGGGTGCAGTTGGCAAACAAACATAGAAGGTACATGTTATTTGCGTAAAAACACAGTATGTAATGTTCTCCGTCAAGTAATAACTTTGATTTGTCTCTTCTTTAGGGAGTTTTTGCGTTTGGCAAGTCCTTTAAATTGTGGCGCCTGGGACAAAAAACTCTTAAAACAATATAGGGTCCATAAGCCAAGTTCACTGAGTTACGAGCCAGAGATGAGAAGTAAGTTTTCCTTTGAAGTGCTTGTTTTTGGTTTGTTTTATAACTGGAACTAATCCTAACCTATAGGTGAACATGTGCTTAAAATACTGTAAATCTCTCTTTCCTTGTGTAAATGAGACAAGATCTTAAGATAGTTTGGAATCACATTATAAAATAATAAAATCCTAGATACCTAAAGTGGAAAGGGACCTTAAAAATCATCTTGTCTAATCCCTTCCTCTTACAGGTGAAGCAGCTTAAACCCAGAAGGGTAAGTGACTTGGTCGAAGAGGTTGGTTCTAAAACCTCAATTTCCTGTTCCTCGACTGGTGTCCTTTACTATACCTACAGACCATTTGTATAGCAAGAGAAGAACCTGTGTACATTATGGAAATTGTGCACTGGTTGGTTCTGTAATTTTCATTAATTTGCACTTCTCAGCAACCATAGCTTTCTAAAACTTTATTTTTCTTTTGAACAGTATGTGTATTATACTCATTAGTAGTAATAATTAATAACACCAATAAACCTTAGAATTGAATCTTTCAAAAATTTTTTACATATGAATTTTTTACCTTATTGTGGCATAAGTAAATAATATGCCATGCATAGCTCATTTATTAGTTTTTTAACCAATATTTATTGCCGTGGAGTCCTGGTGATGCAGTGGTTAAGAGCTTGGCTGCTAACCAAAAAAGGTCAGCAGTTCGAATCCACCAGCCACTCCTTGGAAATCCTATGGGGGCAGTTCTGCTCTTTCCTGTAGGGTTGCTATGGTTGGACTCGATTCATCGGCAAAGGGTTTATTTATTGCTATAACTTACCTATCAGATACTGTGCTTGACACAACTGCTAGCAACATGGATGAAATAGAACACTTGCCTTAACTTGCTCCCACTGAATGAACAAATACTGAACTTAATAATTACGTACCAGTTGCTACAAAAGGGGAGGTATGAGACTATATAAGTTGGCTAGGAAGATTCATGGAGATTTTAGGCATAGGTTGACAGCTCAGCAAAGTCTCAAAGGTTGAATAGGAATTAACCTGAAAGATTATGGAGAGTGCATTTTAGGGAGCGTGTGCAAGGCCTGTGGAGCACATAGGCCTTGTACCCCATGAGGCAGTTCTGCTCTGTCCTGTAGGGTCACTATGAGTCGGAATCGACTTGACAGCAGTGGGTACAAGACCTGGAGGTATGAGAAAGCATGGCACTTCCTAGAAACTGCTAGTTGAGTGTGAGTGACTTAAAAAGTTTATCAGTGGGAATATGTCAGGAAATGAGACTGAGGAAATGATAGGTCTCAGATCATAAAGGATACTGGAATTTGTGCTCAGTTTTATTGTGTTGGGGAATAATTAGAAAGTTTTTAAATAGGGAAGAGGTACAGTATTTGAGTTTCAGGACAACAACCCTGGAGGAATGAGGATGAACGGGAGGTAAGAAAGACATTAAGACTAGTTAAGAATCTATTGGAAAAAAAAAAACCAAAAAAACAGTTGATAGCAGATTAAGTGGCAGTAAGGATAAAAAAGGAAAGGCCAGAATCTGAGATATGTACCAGGGAATGCTGTTGCTCAGGAGCACGTGTTAAAGGTTGAGAGAAGAGATGTCTTTACACAAGGAAGGCTGAGAAAGGTTAACTGTTACAAATGAGAAAGGATGGGAGGGAGCAGTGCAGGAAGCCAAGGGAGGCAAGAGTGGCTGGTGCTGTCCAGTGCTGCCGGGAAGATCAGTTAAGTTAAAGGTTGAGGTGTATGCATTGGATTCCATAGTTAGGAAGACATTAGTGACCTTTGCAAGAGCAGTCCTTCAGACAGGAAGAATATTCTTCCAAGCAGTTTGGCTGTGAAAGGAAAGAAAGAGAAGGTGGTGGTATTTTTGTTATTTTAAATGGAGAAACACGATTAGGTTGATCGACAGAGGAAAGGAACATCAGGGGTGGGGAAGGAATCGGTGATATTATAAGGATCCAGAGGAGATGAGAATAATGAGCGGAGTAACCGTTGGCTTGGAAGGGGGAATACCTCCTTATCTGAGGATTCGTAATTTTTCTTTTCCTTTACTACCTGGACTGAAGAGCACTTGGTTGGATTATGAACAGGCTGTGAGTTTGCAAGACCGTTGCTGCAGGAGAACAGAGAGATAGGAAATTAAAATTACTGATAAAATTCTTGAAATGGTACACCAAGAAGTATATGCAGGTTACGGAAAGAAATTAAGACAGCCAGCGAGTGATACACTAAGAGAAAAGGGATAGATCACGGGAATGAGGAACAATGGCTAGAACAAAAAGCAAAAAGTAGTGAGAGAACTGGAGGAATAAGGGTGGGATAATCGAGGAGTGGAACAAGCAAAGACAATGACCGTGTCCAGATCATGGCTCTGGAGTATATTGCTGGAATGAAGTAGAGGTAAAGGTCGTTGAAGGAAAGGAGATCCTAGAACTAGAAGTGAGGTATTAGACAGGTTGTTCATGTAAACATTGACATTCCCCAGTACAATGGCAAGAATTAGTATGGAGAAGAAGACTGAGAATGAAGTGCTAATATTTTTTAAACCAACAAGGTTAACTGCTAGGAAAATAATAGGTGACAATTTCATGGAGCAGTATATGATAGTACTGCTGATGAGAACCCTCAAACAAGGACAAGTTTTTGCCTTAGACTGGTAGAATGATGATCTGGGGAGCCAGGAGAATGTAGGTGCTGCCCACCAGTCTGGCATGGACCATGGTAGAAGCAATGGGGATGTCACTGTAAAAATGAACAACCCGTCTAACTCCTTCACTTGAGAGCTGTGGCAAAGAGCATTCTCAGTAGAGAACCCCAGTTGCCCTGTATTTCCTCCCAATGCTAATTATGTAGTTTTGCTGGTTTTTAACTTTGCAATTCATTTTGTTATCGTTGCTAGCCATAGTAATAAGACATTTTTGATCGATTGAGATGACCAATACTAGTGAAGCAGTCAAGAATAATATCTAGAACTTTAGAATTAAAAAAAAACATTGCCATTGAGTCGATTCCAACTCATAGTGACCCTATATGGCAGTTCTGAAAGAACGTAGATGTAGTTCAGCCTATTCTTTTTTCAGGTGAAAATTCTGAAGTCAGAAAGATTAAGCAACCTTCAGCTGTTACTGGTACATAGCAGTACGATTTGTCTTTTTTTTTTTCTCCTGTAAATTATCAGTGATCAGTGAATACTATGTTAGGGAAACTTTAAGTTCTTTTTTGTTCCTTTCCAGTTTTACTGGAAAGCAGAGAGTTTTGCAATTTTCTCATATTCGTCCCCTCAGGGCTTTTTGTTGATGTTGTTTTTATATTTAACACACTTCCTTAGAATTGAGTTGTGATTTACTTTGCAAGGAGTAGAAACAAAAATAGCTCCTTTGTCCAAGGGACTATTGAAATATTTTTATAGTTGCTTGAATGTCCAACACAGTTACATTGGTTCATGTAGCTTATCTTAAGAAGAAATATTTTTGATGCTGCAGCTTTTTAAGTTCTCTTTTCTCTATTACATTTGTAATGTATTCCTGGAAAAATAGGATAATTTATTTGAAATTTGTATTCTCATTCTTGATATTGCTACTATTTATATGTGTACCAACTAAAACCCATTGCTGTCTAGTTGATTCCGACTCACAGCAACCCTATGGAACAGAGTAGAACAGCCCCATAGGGTTTCCAAGGAGTGGCTGGTGGATTCGAACTGCTGACCGTTTGGTTAGCAGCCATAGTTCTTAATCACTGCACCCCCAGGGCTCCTGTATGTGTACAGGAATCTTTCAATTTAGTTACTGTTGTGACCACATATTTATCCTAACAGTTATAAGGACAGAATAAAAAAATGGAAGTTTCTGTTTTTTATTTTTTCTGGCATGTTTAACAAGAATAATGACCTGTATCTTAGCATTTTAATGCTTCCAGAATGTTTTGCTTTCTTCTCAAAGAGAAATAATTAAAAATAATTTTGTGAATTAAAAGTGTAGCCTGGTATATAAACATCATTAACTGAGATGTATAATTACATTGTTACTGTGGCTTGGATTGTAATTATGAGTATTCGTTTTTATTTGTGCTGTGTAGTTTCTAACATTTCTATAATCTATTACTTCAGTAATCAGGTGAAAAAGGAAATATGCTATTTAAATTTTAAAATAGACATAAAGTATACTAAAACTGAGCGACGACTTTGGTATTTAAAACCAAAAAAGAAAAATGAGTATTGAAACTGAAGAGTGCTGTTTACAAACATATCAACCTTGTAAAGTCATTACTGAAAAAATCTACATGATGTTTTTCCCAAGAGATTTTCTTTGGTTTGCAGGTAGTATGATCACATCTATGGAAGGTCTGGGTTCTGATAATGTTTTCAGCTTACATGAAGATAACCATTACCGAATAAGCAAGAGTCTAGTAAAATCTGCAGAAGGAAGTACTGTTCCCCTGACCAGGGTAAAATGTCTGGTCTCCATGACAACCCCTCATGACATCAGACTTCATGGGTCATCAGTTACTCCTGCTTTTGTTGAATTTGACACATCCCTTGAAGGATTTGGGTAAGGAATTTGCAACGTTAACTCAGCCTTATTGTATTATTTTATGCTTCATACTTACCTTTGAAAAGTAGATCTTTGATTTTAAATCTACTTGATTAAAATGTATTATACTGTATGTTCTACTGTACTCCACTATATATTTTCAAAAGATGGAGTCCTGTCAGCATGTTATTTTAAGATTTCTAGGTTTAATTATTTTTAATTATTCATTATAGTAAGTAGATTGATACAGTACCAAACCAAACCCACTGCCATGGAGTCGATTCCAATTCATAGCGACAGGGATCAGCAAACTACAGTCCACAGGCCAAATCTGGCCCACTGCCTGTTTCTGTAAATAGAGTTTTTCTGGAGCACAGCCACACTCATTCAGGTGTGTATTGTCTGTGGCTGCTTTCAGGCTCAGTGGCAGAGTTGAGTAGTCATGACAGGGACTGTCTGATCAGCAAAGCCTAGAATATTTACTATTTGACCCTTTACAGAAAAAGTTTGCCAACTCCTAATATAGTAAATATTGATTTATGTATAATATATGAATTAAGATTAGATTAACAGCTCTTTGACTTGGTATTGTTCATTATTCTGTTCCTCAAATCACCTAGCATAGTATCATCTTATACATTATAAGCATTCAATGTCTATCAGTGCAAATGAGTAAATGAATTATTTTAAGTGGCAGAAAAGCCTATACTAGTTGAAATAGTATTAGAGAATCCATAGATAATCTAAAGGAGTTTGTGATGTCTGTCAACCTCAAAAATAAACACAGATGCTGATAGAACAGATTGATTTCTCCACTAGTTGTTATTAGTGGGTTTGTATACGTTGATCTAAAACTTAAAATTGTATTTTAAGAACATTGTTATATGGATCATTATCAAACAGTGTATTAATGCATATTATTTGGGAATAAGCAACATTTATCATAACAGTAGCGACAGGTGGAAGGGACACAAGGGAATTTTTTGTGGTGATAGAATTGTTCCAGTGTCTTGACTGGGATTATACATTTATCAAACTCAAGGAACTATATGCTTACGTTTGTACATTTTATACTGTGTAAATGATCCCTTAATATTTTTTTAAATTTAATTTAAAAATGATACTATTGATCACTTGGAAAGTATGTTTCGATACCCTCACATTAAAAGAAGGGAAGGGTTTTGCTAAGCATCCCAATTTACTCTATGATTGTTTATCTCTAGTTATCATTACATAGTGGCAGGTCATTTCACTGTGTTAAGCAGAGATAGTGATGAGTGAAGAAAAGAATGAATCTTTAATAGGTACATTACCTTTTCTTTTCTAGCTGCCTGTTTCTGCCCAGTTTGGCCCCTCATAATGCCCCTACAAATAATGCTGTTACAACAGGTCTTACTGATGGGGCTGTGATCAGCGGCATTGGTTCTGGTAAATATTCCTTTCTGTTTGCTTTTGAGATTCTTTTTTTTTTTTTTTTCCCAGTAGAATGTATTTTATTTACAGCTTATATGCTTTTGTTGTCTCCTTTTTTTAATGTAAATATGTGTGAAGACAAACTCTTTGCTATTTTTCTGTTTTTACTTTAGGTGAAAGATTGTTCCCTCCTCCCTCTGGCTTAAGCTATTCTAGCTGGTTTTGTATCGAACATTTTAGTTCTCCCCCAAATAACCACCCTATCAGACTCCTCACTGTTGTACGCCGAGCAAATTCTTCTGAGCAGCATTATGTGTGCCTTGCCATAGTTCTGTCAGCAAAAGACCGATCTCTGATTGTTTCCACTAAAGAGGAACTACTTCAAAACTATGGTCAGTATTTGTCTTTTTCTTTTTTATTCTTTTGACTCTAGGAGAATTAAAATTCTACATTCAATTTAAGGTCCAGCTGGTAATTCTTTTCCAACTTAAATTGTTATAGCACAGAACAGCTTATATGAAATCTTACATATTGTTTGCTAGTGGATTTTAAGCCACTTTCAAATGAGACTTAGCTAGAACCCAGTGGAGGAAGTGCCTAATATGAGGATTCACCCCTACTTGCCAAAAAATCACAGCTTTTGCTGGGAAAGTAGGTTTGCATGAGTGATATATTTTGATAAGGATTTTTATTGGCTATGAATTCTGCTTAGCTGATAAATATTCGTGCATTACCTGCCTACTAAATATACCATCCTGTCCTAGACGCAGTAAGGTTTTGTTTTTTAATTTTATTTATTTTGTTGTTGTTGAGAATATACACAGCAAAACAGAAACCAGTTCAGCGTTTCTACATGTACAATTCAGTGACATCGATTACATTTTTCAAGTTGTACAACCATTCTCATCCTCCTTTTCTGAGTTGTTCCTCCCCATTAACAAAAATTCACTGCCCCCTAAGGTTCCTATCTAATCTTTGCTGTTGTCAGTTTGATACCATATAGACAGTTCTTAAAAGATAATAATGTTCAAGGCAGACATTTTTTACTAGTTAAGCTTAACTATTGTTTGGTTTTAAGAAGACTTTAGGGATATTTTTGGTTTAAGGTTTGACACAGTAATATTTTAATTACTTTTATCTGTTGCTTACCATAACAACTTGATACTTACCATCACATATTCCTAACACCCTTGAAGTGAGCCCCGGTGGTACAATGGTTAAGCACTCGACTGCTAACTGAAAGGTTGTTGATTCAAACCCAACAGCCACTCCACAGGAGAAAAAACCTGGGTATCTGTTCCCGTAAAGATTACAGACTAGGAAACCCTGTGTGGCAGTTCTACTCTGTCCTTGCTTCTAAGCATCATTCTGGCTATACTTCTTCCAAGACAGATTTGTTCCTTCTGGCAGTCCATGGGATAGTCAGTATTCTTTGCCAACACCTAATTCAGAGGCAACGATTATTCTTCGGTCTTCCCTTATTCATTGTCCAGTTGCATGCATATTACGTGATTGAAAAGACCATGGCTTGGGTCAGGCGCACCTAAGTCCTCAAAGTGACATCTTTGCTTTTTAACAATATGGATCTCTTCCAGTCTGTTGGCCAGGTAGCTGTCTTCCAAATTTCTTGACATAGATGAGTGGGTGCTTCCAGCACTGCATCTGTTTGTTTAAACATATGATTGATCTGTCATTTCCTGGAGCCTTGTTTTTTACCAATGCCTTCAGTGCAGCTTGGACTTCTTCTTTTAGTACTGTCGGTTCTTAATCATATGCTACCTCCTGAAATGGTTGAATTCAACCAGTTCTTTCCAGTACAGTGACTCTGATTATTCTTTCCATCTTCTTTTGATGCTTCCTATGTTGTGCAATATTTTTCTCATAGAATCCTTCACTATTACAACTTGAGGCTTGAATTTTTTCTTCAGTTCTTTCAGCTTGAGAAATGCCGAGCGTGTTCTTCTTTTTTGGTTTTCTGTCTCCAGGACTTTGCACATGTTATTGTAATACTTTACTTTGTCTTCTCGAGCTGCCCTTTGAAATCTTCTGTTCAGCTCTTTTACTTCATCATTTCTTCCATTCACGTTAGCTGCTCTACATTAGCAAGTTTCAGAGTCTCTTCTGACATCCATTTTGGTCTTTTCTTTCCTTCCTGTCTTTTTAAAGACCTCTTGCTTTCTTCATGTATGATGTCCTTGATGTCATCCCACAACTCATCTGGTCTTTGGTCATTAGTTTTCAGTGTGTCAAATCTGTTCTTGAGATGGTCTCCAAATTCAGGTGGGATATACTCAAGGTTGTATTTTGGCTCTCATGGGCTTGCTTTAATTTTCTTCAATTTCAACTTGAACTTGCATATGAGCCATTGATGGTCTGTTCCCCAGTCAGCCCCTGGCCTTGTTCTGACAGATGATATTGAGCTTCTCCATCATTTCTTTCCACAAATGTAGTCTGTTTGATTCCTATGTATTCCATCCAGTGAGGTCCATGTGTATAGTAGCCATTAATGTTGTTGAAAAAAAGGTATTTGCAATGAATAAATAGTTGGTCTTGCAAAATTCTATCATGTGATCTCTGGCTTTGTTCCTATCACCAGGGCTTATTTTCCAACTACCGATCCTTCTTTGTTTCTAACTTTCTTATTCTAATAGCTAGTAATTATCAGTGTAACTTGATTGCATGTTTGATCAGTTTCATGCTGAAATAGGTAGAAGTTGGTAAAAATGTTCAATTTCATAATTTTTGCCATTAGTGGTTGGTAGGTAAACTTGAATAATAGTTGTTCTGATGATTAAAGTTGTTTGTTAACTTCGTTGGGCCATGATCCTCAGTAGTTTGGCAGTTATGATGTAGTGCAGCAGCTTTTTAATGATGTAATCACCTCCATAATGAGATCTGATGTGATCACCTTCATGATGAGATCTGTTGTGAGTAGCCAGTCAGTTGAAAGGGAGTTTCCTTGGGGCCCTGGCCTGCATCCAATATAAGTGAACTTTCTGGCGAGGCTTGCTGGGTTTTGCTCACTCTGAATCCTGCAGCTTGCTCCTGTTCATCTGACCTCCAGTTCTTGGGACTTGAACTAGCAGCTTATCAGCCATCTTACCTGCTGATCTTGGGATTCGTCGGCCTCCACAGCTTGTGAGCCAGAGGCCTGTTCTCTGACCTTCTGATCTTCAATTTCCTGTGGCTGTGTGAGTCAGGAGAAGCCTCCAGCATAACTCCTGGACTTGGAACATTGCAGCCTCTACGACTGCGTGAGCCATTTCCTTTACATAAATCTCTCTCTATATATATTAATATGCTGCACTGGCTTTGCTTCTCTAGAGAAACTAGCCTAAGACATTTGGTACTGGGAGTAGGGTGCTGCTCTAACAGATATGTGGACGTGGTTTTAGAATTGAGTAATGGGTAGAGCCTGGAAGAGTTTTAAAGTGCCTAATGTAAGTGCCTAAAATAGTAAAGTGCCTTGAAGAGATGTTGGTGGAATTATGAACATCAAAGGCAATTCTGGTGAGGGCTCAAAAGGAAATGAGGAGAACTGTAACACCGGAGACAGCGCAGACAGTGAGAAGCAGCAGAAAACGGCAACAACAACCAGGAGACCAGTGCTAGACAGCACAGGAGCTGGTAGGAGGCTTCCTGACAGAGTTGGGTGCCTCCGGGCACTTTTTGGTGGACCTAAAGAGCTTTGGAACACTTGTCCGAGCAGGGCAGACGCTGGGCCAGCCCAGGAGGCCCGAGAAGCCAAGAAACCAGGAAACAGAAGCTGAAGACACAAGGAGCACAGGAAATAGAGCTAGGGTCTCAAAGGGTAAGAACCGTGGCCTGATGAGTCTCAAAGGGTGGGGCCATGGCCTCCTAGGTTTCAAAGAGTCAGATCTTCACTAGCTTGGTTCTGGAGTGTGGAGTGGTTGTTCATGAGTGCTACAGGTGAGGGGCTGGATCCACTGTCCGAAGATGAAGGGGCGGGGCTGCCATTCCCAAAGGGGAAAAGAATGAGGCCTTCCAGGGCCGAGGGAGTAGGGTCACCATCCACATGGACTAGGAGAATGTGGCTGCCCAAAGCCCAGGGAGCAGATTTGGTGTTCAGTTGGTCTGGAAGGTGGAGCTGAAGCCCAGGCCGAGGGGCCTCCACCCAGAATCCAGAGAGTGTAACCAACACTCAGAGTCTGGAGGGCAAAGCCATTGCATAAATGGTCTCAGAGAACAGAGGATTATTTTCAAGGCTTGAGAGCTAATGTAATGTGTTCTTCTGACTTGCTTGGTGCCAGTTATCAATTCTTTCTTCCAATTTCTCCCTTTTGTAATGGAAATGTCTACCTTGTTCCTGTTCCACCACTGTACTTTGGAAGCAGATAACTTATATTTAGATTTCACAGATGAAGAGGAATTTTGCAGAAGATTTTGGACTTGGAGTTGATTTAAGACTTTTTGGGATGATATGACATGATATGAATGTGTTTTACATGTGCAAGGACATGAATTTTGGGGGGCTAAAAGGTGCAATGTTATGAATTGAATTGTGCCCCCCAAAATGTGTGTCAACTTGGCTAGGCCATAATTCCCAGTATTGTGTGGTTGCCCACCATTTTGTGATTTGATGTGATTTTTCTATGTGTTGTAAATCCTCGTCTCTGCCTGTGGTTAATGAGGCAAGATTAGTTTATGTTAAAGAGGATTAAGGTGGAATGCAACCCTTACTCAGGTCATAGCCCTGATCTGATACAAGGGGAGTTTCCTTAGGGTGTGGTTTACATCAACTTTTATCTTACAAGAGAAAAGGAGAGAGAAGGGAGCAGAGAGATGGGGACCTCATACAAGGAAGAATGAAGAACTAGGAGGGGAGTAGGTCCTTTGGACCCAGGGTCCCTGCACTGAACCACTCCTAGACTAGGGGAAGATTGATGACAAGGACCTTCCACCATAGCCAACAGAGAGAGAAAGCTTTCCCCTGGAGCTGACACCCTGAATTCAGACTTCTCACCTCCTAAACTGTGAGAGAATAAACTTCTGTTGTTAAAGCCATCCACTTGTGGTATTTCTGTTATAGCAGCAGCACTAGATAACTGAGACAGTTGTATTAATTTGTTTTCTTTGTAGGCATATGGGTATTATCCTATCACTGACAGCGTTGTACTTCAGGATAGACCTTGAAATTTTCTTTTTGACGATGAATACGATGCCATTCCTCTTCAATTTCTCATTCCCAGCATATTAGACCATATGATTGTCTAATTCAAAATGGCCAATACCAATCCATTTCAGCTCACTAATGCCTAGGATGTCGATCTTTATGCATTCTGTTTCATTTTTGATGACTTCCAATTTTCCTTGATTCATACTTTGTACATTCCATTTTCAGATTATTAATTGATTATATATACCTCCTTAATATTTTTTAAATCTTCCCTTCCTCCCTATGCTCACAGTCATGGCCCTGGTTTAATATTCTTTATCTCTTATCTGTGCTCTGGGTACCAGTGGTTAAGTGCTCAGCTGCTAACCAGAAAGTCAAAGATTTGAACCCACCAGCTGCTCCAAGGGAGAAAAGACCTGGCAATCTGCTCTCATAAAGATTCCAGCCTAGGAAACCATCTGTACTGTAGGGTCCCTATGAGTCAGAATCGGCTCAAGGGTACATAACAACATCTCTCACGTGGACTTCATGGATTTTAACTCTTTTATTTGTTTTTGTCTGTCCACCATACTAGAACTGTAAGCTTCCCACAGACAAGGTTGTTGTCTTTGTAATTCAGGTTACCCTGCCACCTAAAACAGTGCCTAGCACATCAGTGGCACTTAGATATTTTTTGAGCATAAAGTGGATGAGTGAAAAGAAAGAAACATAAAGGATAGATGGCTTGAAAAGAAAAAAAATGAGAAAAGTGAAACAATAGAGAATTTTGAGCGAAGGTAGAATTTAATGAGAAAGTTAAAGAGTGGATCTAGAGATATTTAGGAAACTAGGAAAATACTTTTTACTTTCATATTATTTCCAGTGAATGTAATTTTTAGTCTGTTAAGATGTCTAGATAATGAGGAGATGTCTGGGAACATTGGCTTCCCTGAGATCCTGCCACACCACTGAATCCTGGAAGTGGCTTAGTTCAAGCCTAAGTCAGAAAGTAAAACTCTCACACATTTTTTATAAGTAATATCATTTTCAGTCCTCCTGAAAGTTCATAATCTATTAATCAGAAAAGAGAGAGAGAGAAAAGTTCCTGGTTTCCCCCTTACCTTTATCTTTTCTTTCTAATGCCTTGGTCTGTAACACTAGACCTTTCGAGGCTATTTGACCCTGCTCTGTACCTAGTTTATTCAATTCTGAGCCTATAGAACATCACCTAGATAAGATTTTGCTTTGTAATAAAGTAATCTTAACTCAGGAAACCTGGTGGTGTAGTGATTAAGAGCTATGGCTGCTAACCAAAAGGGCTGCTAACCAAAAGGTTGGCAGTTCGAATCCACCAGGCGGTCCTTAGAAACTGTATGGGGCAGTTCTACTCTGTCCTGTAGGGTCACTATGAGTCGGAATCGACTCGACGGCAACGGGTTTGGTCTTTTTTGGTTTAGTCTTAACTCATCAACGGAAGTATATTTTGAATTGTCTTTCTAAAATATAATCTTAGCATTTCAGTGTATGCAGATTTTTTTTAAGATTCCAGAATTAGAAATTAATAGTTTACGTGTAGTTCCTTTTTTATATTATTTACATTTTTACTTTTGATATATTTATTTGTATGTGCTTGTGCTGAAACAAGAGGGTTCATTTTAAATTACATGGTTGCTGATTAGCTGTTTCCTTGTTTGTTTGTTTTTTTAAATGAGTGTTTAACATCTGGCTTTTCTCTGCTGTTCTATCCTTAGAAAATATAAATTAATATTTAGTTAGCTTAAACATTAGAATTAAACAAATATAAACCCATATTTCATTCTTAAAAAATTTTTTTTATTGTTGTAGTTTAAATGAAGTTTACATTTCAGGTTAGTCTCCCATACAAAAATTTATGCATACATTGTTACGTGACGCTAATTGCTCTCCCCATACTGCGATAGCACACTCCTCCTTTCCACCCCTGGTTCCCCATATCCATTCAACCAGCTTCTCACCCTCTCTGCCTTCCCATCTCACCTCCGGACAGAAGCAGCCCATTTAGTCTCTTGTATCTACTTGAGCTAAGAGACACACTCCTCACGAGTATCACTTTATGTCCCACAGTCCAGCCCAATCCCTTTTTGAAGAGTTGGCCTCGGAAATGGTTTTATTCTGGGCTGATAGAGAATGCAGGGGCCATGCTTTCCAGGGTTCCTCCAGTCTCAGTCAGACCATTAAGTCTGGTCTTCTTACTAGAATTTGAGTTCTGCACTCCATCTTTCTCCTGCTCCATCAGGGACTCTCTGTTGTGTTCCCTATCGGGCAGTCATTGGTGATAACCGTGCACCATCTAGTTCTTCTGGTCTCAGGCTGATGAAGTCTTTGGTTTATGTGGCCTTTTCTGTCTCTTGGGCTAATACTTCCCTTGTATTTTTGGTGTTCTTCATTCTCCTTTACTCCAGGTGGTTGGGACCAACTGATGCATCTTAGATGGCCGCTTGCAAGCTTTTAAGACCCCAGACGCCACTCACCAAAGTACGATGCAGAACATTTTGTTAATAAGCTTTGTTATGCCAGTTGACCTAGATGTGCCATGAAAGCATGGTCCCCAGACCCCTACCCCTGATACTCTGTCCCTCAAAGTGTTTGATTGTATTCAGGAATCTACTATCTAGTTAGTAAATAACCCTCACCCTCCGTCTCCACCCTCGTAACCGTCAAAGAATGTTTTCTTCTGTGCTTAAATCTTTTCCTGAGTTCTTATAATAGTGGTCTTATACAATATTTGCCCTTCTGTGACTGGCTAAATTCACTCAGCATAATGAGTTCCAGCTTCGTCCATGTTACGTTTCACGACTTCATCATTGTTCTTTATCGTTGCATAGTATTCTGTCGTGTGGATATACCATAATTTGTTTATCCATTCGTCCATCAATGGGCATCTGGGTTGTTTCCATCTTCTTGCTATTGTGAACAGTGCTGCAGTGAACATGGGTGTGCATATATCTGTGTGGCAGCTCTTATTTTTCTAGGATATATTCCAAGGAGTGGGATACTTGATCGTATGGTACTTCTATTTCTAGCTTTTTAAGGAAGCGCCAAATCAATTTCCAAAGTGGTTGTACCATTTTACGTTCCCACCAACAGTGTATAAGTGTTCCAGTCTCTCTACAACCTATCCAGCATTTATTATTTTGTTAAACCCATATTTCTTACATGGTCTGGCAGTATACTGAGTAACAGGGAGAAGCCAGAGTAGAGACAAGTGATTACAGAGTGTTAACGAATCAGAATATATTCACATATATAGTTCAGAGTTGTCTGGTGAAGTAGGAGATTGGAATCAACAAATTTCTATTCCACACATAAATCATCTCACCACCAGCTCTTGTCAGTCTAGGTTCAGTTCAGTACATTGAAGTACAACACATAATTGTTCCCTTGTATCATTGAGTAGAGCACATGGCAAGAGTAAAGTTCTAAATTTTCTTGTTTTTTTTTTTAATCTAATCCGTGGTGTAATCAGATGCATGTCAAACGATAAAAGGCCCTTTATAACATACCATGACAGGCAATAATAATTTAGTCTGTCTTTATTGTCTACTTATTTTATTTATTTGTTTATTGTAGCTTTATCTCATTGTAACTATGTATTTTGAGCAGATGAAAGCAAAAATATATCCCAGATTTTACTTTTTACTACGAATAAAGTTAATGAATGAATAGGGTGTCTTCATTTACAGCATCATATTTGTTTTAACATAAAGCCAAAACATGCTGATCTAGATAGAAATAAACGTCAGAATGGGGATGATACTGGCACAAGATTTTTTCATTTCTTCCCCCACCCGTTTATTTTAGTTGATGATTTTAGTGAAGAATCCTCTTTTTATGAGATTCTCCCATGCTGTGCGCGCTTTCGATGTGGAGAGCTTATCATTGAGGGGCAGTGGCATCATCTGGTTCTGGTGATGAGCAAAGGCATGCTGAAAAACAGCACAGCAGCTCTCTATATTGATGGACAGCTTGTTAATACTGTGAAGGTAAGCATGCATGTGCTTTTTAAATTCACAAGGTAATTTAGTAGTGCATGTATGTGTATATGCACATGCATGTACTGGCAGAGGATTTAAAAAATTACTGTCTAATTTTAAATTGACCTCATTGTACCCATTTGAACGATATGTTAACGTCATGTGGCTGGCTAAATAATTTCACTATTAGGAAAAAAAAACAGGGTACTATTGAACCAGATTGCCAAGTGCTTTTTCATAATAGGGGAACCAGTTGAAGGATGCCTAAATAAATACATTATTTTATCTTTCCATTGTTGTAGTAGTATTCAGTCTGGTACACTCTGTATTCCTTTAGAGCTGGAATTGTTTTTTATTCGTCTTGGTTTTTGGATCTCCCAGATTAGTCCATCATAATTATAGTAGGTGCTCAGTTATTGTTTGTTAAACGAATGAGTGAGTGAATAAATATTACTCTAGCTAGCTACACTAAAATATTCGTAAGAAGGAAGAGAGTTGAAGTAACCAGTAAAAAAATCAGGAGAAGTTCCATTTTCAGAATTAGGATAAATGCTACTAGTCTTTCTACAGAACTCAGCTAGCAAACTCTTATGATTCTTTCAAAACTTTTAAAAGAGTATCCACTTCATAGTGCTGTCACTTAAGATAAATAACAAGGGCAAACTTTTGTATGAAAAAAGTTTAAAAAGCCCTTAAATCAGCAGCTTCTTGGAATACCTTTTCTTACTTAAGGATATCGATATTTTATTGTGTGACATGTTTTAATATGATAAACCCTAAAATGTACCTTATGGAAATAAGTCATTCATTTTCTGTATGCATAGTAGGATTTTAAATGGGTTTGTAAATTACCTTAGTAGGTCACCCCCTTGTTATTTTTAGTATTATTAAAAATAAAAATGTCCTCAGCTTCTAAAGCTGAGGGTTAGGAGGTTTATTATTAATATATTTACATCATCATCATCATCATCATCTTTGTCACTGTGAGTAGTCACAGTCCATGTGAAGTTACCTTTAGGTCACATGTTGGCCTGAAGTTAATGTCACACTATTAACATCACCAGGAACGGTTCTTTAATTTGAAGAACAATAATAGATGTGATCTGAAGCTGGGATAATGTTATGACAAAACAATCGATGGAAAGTTCTATCATTCCATCAAGTGATGAAAACCACACAAGAAGCAACTTGATTTTTTCATTTCTTGTACTCTACCTAATTGTACATTTATTGTAAATGAATTGAATAAGAAACACCTTGTCAGTTAACAGCAATGTAATTTCACATCTGAGAATGTCAGTTAACTGTGGTTACCATCTTACATTGAGATTAAAATGTGTGCATAAATATTATATATATATAAATCCAAAAAAACCAAACCTGTTACCATCAAGTGGATTCTGACTCATAGTGATTCTATAGGACAGAGTAGAACTGCCCCATAGGGTTTCTAAGGAGTGGCTGGTGGATTCATACTGCCTACCTTTTGATTAGCAGCCGAGCTTTTAACCACTGCACCCCTAGGGCTCCAATGTATATATAGACTACTGATTATTTTTTTTTTTAATACTTTACCCATTATAAATCACTCTTCCTCTGTTTTATTTAACAGACTCACAGTATAGTAGGCACATTGGAAATAATGTGGCTAATTTCAAGACTACTTGAATTTCATAGTGAAAGGCTCTGTTTTTTATATCAACTCTAAGCTTTCATCGAAGTATCATTAATTTGGTATGCAGACCAACCAGACAGTGACAGTATCTGATTGTTGCCATTTCTAGAATGAGATCTTTTTTCTCCATTAGAGGGTTGGAGAACAAATTCCCAACTTCTGTATCAGGTGCATAGTTTCAGATTCCACTACAGATTCCAGAATCCTGGCCTGCTGTTGTTTCTCATCCCCAGCTGTTTTTGTTTTTTGTAAAGTTGTGTGACCTTGGGATGGTGAAAATGTACACGACAAGGAGGTTGTTTTCCTGGTGAAAATGTTTTTGTCACATCTTACACACTTGGTTTTGTTTTTTTGTTTTTGTATAGCTTCATTATGTTCACAGTACTCCTGGGGGTTCAGGTTCTGCAAATCCACCAGTTGTGAGCACAGTCTATGCCTACGTCGGTACTCCACCTGCCCAGCGCCAAATTGCTTCATTGGTTTGGCGCCTGGGACCCACACATTTTCTTGAAGAAGTTCTACCTCCTGCAAATGTTACCACCATTTATGAATTAGGACCAAATTATGTTGGAAGCTTCCAGGCTGTATGTATGCCATGTGAGTAACTAATTTTTAGTTCTTAATATTGTATAAAAGTCAACTCCTACAGTACAGATGTGCATATAAGTGCATGTGTGTGTGTAAGGTGCTACATTTTATGTTTATTGAGGAAAAGGGCCTTCTCCTCTAGTTTTCTTCAGCATGATACTTTTGACCGCTCATTCACTTCTCTTTAAAATGTTGTCCTCCATCATACTGTACTTTTCTGATTCTTTGTTGTTATGCCTGATCATTAATTATCCAGCTTCTCTTATTGTCTCCAAGATGCAGGTGTACGCCCACAAGAGTCTAACTCTAACCCTCTTCTCTTTCTGTATTTTCATCTAATACATAAAGCATTTTAGAGAATAGTTACTCTGGTTAAAGGAAGGAAGAATAGGTCCAGAAAACACACACATGTATTCTCCAGTGTAGCCCAATCCACACCACTTTCGTTAATCCCTTGACTCCTGCGGTCCAACCTTTGGTTATCTTTTCTTCCAAAAGAAATTTAGAATCAAAGAAACTGACATCAAGCTGAAATTCCTTTGTAGTACTCTTTTTCAATCATGTCTTCCATCCCCTTGTTCTAATTCTACCAGGGTTCTCAGAAAAGTTATGACAAGTGTATTATAAATGGTAATAACCTTATGGCCAAATAATTTGTCTTGTCCCTCATGTTCTTGATTTAGGTAACACAAAATAATAGCTATTATCTAATAATACCTTATTTAGCACTTATTATATGCTAAATAAGTTAATGCATGTGAAGGACATAACTGTTCGAAGCCTTTATATGTGTTTATTCATCTCCTCAAAACACTGTGAGTTGGTACTATTATTATCATTCTCATTTTACAGGTGAGGAACCTGAGGCACAGAGAAGTTAAGGTCATACAGCTTTTAAGTGATAGAGCAGGGATGCAAACTCAGGCCATCTGGCTCCAGAATTTATGTTCTTGACTACTATGTTGGCTAGAAGAATATAGAGGTGTATATGAGCTCCCTTGTTGGAGGGGAGAACTAAGTGCTACAAAGCCTATAAGCATTCCACTTATTTCCATTTCCTTTTCCTTGGAACCTAGGGTGTTTTATGATTGGGCTGATAACAGTTAATTCTTTCAAGAGTAAACTTTGGAATGTAAGTCTCTGACTTAACAGTTTTTTCTGTTTTTTAATTTAAAAACTAAATGAGCTGGAACAGCTCTGAAAATTAAGCATTTTTAAAATTTAGCTCCCTGATTCTGCAAAAGACTCTCAAGTCCACCCATTTAAAAATGATAATAAGAGTAAAAAACTTATGTTAAGGAAAAATACTCATGATTTTGAAAAGGATCATTCTTCTTTTGAAGGTAAAGATACAAAATCTGAGGGTGTGATCCCATCTCCTGTGTCTTTGGTACCAGAGGAAAAAGTATCATTTGGCCTCTATGCACTCTCTGTGTATTCCCTAACAGTGGCAAGAATCCGGAAAGTGTACAACAAGCTGGACAGCAAAGCCATTGCTAAACAGGTAAGCAGAATGATTTCCCCTAAGCTATAGCTGATTCTCACTGGGAAGATATTTTAAAGTCTTGTTATGGATGCCATCAGATATGAACAGTTGCTAAAAACAGTGCCTTTCATTTATTGTTTGATTTATTTGGTTTTGAATTTAAGCCAAAACATATGTTGATTTTTAGCTTAGTTTGGAAAGGTGAGAATTTCCTTCTGTTATGAGTGCATTATTTATATTAATTATTATATTTATATGGGCATTAAAAAATTGAACTTTAGAAAACATTACATTTTTAAGAATATACAAGTTTTTTTTTGTTGTACTTTAAGTGAAAGTTTACAATTCAAGTTAGTCTCTCATACAAAAATTTATACACTGTTAAGTGACCCTAATTGCTCTCCCTATACTGTGACAGCACATTCCTCCTTTCCACCCTTGATTTCCCTTGTCCATTCAACCAGCTTGTGACCCTCTCTGCCTTCTCATCTCACCTCTGGACAGGAGCTGCCCATTTAGTCTCATGTATCGACTTGAGCTAAGAGGCACTCTCTTCACGAGTATCATTTGCGTCCCACAGTCCAGTCTAATCTTTGACTGAAGAGTTGGCCTCGGGAATGGTTTTAGTGCTGGGTTGACAGAGAATCCAGGGGGACATGCTTTCTGGGGTTCCTCCCTTCTCAGTCAGACCATTAAATTTGGTCTTTTTACTAGAATTTGAGTTCTGCACTCCATCTTTCTCCTGCTCCATCAGGGACCCTCTGTTGTGTTCCCTGTCGGGGCTGTCATTGGTGGTAGCCGGGCACCATCTAGTTCTTCCGTCAGGCTGATGCAGTCTCCAGTTTATGTGGCCTCTTCTATCTCTTGGGCTAATGCTTTCCTTGTGACTTTGGTGTTCTTCATTCTCCGTTACTCCAGGTGGGTTGGGACCCATTGCTGCATCTTAGATGGCTGCTCGCTAGCTTTTAAGACCCCAGATGCCACTCACCAAAGTAGGATGCAGAACATTTTGTTAATATTAATAAGCTTTGTTATGCCAGTTGACCTAGATGCCCCCTGAAAGCATGGTCCCCAGACCTCTGCCCCTGCTACTCTGTCCCTCAAAGTTTTGGATTGTATTCAGGAAACTTTTTAGCTTTGGTTTAGTTCAGTTGTGCTGACTTCCCTTGTAGTGCGTTCTGTCCTTCCCTTCACCTAAGATAATTCTTGTCTACTAGTTAGTGAATACCCCCTCTCCCTCCCTCCTCACCCTCGTAACCATCAACTAATGTTTTCTTATATGTTTATACCTTTTCTTGAGTCTCGTAATAGTGGTCTTATACAATATTTGTCCTTTTGCGACTAAATTCACTCAGCATAATGCCTTCCAGATTCCTCCATGTTATAAGCTGTTTCCCGGATTTATCGTTGTTCTTTATCACTGCATAGTATTCCATTATGTGAATATACCATAATTTGTTCATCTGTTGGTGGACATCTAGGTTGTTTCCATCTTTTTGCTATCATGAACAGTGCTGCAGTGAATATGGATGTGCATGTATCTATTCGTGTGATGGCTCTTATTTCTCTAGGATAGAATATACAACTTTTTAATGCATCACCTACTATGAGCCAGGCACCATTTTTTCAGGACATGGCAGTGGAAAAAGAAAATTCCTGTTTTATGGTTCTTACATTCTGCTGGAAGAAACAGGCAATGATAACTAAAGAAATAACCTAGTCATTAGATAATGTTAGAAGGTGGTAAGTTCTGTGCAGAAAAATAAAGCAGGGAAGGGAGAAGGAGAGTACCACAGGGGTGGAGATGAGCTTGCAGTTTTAAATAGGATGGTCAGAGAAGGCCTTACTGAGAAGCTGAAATCTGAGCAAAGACTTAAAAGAGATGAGGCAGCAAGCCATGGTAATATGGAAGGTGGGTTTTACAAATTGGGTGGGGGTTGCATTCCAGGAATACAAGTGTTAAGGTCCTGAGGGAAGTGTGCGCCTGCCATGGGGGCAGGTGTGGCTAGGTCAAAATGAGGGAAGGCCTGGGTAGTAGGACAGGAGCTCAGAGAGGCAAGGGGGACCAGATTGTAAAAACATTTGGTGTTTACTAAGTGAACTGGGAAGCATTATAGGGTTTTAGATGTAGGAATGAAGTGTTGTGACTTACATTTTTCCCAGGATCACTCTGACTTCTACTGAGAATAAATTGAAGGGAGACGGTATTTCCCTATATTTTTATAGGGAGACCAGTCCTGAAGCCAGTGCAGTAGATGATTCATATAGAGATAATGGTCATCAGAACTGGGGTGACAGCAATGGCAGGAATGAGAAGTGATCAGACTGGGGCTGTAATTTGATGATAAGAGCTGACACTTTTTGCTGATGGATTAGCTATGGAAGAGAAAGGAAGGAGTCAGGATAATTCCAAGGTTTTTGGCTAGATCAACCAGGAAAATGGAGTCACCTTTCCTGGTTTGGAGAAAACAGCAGGGAAAAAGATTTGGGGGGTGGGGGGAATATCGAGAATTCTGTTTCAGAAAAGTCTGAGAAGCCTATTAGACATCTTAGTTGAGACCTTAAGGCATTAGCTATATGAATCTGAAGTTAAGGGGAGAGATTTGAGTGCCATGGATGCACATAGTTGGTGCTTAAAGCCACAAGACTGTGTGCATTCACCAAAGAGTAGATGTAGATAGAGAAAAGGAAAGGTTTAAGGACTGACACCTAGGGAATTCCAGTATTACGGAGCTGGGGCTGTGAAGAAAAGCAGAGAAACCTGAAAAGTAGCAGCCAGTGAGAAAAGGAGAAAAAGCAGGAGAGGCTGCTGTTCCAGAAATCCATGATTTGCTGTGGCACATGTTGTGGAGCTGTCAAGTAAGATTAGGACTGAGAACTGATCGTTGAGTTTAGCCGAGTGAAGATCATCAGTGTGCTTGGGAAGCCCTTTTGGCAGATTAGCTGAGGCAAACCCTGATTGGAAGGACAGCTAGAGACTGGAAGGAGAGGAATTGAGGACAGTGGTATTGACAACTCTTGTGCAGAATTACATCTACTTTTTAAGGAACTTAAAGTGGACCTAAATTTAGTTCTACAGTTAACAATAGAATTAAAATCCTAGGATTTTATATGCTTTGCAAACACATTGTGTATGTACACAAAATTTAACATTCCTTTTATGCAGACATGTTTTCTCTATAAATTCTCGTTTAATTTGTGTGAAGTTTACTTGAATAGGGAGTAAAGCTAATAATTACCGTGTTCACTGATCAGCAATACTGTGTGGCCACGGGTAAAAAGAAACTTTAAACAATAGAGCTTCATTCAGAAAGACCCTTGAAGCTGTGCCCTGATATCCCCTCGCCATCTTTATCTCAGTAGTTTGTATTTAACTTAATTTCTGTGAGTTTCCACACCTTTGGAAGTGTTTGCACGTTTAAAAAATTGAACACCGAGTTTTTAAAAATGTATTCAAATAAGGGGGCAGAGAAAAGATAAGTTACCACCATGTACTTTTTTTTTTTTCAATCAAAACATTCCAACTGTTCTCCTATAGTTACATTATTTGCCTTTTTTCTATTCTTTAGTTAGGCATCTCCTCCCATGAGAATGCCACTCCCGTGAAGTTGATACACAATTCAGCAGGGCATCTTAATGGACCTGCACGGACAATTGGGGCTACCCTGACTGGATACTTGGGTGAGTCAGATTGTCTTTTGTTGTTGCTTTAAATTTCTTATTCACCTTCAGATTTGTACCCACTTACCTCATGTGAGGGTTGGTGTTTAAATTCATAATTTATAGGGCTGAACTGTAGTGTTCTTAGCAATTAACAATTAATTTTAACAATCTCAAACTCTGGTCAACTTTAAAAATTATAGCTTTTATTATAAAGTCCTATTAACTTCTCCCCTCTTTAGTAGGCACTGATGAGCACTGACCACATTCATCTATGTAATTTTAAGGTTTAAATTTCAAACTACATTTAGGGACAGAAATTTAAAAATGTTAATTGCTTTATGGTTTGTTTAGCAGCAGGTTTGCTCATGAGTGCTTCTGTCAGTGTGGGTAATGGTCACTGACGCTTGCCTGTTGGAACTGCTGCATCCCTGCCAGGGTGACTTCTCCAGCCCCTTCCCCAGTTCACACAGTTAAAGTAATTTTGCTCTCCAAGTTTATTCCCCAACAAAAACTAATAAGGCACTCTCATTCACCTCAGAAATGCATTTAAAAATCCTCTGTATGTTTGATTCTGTATACTGCCCGAAGCTGCACTGTAGAAACATTTGTGCTGCTTAGAACCCAGCTCCCCTCTGCTCTCTCCTTGACTCCCAGTTCTCCCCTCCCAGTTCATCAACGTTTTCTGTCACGTAGGTGTTTCTTCCTCTTTTTCTTTGTGGAAGCACTAATTCTACATACATATCATCAGAAAAACTATTACAGTTCTGAGAATCAAAAACAGTATTACACTAAAAGACACTGAGAAGGAGCCATCATTCCACATAGAAATGACTCTTAGAAAGTACTCTCTCTAGTCACACTATTAATTAAACAGTCAAAAATGTTGTCATTTCTGTTTTGTTAATTTATCTAATTGTTTCTTTTTGGTATGGTTGGATATTGACTAGGCTTAAAGAAATATTAATAGTATGATTTCCTTTATATATTAAGTTTTATTTCCCTATATTGTGGAAAACTTTTAAAGTATATATTTAATAGTCTCTAATATTTGCTTTGGAGCCCTGGTGGCACAGTGGTTAAGAGCTTGGCTGTTAACCAAAAGGTCAGCAGTTAGAATCTACCAGCCACTCCTTAGAAACCTTATGGAGCAGTTCTGCTGTGTCCTATAGGTCGCTATGAGTCAGAATCAACTCAGTGGTAATGAGTTTTTTTTTTTTTTTTTTTTTTAATATTTACTTTAGATAGAATGTATTGCATGAGACGAATAAAAATTAAGAGCAAAAAAAACTTAAGATACTCATCAAAGGAACCATTATGTGTAAAGATTTAGTATACTCAGAATATATACATTATCTTTTATTCTGTCTCCCAAATTCCACTTATAATTTTTTTAGAATTTTTATTTTGGGGTAGAGGTTTTTTTAAAAGTAAAATTTATAATTAATGTAATAACTGTTTTAGATGACGTACTCAGTTCTTGTTCATATGGGGAATTTATTTTAATTATGTTTCACTGTCTTTTAATCAGGAGTAAGAACATTTGTCCCTAAGCCTGTTGCCACTACTTTGCAGTACATTGGTGGAGCTGCAGCCATCCTGGGCCTGGTGGCCATGGCCTCTGATGTGGAAGGGTTATATGCAGCAGTCAAGGCCCTGGTTTGTGTAGTCAAGAGTAACCCACTAGCCAGCAAAGAAATGGAAAGAATCAAGGGCTACCAGGTTTGTAACTGTAAAGCTTTGCCTTTCTCTTTGCACCAAAAAAAATACTTCTGACTTTCATCATTAGTCATATTTTTTCAAACTCTGTGTTGTCCAAGTAAACTTAAAAAGCTAGTAGTCTTTCCTAAAGTTAACATGTATCAAATAAGACTATGAGTTGTTTTCTTTATTTTGGTTTATATTTTTCTCCTATGTCTTCAAATCTTATTTGTTGAACCCTTGAATTAGGCTGTATTGAAATAGTATAGCTCTGGTGTATTTGAATGTATCTTCAGAACAGTGGTTTGCTAGTTTGTGTATTTTTTTCTTTATGAAAATGGGGATGAAATGAAGTAGGGTCATATTACCACCCAGTTTAGAGACTTTCTGATCAGTAATAGATTCAGAGCTCTTCCCATTTTCCTTATCTCTTCCCTTCACCTCAAATCCAGTCATTTTTTTCCTCACTTCCTTACTTAAGTAATGGGAAGGCCACTACTTATTATCTGTATCATTGCTATTCCTGAAAACTCATTTGGAATTGAAAACACAACAGTGTTCATATATCCGTAATCTATACTCTGGATTTAGGCAGAAATTTACTTCTCAGAGGATAAATAAAAGTATTTGGCACAAGATTAAATCCCTCGATCATAGATGAACAAAAAATGTCTCTATACCTTTTGTCATTAGTTCATAGGTAGTGAATAAACTGATTATTGTACTGTGTTATATAGATTTAATTACACTGTTTTGATGAGTGTTTTGCAAAACTTTCAAAGTGATTATTACAGCAATATTCATCATGAAAAATAGGAACAATCTAAATGCCTCAACAGTATGAGAATGACTATGCTATAACCATTCCACAGAATATCTTTCAGCCTTCTAAAATTATAATTACGAAGACTGTGTTGCAAAAGAAAAAAAATTATTTTGATAAAATGTAAAGTGGAGAAAAGTACAAAATTATATGCACATGATTATAACAACTATTTAAATATTTATATATGAATTTAAAGGTTTGTGTAAAGGTGAAAATTTTAATGATACAGTGATGACATTAGAGTTAAGCTTATTTTCTCTTTTTTTTCAGATTTTCTCTAATGTTACATTGTCATAATAGAAATAAAAATTTAGAAATCTTAGAAATTTCATGAATTACTCTACATAGGATTCTGCAATATGTAAATACATATAGGAGGTTTCATCAATAGACATTTCATATTGCTTTCTTTTAGTTGCTGGCAATGCTGCTTAAGAAGAAACGTTCCCTTCTTAACAGCCACATCCTCCATCTAACTTTTTCCTTGGTGGGAACTGTTGATAGTGGACATGAGACCTCCATTATTCCAAATTCAGCTGCTTTCCAGGACCTGCTTTGTGATTTTGAAGTATGTATGTAAACACTAACTGGTACTGTATTATCAATGAATCCATTTCCTATTCTATAAAATGATAGAGTTAAACTATTTTATCTCTAAGATGTCTTTAAAGTTCTATAATTTTATGATGCTCATGCTAATATCATTAGTAAAAATATACAAAATGGGGTAATGGTGGGGTTCCTCCTCCCCAAGGATATTCCATTTTACAAACAGCATAGAAGTGAAAAAGTGTAATGTGTACACCTAACTTATTCGCTACTGCCGCTGGCATTACAGAAGCAAAGCTATGCTGGCTGCTAAAATGTGTTCCTGAATAAATAATTTTTGTTACAGGTTAATATATGTTGTTAATAGTATAGTAGCTGCATAATGAAATATTATTCATTTCTAGTATCTTATTACCTATAACAACTTCCACCTTGCCCGCTTGAAGTACTACTGAATCATATTGTTTCTCTGTTCAACTTCTTGTTCACAGGACTTTGCATTCTAGTCACTACATGCTTCATTTATATAGCCATATATGTATTCATATATGTATATGTTGTATATCTATGTATATTTCCCTGTGAGATTGTAAGCCTATGAATGCCAAGACCACATCTGTCTTCTTCACTTTTGTGTCCTGCCACCCAGAATGGTGCATGGCATCTAAAGATGTCTGCCACCTGCCCTAACTTGTCTTCCTCATACCTGTTGCAAGCCCTGTTTTGTCAGTTATGGAATCCCTAACAAACAGCCTGTGTGCCCTAACTGCTTTACTGAAACTGTATTTTCAGAGTTCATCAGCAGCTTTCTTCTAAACAAAAATCCATGGCTTATGCTCAGTTCTGAGCACCCACAGCTCTCTGTAGCATTTGATGTAGTCTGTTTCCCTCTTCTTTGCAACTCCAAGTTAGCTTGCTAACTTTGAGGCATCACAGTCCTGGTTCTTATATTCGTCTTATTATTTTTCCCATAATTTTCTGGTGGCATTCTCTTCAGCATTTTATATAAGGATGTCTATCTTCAATTCTTCGTCTTTTCCTTTATTTTTTGTTCTCTTTCCTTTAGATTCTCACCTATTCCCACAACCTCACCTCCATGGAGTTGACTCTCAAATCTAAATCTAGCCTTGACATTTGAACTCCAGACTTACTTTTAACTTCTTTTTCAACATTCTCATTTTTATGCCCCAACGCACCTAGACTGAGCTTAACATCCCTCCAAAAGTTAGTCCTTCCTTCTAACTTCTAATCACATCACCATTGTCCCAGTCACCAAAGCTTAAAATGGAAAAATCAGTTTCCACCTTCTTCACAGTCTGTGAACAGCCTGTGAACATGTAGATTCTACTTCCACATTTCATATAGTCTCCCTTCTCTGTTTCTACTGCTCCATTCTAATCTAAGCCCTAATTGATTCTCCTTTACCTACTAAGATAACTTGTCTATCACTTCTCTCCCTCTTTCCTTAATCTATCCTATGTATCTTTGTGACATCATTCTTTCTAAAACATAATGATGTCACTCATTCAGAAATTCCAGCGATTTCCCTTGCCTGCAAAATAAGATACGCATTTCTTAGCCTGGTATTCAAACCTCTCATTCTTTTAGAAAACACTTACTGAGTATTTTTTAGTCAGACACTATGTTAGGTGCTAAGAATACAGAAAAAGTGACTCAGAATGACTCAGTCCATGCCTTCAAGGCCTTCAGTACTTTAGAGGAGAAAGACAAATAGTAGACAATTTACAAACTTGAGAAAGAACAGAGATTTAAGATATGTAGAAGAAAGGACTATGGGAGTACAAGGAGACCTACCTAACCCAGCCTGTCATTGTTTCCATCTGCTAACTGACACTTACTTTTAAATCATGGATTGTTTTTAGTTTTAGATTTCTGATTAAAATCTAATATGCAAACATCAGAAATTTAGTTTCTTAAATTTCACCTTCATTTTTCAATACCTTGCTCACCTTATGGCTTCATGTAGCATTCCTAATTACCCCAAACCCCAGATAGTCTGTAAATACCTGTTGTTCATTGTTGTTGTTGTTGTTGTTGGTTGCAATCCAGTCGGCCCCCAGCTCATGGCAGTGCAGTGTGTTACAGAGTAGAACTGCTCCGTAGGGTCTTCTTGGCTGTAATATTTATGAAAGCATTTTACCAGGCCTTTCTTCTGCAGAGCCACTGGGTGGGTTAGAACTGCCAACCTTTAGGTTAGCAGCCAATAGGAAATCACTTGTGCCACCTGGACTCCTGTTATAAATACGTAGTTCTCCCTAATTTTAGAATAGCCGTTTAACAAAGATAATCGCCAATAGCGCACAAGCATTTTCCTTTTTTTTAGTGGTTGCTTTTAGATTTATATTACATATCTACAACAATTTAGTCTATATTCAAAGACTATTATACCACTTCACCTACAGTCTAAAAGTCTTGCAACAGTATACTTCATTTCTCTCTTCTGTCTTTTGTGCTGTTATTCTCATACATTGTATTTCTGTATGTTTATAACTCTCACAATGCCTTGTATTATTTTTGCTTTAAATTGTCAGCTATCTTTTAAAGACACCAACAGTCTCTTTTTATGTTTGCCCACATTTATAGTATTTATGGCATTCCTTATTCCTTTGTGTAGATCCAGATTTCCATCTGGTATAATTCTTCTGCCGGAAGAAATTCCTTTAACGTTTCTTGTAGAGCAGATCTGCTGGCAATGAATTTTTCATCTGAAAAAGTCTTTACTTTCATTTTGAAGGATGATTTAGTACAGAATAGAATTCTAGTTGACAGTTTTTATTCTTTCATATTTTAAAAGTATCAGTCACCCCATTGTCCTATTTATGTTTCTTGTGCCTGAGGTTAATTGACCATTATTCAACTCTTTGTCCTGCCCCCTCCCGCGTTTTTGGACTCTGATCACACATATCTTAGATTGCTTGATATTGTCCCACAAGCCACTAGTGTTCTTTCTGTTAATTTCATTTTAGTAGTTTTTCTTATGTTTCATTTTTAATAGTTTCTATTTGTATGGCTTCAAGTTTACTCGATTTTTTTTTCCTGTAGTATCTAATGCGCTGTTAATCCCATTGAGCTATTGTGAATTTTACATTGTTTAATGTAATAAAGAAGTAAAGGAGTTTTATTCCTTTAAGGGTGTTGAACTTTTTTCTGGCATATAGAAAAGTAATTTGAGATTATTTTTATCCTTTTAAGGTGTGCTTTTTAAGCTTTGTTAGGGTGGACCTAGAGCAACCTTTAGATGAGTACTAATTTAGCCCATTACTAAGGTATAGGGTCACTATGAGTCAGAATTGACTCAAGGACAATGGGGTGTTTTTTTTTTTTTTTTAAGATATTACACTTCTTTTTAAAAAAAAAATTTTACTGTGTTTCAGGTGAAAGTTTACACAGCAAATTAGGTTCCAGTTTAACAGTTTTTATACAGATTATTCCGTGACATTGGTTACAATTTTCTCAGTGTGTCAGCATTCTCATTATTTCCGTCATGTTTGTTCTGTTCCCACTGATCTAGCTTCCCTGCCCCTCCGTGCCTTCTCGTCTTTGCTTTTGGATACATGTTGACCGTTTGATCTTGGATAGTTGATTGTTTAAGGGAGCACATTCCTCACGGCTGTTCTTGTTTATTTTATAAGCCAGTATATTATTTAGCTCAAAGGTGACCTCTAGCAGTGGCTTCAGTTCCAAGTTAAAAGGGTATCGTAGGACGATAGTCTCGGGGGTTCCTCCAGTCTCTATCTGTCCAGTAAGTCTGGTAGTTTTCAGAAATTTGAATTTTGTTCTGTATTTTTCTCCCATTCTATCCGGGACCTTCTGTTGTGTCACTGGTCAGAATGGTAGGTAGTGGTAGCGAGGCACCATCTAGTTCTTTGGGCTTCAGGCAGGAAGAGGCCGTGGTTCATGTGGACTGTTAGTCCTGTGGACTAGTTTCTTCCCTCAATCTTTGGCTTCTGCCATTCACTTTTGCTCCAGACGAGTAGAGACCAATAGTTGTACCATAGATGGCTGCTCACAAGCTTTTAAGACCCCAGAGGCTACTCATCAAACTAAATGTAGAATATTATTTTTATGAATTATGTTATGCCCAATTAACTGAGTTTTCCCATGAGATTATGGTCCCAAGCCCCTAGGTATTACACTTCTGACAACACTACCCAACCCCCCATTTATTATGAGGTCTCTACACTCTTGTTGGTGGGAGTGCGAGCTACTCTCAGTCCTTTGTGAGCTCCAGGAATTTTTTGGTGGACTACCTTCATGTGATTCTTTCCCCAGTTTCATGGGGTTCCGCCCTGCACAAGAGGTTAGTATTCAGTCAGTGATTCGAGGAGAACTTTCTGTAGGTCTCCAGAGCCTGCTCTTGGTGCAGCTCTCCCCTTCTAGTTTCCTGCCTTACAAATTTGAACTATCTCCACATCCCCAAACTCTGTCTCCTCAAGTCACTGAGACCTCTGAGCTGTGTTTGGGTTTCCGCTTCTTATGCTGTAGCCTGTAAACTACCTGGAGCAAACCGGAGCAATTGTAGGGCTCACCTTGTTTGTTTCTTTTCTCTCAGGGATCACAGTCTTATACAGACTGTTGACCAGTGTTTGAAAACAGTTGTTTCATATGCTTTGTCCAGTTTTCCAGTTGTTTACTGTGGGAGGGTAACATCAATAGCAGTCTTTTCTCTATGGGCAGAAGCAGAAATCCTCCATATGAGCAGTTTTATAGGACTTTACCAAATAATGAGTAAAGTGGTGATATTCAGTTAATTATATAAGTGAAATAAGTACCATGAGCTGTATTTATGTTTGTTGGATTGGCATTATAGGTCTTTTTTAACCCTAAATTTACCACTATTCTTTATTTTTATTATAGGTCTGGCTCCATGCACCATATGAACTTCATCTTTCTTTATTTGAACACTTCATTGAACTACTGACAGAGTCCAGGTATTAGTTAATACCTACATAGTGAGTTGGTTGTTCAGTTACAGAAAAGATGATAATACAGTTTATAAAATTTTCTTTGTCTTGTAGTGAAGCTTCAAAGAATGCCAAATTAATGAGGGAATTCCAGCTAATCCCAAAGCTGCTACTGACTCTTCGAGATATGTCTTTATCCCAACCTACCATTGCTGCGATTAGTAATGTGCTGAGCTTCTTACTGCAAGGTTTTCCCAGCAGCAATGACCTGCTCAGGTAGTAAAAACTTCTGTGCTCATCTTTTATGAATTAAAAGTGCCAGTGAAGTTAAGATGAATGACATGAATGTGATTGGTTTCTGTACCTGTATAACATCTGTAATTTTAATACCATACAAGATGTCTCAGTTTCTTGCCTTTATAGAGCAAAGCCAGTTGTTGCCACTAGTGAATAATAGAGAATACTCATGAGAAAAAATGTGGAAATAAGACCAGTGAGATTGATTGCCTGGACATAAAAGTGTTCAGTACAGAAATTCTTATTCCCCAGCTCTCTCCCTTGAGCCCTGCTACTTCTCAAGTGCATCAGCACAGGGTGAAGCCAACATGGCGCTATAGACGGATGCACCACGCCATCCCTCCACAGCAAAGGCCCAGAAAACTAAAACAGAGACAAATGTCAATCCTGGAACCCTAAGCATCCAATGAAGAGATAGAGAACTCAACCAAGCACCGAATAGAATAAGAAACTGACCGAGAACAGAGAGCGAGGAGAGTTACGAGCAGAGGTCCTCTATCAGCTAACACAGCATGGATCCACCATCTTCAACTCCTTTCAGAGATTGGCGGACAGGGAGTACAGGAAAGCAGATTTACAGAGCTCCTAGCAGGAGACAGAGTACCCGGTAACCAGTTAGACACGCTTTCCCACCCCTCACTCTGCCTCCCCCTGCTTGACCTTCACCGTTTCCTGGCTGGCCAATCCACAGCGTCCTTGTGGGGTGATTTTCAGCTTCCCAGAAGGCCAGTTTGCTACTTCTCGGTAGGCCGGTTCCCAGCTTCCCGGTGGGCCACGACCATGGCACCAGAGGCACTAGTTCCGTACCGCCCAGATTCGTCCCACCCACACCGGCCAGCTTCTTCACAGCCATTTCTTTGTTGCTGGCATTCCTTTTTTTGGCTTCTTTTGGTTTCTTCCCTGCCTTTTACCTCCTCCCCCTCCTTTTTCTCGAACACCTGACTCTGTGTGCCATCTTTGCTTCTTCTTGACAGGCTGTGAAGTGCCACTTAGCTGGGGAACTTCTTTCCTGGTCCCCGTGGCCACACTGGTGGGATCCCTGGGGGCTTTTTTTTCTTCTTCTTTTTCTTTTTTTTTAGTTTGTTTGTTTTCTCTGTCTTTTTTCCATTCTATTTTTCTTCATTTCTCAGTTTCTCATCTCTTTGTACTTACCTTCTTTTCTTGTCTCCTGAATACCTGGTGCTGTGTATAATCTCCACCCCTTCTAGCTGGGCTGTACCGCACGGCTTGGGAGCCGCTTCCCCGGTGTGCACAGCCGTGTGGGTGGGATCCCTGGGGACATTTAAAAAAATTTTTTTTCTTATTTATTATTTTTTTCCTTTTTGTTTTTCTCCATTTCTCGGTCTCTTGTCTTTCCACTCCAATGGCAAGCTCCCTCAGCACTTTTTTTTGCTCTTGTTTCTTTCTCCTCTCTTTTTCTCCTTTTCCATACCTAACCTACCTCCGCACATCACAACCTCCTCCCCCCCGCTCCTGCCTATCTGCACCGTGTGCTGAGCATTGCACTCCTGAGCAGCACAGGCATGGCCTACTGGAATCTGCCCTGTACTGACTATCGGCTTATCTTGTGGACCCAAGTATGTGCCACAAACAACCCATCCCAGCCCCTCCCCTTCAGCTGGACCTGCCCTGCTGCACCATAGCTGAGTGACTGGCCCTGCCCATTGGACAAGGAGGTGAAAAATATCATGTCCACAGACAAGCAAACAACAAAGAACGCAAAGCCCACCTGCTCAGACGTAACCAAATAAAACAAAAAAACAGGACGAAACAAACCGATCTACAATCGATAAACAAAGAAAATAACTACCGAGTGTCCTGAAGACAGCAGACAACCTCAAAACATACAAAAAAAAGGACAGGATGGTTCCAGTAGGCTTCCAAAATAAAACACCAGGTGACTTTCCAGAAGAAGAAAAGGCACTAGAACTACTTGATAGAGAATTCAAATCTCTAATATTCAGAGCTATCCAAGAGTTGAAGCAAAAAGCAGACAAAAATGAGGAAAAAAATAGACAAATTCATCAAGTGCATCAGCACAAACATGCGTGCACATGTGTGCGCTCTTGTACACACATGCGCGCACACACACCTCATAGTGGGCATGCCATTTGTGTTTGAATGCTGTCTATCACCCAAACAGATGACAGTGTGTTATTGTTGCTGTTCAAACCATTTATATAAGTATTACTTTGCTGCCAGTGAAATATGACTTAAGGCATATTTATGGAGTGTCTGTAGAAATGTGCCTATGTTCACGTAATCATCTTAACGAAACATGGGGGAAAATTGCATACCTAAACAAAGTATTTTTCAAGTAGAGAATTGCTTACACTGGACTTCATCACTTTTCATGTAATCTCCTAGGTATCTCGGGTGAGATCATACCCACTTGTTAGAATATTCCCAACAGACTAATCTCTAATTTATATAGCATGTAAACTACTTACTTTTGCATTCATTTACTTTGAAAACTTTTTTTTAACTGCCTTGGTGACAGATATAAAACTGGAGCTTAAAAATTATTTTGGAAAATAATTATTATTATCAACAATATTTTTGTTAGGACTTAGCCTGGCATATGGTGATCACTATGATTGCTGAAATTATCATTGAAACTTAAGGAAGTTTGCAGTTTCTCTGTTCACAAATGAGGAAACTGTAAGCTACTTGCTCCAGGTCACACGGTTAAAAAGTGATGTTGTTAGATGCCATCAAGTAGATTTTGACTCATAACAACCCCAGGTGACAGAGTAGAACTGCCCATATGGTTTTCTAGGCTGTAATCTTTATGGGAGCAGATCTCCAGGTCTTTTCTCCTGTGGAGCCCCTGGGTGGGTTCAAACTGAGCAGTTAACCATTGCACCACCAGCGCTTTTTTAAAAAGTGATAGAGCCCAAATGTTAACCTTATCTGTGTTTCTAAAACTCAAGTTCTTAGCTACTAGACTACATTGGGTCCATATAAGTAATATTAGCTCAATTTAATTTGGATCATTCTGTTTGGTTCTTGAAACTATTTGGGTTAGTACTTTAAAGGACTCCAATTTCTGAAGAACTATATTTTTCCCCATATTTTTAAAGCATTATTGTCTATAATGTTAATTGGGATGGTTGGGGAGAAGCATACTAAATATAATCACCTAAAGGTCTATAAAAGATTAATTAAAATAGGAAATACTGTTTCGTCTTTTATTTCTTTGGATTTTGTTCATTTAGGGGAGAGGAAAGATAAAATTTATAACTTCTTTTTTTGGTATTTAAAGGTTTGGACAGTTTATTTCTTCTACTTTGCCAACCTTTGCAGTTTGTGAGAAATTTGTAGTTATGGAAATAAACAATGAAGAGAAGCTTGACACTGGTAAGTCAGTTCTGGAGCTTGAAAAAATAGTGGTCAGCTAATTATTTGCCCCGATTTCTTCTAGCATAAGTTAGACCTGAATTATATACAATAATATTTTTTTTTTTTTTTGCATGTATTACTTTTTTTGGTCTTTCACAGCTGTATTTGTCTTATATCTATACAGTATATACACTATGCAGAAATACAGAACTACCTAGAAAATTTAAGAGGGTGTGAATTTTACTTTAAAATTAACATTTTCCATATTTTCATAGGATTCAGAACAATGTTCCTTTAAATAGCAAACTCATGCAGTGTAATTTGAACATTATTTTTTTATTCATATATACCTCTTCAGAAACACAGATATTGCAAAGGGGATTATATCTATATTACTGTTATTTTCATTCCCTTGTTAAATATTTAGTAGTCACTGGGGGAAGAGAACATTTTATTAGAATCATTTTAGGTAAGTATAAAATAAAAATAGTTTCATAAATTGTGAGTTTCTGGGTCTATGACAGGCCCTGTTTTTTTAACTTTACTCGTTTGGTACATATTTTTTCCCTTCTAATATATGTTTTTTTGTTACATATTATAATACAGGACAGTTGCTTGGAAGGCATTGAAAAGATTGACCTCTGCAATTAAATTTATAGTATATTTGTTCAGCATTATTTATATTACCCTGTTTTATTATTCTAAAATCATATTACATAAATGACTTCCTTTAAACCCTTACAACCCTATTCACCTACAGGGTGAAGAAGAAATACTATTGTAGTACCACTGCCTTGCAAAAAATTCTCCTTCTTGTTGACTATCTAATTTTGAGCACAGCCTCTCCTGTGCTTTGCAGATAAGAAAAGGAAGTGCTGTAATCACAGTTTTCAAGGAGAGACCGAGAGATTTGAGAGGCTAAGTGGCTTGCTGTAAATCAGAGTATTAGTGACTGGTCTAGGACTAGGAACATGGGGCCCCGACTGTTTACCTGCTGCCAACTCATTTGGCACAATTTCTGTGGTGATGCAAATTAGCAGTGCATGAGAAGAATAAAGATCAAATCAATGAATAACACTCAGTGGGTGCATAGTATCTGCCCTACCTACAGAAGAAGAAAATGGCATGAGTACTACTGAACAGTGATATGTACTAATCAGTGCAAAATAACATAAATAGCATAAAAGGGTGACACAATGTGGAATAAAGCATCAGTTTGACTGGGAAGAAATTAACCTGGAAAATCCTTCCAGAGGTAATATTTTAATTAGAGGAGGTATAAATTGACAGAAGACTAGACATAAAAATTGAGAATTTTCATTTTCCATGTAGAGTGTCACTTTATTCTAGAAAAAAAAAAGGAAATAATTCTTAACAACAACTTATAGTATGCTTCTTATAAGGCATGCTATAAATTACCACTCTATGTCTCTTAGAAGGGGAGGCAGTCTTGAGTTCCCCTTGGTAAGAATGAATCCTGCTCTGATCTGTGCCTCTCCTGTGGCCGTCCCATTTAAGAAAGTTTGCTGAAACTTCAGAAACAAAGTGAAGTTGAAGCATTGTGCATAATGATTAAGACACTAAATGAGTATTTTTAAAAGACTAAAACAATTAAAGGTAATAATAGTTCATTGTCCAAACAAGTTAAACTCGTGTAACTATGGTAGTTGAAATTTAGCCTAAGGTGAGCCTCAGTTCTAGAATCTACGAGAGCATACAGTTCGTGACTCATTGGCCATAGCTTATCTGTGGCAGAGCTGGACCTAGAGCACCAGGTTATTGATGCCCAGTCCTGTGTTGCCACACTGTCCATTGAGAGCCACTGAGCTTTCTGTCTTCCTCCTTTTCTTTCTCTCTTCTGCATTTGTGTGCCTTTGGCCCTCTTCTCTGCAGTTCACTCCTAACGTTCCTTTATGTATTTATTAAATACGTGTATGCTTATAGTTTCAGTTTTTAAATTGTTAAATCAAACTATTTATATCCTTCAAAATGAAACTAGAAATTAAGGATTTGGGAGGTTGAGGTTTTATACTGGTTGTTATTTTCATTCATGTGGTTCTCATTGGATTACTTTCCCCCTGTTGATGATGGGAGGGGAGTAGTAATGTAAAAAACGGTTAACAACCTTTCATTATCACAAGCTTAGATAAAGCCAAATGTAAATGAACAATTTTCAGGGTTCTGAAAAGATTTGACAAACCCTTTTTTTCTTGTCCACTGTAATGAAAAGCCCTCCTAGAGAAAATGCTTTCTATCTAAAAGGTATTTTCCAGTGAGATGTCCAAGAATATAAACCAGACCCATTGCCATCGAGTTAATTCCGACTCATAGTGACCCTGAATGAATGTTGGGTATTTTCTGCTAGTTTATCTGCTGGGTGAGTTTAATATATTTATTTTCATTATAGGGACTGAAGAAGAGTTTGGAGGTCTCGTATCTGCTAATCTTATCCTTTTGAGGAACAGACTTCTAGATATCTTGCTAAAACTAGTTTATACATCTAAAGAAAAGACAAGCATTAATTTGCAGTAAGTAAAATCTTTTTAGAATGAATGATATTAGTTGCTATTACTAGTTAGCTGATGTGTGGTAGGCAAAAGAAGGAAAAAGCACTGACTTTAAATAGATTTTTTAAACCCTGAAATATATTGTATCTCAAGAATGAAACCTAATGTAATACCTGAAATTAATTTTGTTTTTTTATCCACCTGTCTTTAAATAGAGCTTGTGAAGAACTGGTCAAGACACTGGGTTTTGACTGGATTATGATGTTCATGGAAGAACACTTGCATTCCACCACAGTTACTGCAGCCATGAGGATTCTTGTTGTCCTACTGAGTAATCAGTCTATTCTCATCAAGTTTAAAGAAGGACTCAATGGTGGAGGGTGGCTTGAACAGACAGATTCTGTCTTAACTAATAAGATTGGAACGGTATTAGGTATGGAACTTTTAAAAAACAGCTACTTTGAAACAAGCTGTAGTGTTTTATTTTGTTTTAAAATCTTATGTAAGCTTATACTCACCAGTACATCTTTGTTTGATAACCATTTAAGAATCATCCTGAATTTTAATTAATAATAGAATATAAGGTTTAGAAGGTTTCAAATCTGGCTCTTTTAATGGCAAAGCAGACTGAAGTCAGAGACAGAATTTTAAGATTTGAAAACTCAGGGAGTTCCTCATGATCTTTTTGTAGTTATAATATAGTTCCCTTTCTGATGCATGAGTAAATAATTAGCAGATTATTAGTAGAATTGAATTAGTAATAATTAATTTTTGAGTGCTTGCTCTGTGCCAATTACAAACGCTTTCTGTGTAACAACATTACAAGTTATTCCAACTCACAGTGACCCCATGTGTGTCAGAGTACAGTAGTTCTCCATAGGGTTTTCAGTGGCTGATTTTTCAAAGGCAATTACCAGGCTTTTCTTCCAAGGCACCTCTGGGTGGAGTTGAACCACCAATCTTTTGGTTAGCAGCTGGCGCATTAACCGTTTGTACCACCCAGGGACTCCTACATTTTCATTATAACCTATGAAGTGTGACTACTATTATACCCATTTTACAGATAAGAAAACCAAGACATAGGTGTGAAGTCACTTGTCACACAGCTAAGGAGTTCAGAATTTGAATCAGGTTGTTCAGATCCACAGCCCATGCTTTTCACAGTAATGCTATATGCTTTTCTGGGATTTAAGCTTAAAGTTGTAGCGAAAGCTACTTATTCTCTGCTCATCTATATCATGCTGTTTCAACTTATAACTGAGCATTTAAATAATGTTAAAAAAATTATAGTTTCCTGTTTAGGTTTGTTTGAATTGGTATGTTCCTGTTCATGTTGATGACCTCGCTTTGAAGATTTTGAAGATTATGTTTTCATTGAAAATTATAGTCATTCGTTTCTTGAAGTATTTTAAAGTATCTTAAAATATACTTCTTACTATAACATTACATTTTATAATCATATAATGGTTGTATGACTGATCTTAAGGAGCTTCTATCAAGAATGCTGATTTACATTTGTCAGAAAATTGGGTATCCAAATTTAGTATATAATTTATGAGAAATGTAAAAGTTGACAATACATAGGTGCTTCTGGGACTACTTTCTCACATTTCAGAGAAAATGATAGGAAGACAGTTTTCAGTATTGGGCTATTTTATTATTTCACATGTGGAAAATGTCTGGAGTAACTTTTTGTATGGGATGAAGAAAGAAGTGACATCACTGAAATGATTTCTCAAAAATATATTATCTGCTCTGAAATATACACTTTAAATTATTATTAAATTATAATCATTATTATAGGTAATTTGTACGCTGAAAAATAGAACACTGTTTTGCATTTACTTGCGATGGGGACAGGGGATATAACCTACTAAATGTGATTATTAAGAAGAGTTTAGCAGCAGAAAATTTGACTTGTTGACCTGGGTAATATAGCTACTAGAGAATAAACAATGAAAGGCATAATTGAATATGAATTCTCTTGAAATTGAATGTGGGTTCTAGTGAACATAAGAGTTTTAAATGCTAATTGACAACATTGCTTCTCATTGAAGGGCAAATACAGCAGTAGTAATAACACGTAAGATTTATGTAGCACATTGTGGTTTGCGAAATTCTTTCATTTGGCCTTCAGATTTCTGGAGACAGCCATATATTTTTTGTATATAAACTATGTTTTATAGGAAGTAAATTTAACCTTATAAATATAATTAAAGATTAATTTCTCTAATTAGGAAATTAATACTGTTAACTATATAGCTTCCTGGGATGGATAGTAGTGTCTCAGAATCAGTCTTTTTATGCTTAAGCCTATACTTTTTTCGATTTCATGGCTTAGAATTTGTTTGTCCAGCATTGATACCTGCTTGCACATTCTGTATGCTGCTCTGATTCCAAAAAAGAAGTCTAGATATTTAATTTAAATTTAATTTCATATTCCTGAATATCAATATATTTACATGCACAAACACATGGCTTCTCGTTTTGTTCTGTTTCTCCTTGATATGATGTATTTTAATTTTTTGATCAAAAGGTATTTGTTTTTGTCAAATTTTTCTTTATAAAAGACCTTGCATGTAACAGTAACTTGAATCTAAATTATTAACAGCCGATTGTTAATAACATATTAAATATTCCTTAAGATTATTTAGGGGGAGAAACGAGTTTATGAAACTTTAGAAAGGAAAATGAATGTTGGTGTTGCCTTTTTTTTTAAGCACATGCAGTTCAATCAAAATTTATTTTCCTATTTAGTGTGTAAAATATCACCTTTTATCACTTAATGTCTTAAAACTCGAGTTTTTTTTATGCTCATATAATTTTATTTAGAATTTACTATGAACAAATGAACTAATCCAGCCAGTCATTTCACAAACATGGCAGTGGCATTAACAAGAGCAAGAAAGATGACATAATTTTATAGTCTCTAAAACAGACACTGGGTTCCAAATCCTAGTGCCACCACTCATTAACTTTATTACTTTGAACAAATCACATACTTTCTATGTTATAAAAATGGTAATAGTAGTTCACTCACTAGTTCATTGTCATTCAGAAATGAGGTGGTACATAAAAGAGCTTTATTGCTGTAAAATTTGTCACTAATTAGAAAAGCATACTTTAGAAGATTAATTCACTAACACATACTGAGCAATTGGTAAGGATAGAATATTTAAAAAGCAACCCAACCCGGACATAAATTTCTTTTATGTTAAGTAGTATCAAGTACTGTATGTGTTTACTTCACCTAGAAGTAAGTTAAAAGATAAATATTCATTTAAAATATAGATTGCTTCAGAGTAAAAGTCAATTCTTCATCTGTTTATTGGTATTCAAAGTTTACCATGAAAATTTAGCTAATATTTACTCTGCTCTGCACAGTACTGGAGCCCTGGTGGCATAGTGGTTAAGGAGCTTGGCTGCTAACCAAAAGGTCAGCATTGCCAGTCCACCAGCTGCTCCTTGGAAACGCTATGGAACAATTCTGCTCCGTCCTGTAGGGTTGCTATGGGTCAGAATCAACTTGATGGCAACAGGTTGGGTTTTGTGCGCAGTACTAGTTTGGGATGCTGAAAGAACCCAATATTTGGGTTATATACTGCAACTGATTATGTAGCAGAGAAACAGGACTTTTAGAAATACAGGACTAATGGTGTAAGCCGTATTAACAAGCAATGACTGTCTCACAGAAGAGCTCTGTTTCTGGAGAGGACTCTGGATGTTCAGCTCAGGCCCATGGATAACCACAGCCACAAAGGGCTTGGATTTGGTGTCCCACTGCAGGGTGACATCTGCAGCAGAATTAGAGTTCATGTTGAGAGGAAAGATTGTTTTACTTACTCATTTTGTCTGGTCTCCAGATTTGTAGATAATTTGAGATTAGCTAGAGTTTATCATGATTTTCAGGGTATATGACATGTATTCACTTTATTATAACGATTACATTTTTACATTACATTTTTGTAGCATTCTAAATTTTGACTGTGTTTTGAATTTCACTTTCTTTTTAGGGAAATACAAGCAGGAATGTTAGACCTGTTTTGAGATCATTCTTTTATTGAGTAGACTTTACATCGTGCTATGAAGCATTTCCAAACTCTTAAATCTGATTGTCTCAAGCTAGGTTTCAAAACCTGTATCCTAATAGACAGGTGCACTGGTGGCGCAGTGGTTAAGCACTCGACTGCTAATTGAAAGAGCGGTGGTTTGAACCCACCAGCTGCTCCGCGGGAGAAAGATGTGGCCATCGGCTTCTGTAAAGATTTACAGCCTTGGAAACCCTGTGGGGCAGTTCTCCTCTGTCCTATAGAGTCGCTATGAGTCAAAATCAACTTGACAACAGTAGGTTTGCATTTTTGGTTATCCTAATAGACAAGCTTGCTAAAGTCAAACAGTAGAGTAAAACTCTTGACTGAGAGTAATTCCGCAACTGAATAGATCATTGCCTTTAATGTGAATGCTCTGGATAGAAATGTCACATATTCTGAACTGCATCCTTCTTTGTTAATGCAGCATGACAATAACTGGTTAATTTTGTATTTTTTATTATATTTCTTCTTCTCTTAGGATTCAATGTCGGCAGGAGTGCCGGTGGGAGATCAACAGTCAGGGAGATTAACCGGGATGCTTGTCATTTTCCTGGTTTTCCAGTTCTTCAGTCCTTCCTTCCTAAACACACTAATGTCCCTGCTCTCTATTTTCTCCTCATGGCCTTGTTTCTGCAGCAGCCAGTTAGTGAGCTGCCTGAGAACCTGCAGGTCAGTGTGCCTGTCATCAGCAGCCGATGTAAGCAGGGTGGCCAGGTAGGAATTACCTAGTAAGGTGTAAGTGTAATTATTTATACTAAAAAAGTCCCCATAGCATAATGGCTTAATCACAGTAAAACTAACTCTCAATTCTATCACTTTCTCACATATAAGATTTGATTTTGAATAGAAAAATCTGAAAATATCATAGAAAAATTCCCCAAAAAAGAAGTCCTTTGTCTGTCTTTGGTCTTTTTTTTTCCTTTGTGATTACTCTATATGATTATATATGTGTAAAGACTTTTGGATGGTATCTTAATGGTGATCTAAAGAATTCTTTTGAGTTACATGACTTTTATCTAGAAATATATTTTCATTTCCATACAATTAAAAACAAAGGGAGTGGTTTGTGTACCCATAAATTAATTGAGTGGCTTTGGACCATAAAAACAAATCCTTAGTGTAAGTTCTGATTATAAAAATGTTTTTTAATTTCTTATTTAAAAAACCAGATAACATCCATGTTAGGAAAACAGTAGGGCTTTATGCCGTTTCTAATTTGAAGACTGTTGTAGAGCTCTATATACAGCTTATGTTTGTACCACTATGAAAACTTAGGAATTTCACTTTTAAAGTCAGCTGTACTTCATCATGATAGCAAATGCTTTCCAAATCAATTCTAGTAGTTCACAGAACTTTTTAAGTGAAAACACTGAGTCTGTACCCTTACATTAAATCAAGATACCGATTCATGCTCAGCAGAATTTGGCTGATTATGTAACTTTTCAAAATACACATGACACGGTAGTCATAAAATATGATTATATAAAGCCGCTATGCATAAACCTCAAACTTTTTATTTTGTCCGATCTTATCTATGAGTACTCTGAAACTGAAATAGAACATTGCTGAGGTTGAAAAAGTTAGTCCAACATGCTTTTTCAAAAGATCCTGCTTAAAATCATCAGTTGTTCTTTAATTTCTCTCTTGGCTAATTAGCATGTATTTTATTTAAGTTTGTTTTCCTTTCAAAAATACTATAGAATTAATGTTTTTAACGTACACACTTAACACAGGATAACACAGGATAATCCATAGTAGTAAACTTTTCCTTTGAATATAAAAATGAGGTATAGAATATTGGAGGAGAAATGTTAGGTCTCTTTCTCTTCATCATTTCTCACTTTTAAAAGCAAACTGACAGATTTCAAAGAAATTTTAGAATATTAGAGTTATGAGGGTCTCTACTGAGAAAAGTAAACAGTGGCTAATCTTTCATCTCTTTCACCTCTGCAGTTTGATTTGGACTCCATTTGGACATTTATCTTTGGAGTTCCTGCCTCCAGTGGAACTGTGGTCTCTTCTATACACAACGTGTGCACAGAAGCTGCTTTTTTATTACTGGGAATGCTCCGCAGCATGCTAAATTCAGTAAGTTTACAGAGATACTGGACCTGTTGATCATTCCTCTCACCTGCATTTTCTATTTTTGTTTTGTTTTTTAATAGAGGAATCCTGTCATAACATAGCTGTTAATTGGCTGCATGATCTTTGTAACCTCAGCCTCTGTTTTCTTGTCTCTAATGTAAGGACCGACTGTGTAGTGGTTAAGACCACGAACTCTGGAGCCCTGTCTGAGTTCAAACCCTACCTTTGATAATTAGACGTACTAAGCGTTCTGTAAGGAGCCCTGGTTGCACAGTGGTTAAGCACTCAGCTGCTAACTGAAAGGTTAGCAGTTCAGACCCACAAGCTGTTCTTCAAGAAAAAGATAATGGTAGTCTGCTTCTGTAAAGAATATAGCCTTGGAAACCCCATGGGGCAGTTCTACTCTGTCCTGTAGGGTCACTATGAGTCGGAACCTGCTTGATGGCAACAGGAACCATTCTGTGCCTCAATTTCCTTATTCATAAAATGCTGATACTGATAGAAGTTAAACCTCTTAGGGTTGTTGTGAGAATTAGATAAGGTAATTTGCACACAACATAAGAGTGCCTAGTATATAGTAAGTGCTTCGTTAAGTATTAACTTATTAATGTAATAAAATATATATTACAATGTATACATGTAAAATGAATGTAAATTTAGTATATATTATTACGGTAATAGATTATTTAAACTTTTAAAATTGCTTTCAATTAGAGGTTAAAAATGTTATGCAAGTTTTGTTTATTTTTTTATTTTACTATTTTAATTATTTCTAGCTTAGATATGAAGCACTAAGAGCAAATGACATAGTGTGTGTTCCTATCTATCTTACAGGAATATTGTGGAATAATTTTTTATACGCTTTAGGATCACATTTTAAGAGGAAATATTAACTTAGACCCCATGGATTGCAAATACTTGGCAAATCATCTAATTTCTGTCATTGTGCCATCTACGAAAAGAACATTACCATTAAATGTATTAATTTAGAATGCTTGGAGATTCTTGTTTTGGTGCCTCTTCACAAACAAATATAAAAATAAGTTAAAAACAAATCTGCTTTCTGGGCAAGTACCAAGAGATAGGCATTGTTCCCATGTATTCATTTTTTGTTGAGGTCGCTGGGTGGTGCAGACAGTTTGCACTTGACTGTTAGCTGAAAGGTTGGCTATTTGAACTCACCCAGTGGTGCCTCAGAAGAAAGGTTTGGCAATCTGCTTCAGTAAAGATTACAGCCAAGAAAACCCTACAGAGCAGTTCTACTCTGTAACTCATGGGGTCACTGTGAGTCAGAATCGACTGGACAGCAACGGGTTTGGTTTAGTTTTTTCTCTGGGCAGGTACCAGAAGATAGGCATTGTCAAAATATATTCATTTTTTGTTACTTTTTATCATTATTATTGTTGTTGTATTCCATAATCGTTAAAAGCATTGGTCTCACCATTTTACATAGGACAAACTGAGACTCAGACGGGTGAAATAACCTCCCCATCTTTTTATCTTACTCTTAACTCTCTGGCATGATGGAGAATGGGGCAACTTTGATGGTAAAGCAACAGCTTTTGGCACCAGTAATCCTCATGCTGATAATGATGAATAATAAAAGACACTGACTCCAGTCAGCTGAGCTGTGAGTCCTCCCATGAGTAGGCAAACATCCAGTCAGTTTCTAAGGGAATTGTTTTTGTGTTAACTAATTTCTAAATTTGTTTTCTTTTGTGGCTGCACATGTGCCTGCTGTCATGTGTGTAATTTAAGAGTCCTGGACCGTGAATATATCCAAGTTTAGGAAAATAGTGAGTGATAGATTTTTAAAGTAATTTGCAGCAGTGCTGTTTTCTCTAACATAGCGTTTCATTTCTCCTCCCTGTGACAGCCTTGGCAATCAGAAGAAGAGGGATCTTGGCTCCGAGAGTATCCTGTGACCCTGATGCAGTTCTTTAGATACTTGTATCACAACGTTCCAGACTTGGCCTCCATGTGGATGAGCCCTGACTTCCTGTGTGCATTAGCAGCCACAGTCTTCCCCTTCAACATTCGCCCTTACTCAGAGATGGTAGGAAAGGGGGAGGAAAATGTGTCAAAACTGGAATAAGTCGGTTCCAATGCTTAGCAGATTTTTTTCCCCCAATCTTTTAAGCTTCTGACCAGGTTCCAGACTCTCATAACTTTATACACCACCTCTTACATCATTGTCCGGTATCTCTAGCTCCCCACACTTTCCTTCTGCTTTCCCCTAAAATAACAGTGAACTCTACTTCCTTTTTTCATTTGTCATATTCTTTAAGTCCCTTGTCAGTAATTTCCCTCCCCAAGCAGTTGTTGATCATTTCTCATTTTATGTGAGTTGCAAAATATTCTTTTCAGGTAACGGAACTCTGATCAGAACAGATTTATTTCTAGTTTATTTGTCTCTGGAATTAGACATTTGCTGGATGTAATCTTTACAGGTGAATTGCAGAGTTAACTGTCTTTATCAAAAAATAAAGTATATGTTTGCCCTTTCTTATGCTCAACTTTTATTTTTCTTATTTTGTTTAGCTTTTATTTTTCTTATTTTGTGCTAATGCAATATAACATTATTGACTATAATCAGATATTGTGCGTATACTTCTTTTGTACAATTATTCCTCCATAGTCCTCCAAGGTATTTCAGAATTTCTTGACATTTCTTCTTATTTCTACCACTTACTGTAGAGGCCTGGAATAAATTACCTTCTTCATACATACTAATTTTTATTATTGTATAAAGGTGAAATATTCATTCTAAGATTATGATTTTTAAGAGAAAGATAAGTATAGCACATGATCATAATACCCCAGCTTGCTTATAACTTTAAAATCCACATTTTTTTGGTAAAAACTAACCTTTAATAATGTCTCGTCCTTAGATCCTTTTCAACATCTTATCTTGTTTCTAGTCTGTCTCTCTTGGCTCAAAATTGGGACTAATTGTGTTGTTATTTTGATTTGTGTTGTTTGTTTTTTTATTAACATGAAAAAAATAATCAGCCCTTAAGTACTAACTACCGTTATGTCAGATCTTTATCGGAAATTTTATGGCACATATAGCCTCTCAGTAGGCAAATTTTAAATATGCAAACATAGATCATTGTCATTTTATTGATTCAAGTGCAGTTATCCACAATAAAAATATAACTCAGCATAAAGCAGATAAATTATTAGTGGTTGGTCAATAGTTTATGTTAGAAAGACCATGAGTTGAGTAACTATAACATGTGGTGCCACATAACTACCTTGAATCAAGAGTCACATAAAGCAGAGTTAAATAATGGGTTGAGTGGCTTAATTAGGAGGTAAATGCATAAGTTAAATACTGTTTTGGCTGCTACAATTTTGTTTTTAAGAAAGGTGGAAGTAAAAATACCAAATAAAATCAATGTGACCAGCATATATTTTTTGTATTTGATTTTACTAGGTGACTGATCTTGATGATGAAGTGGGATCTCCAGCTGAAGAATTTAAAGCCTTTGCAGCAGACACAGGAATGAACCGAAGCCAATCAGAGTACTGCAATGTGGGCACGAAGACATATCTGACCAATCACCCAGCTAAAAAGTTTGTCTTTGACTTCATGCGGGTCTTAATAATAGACAACCTCTGTCTTACCCCTGCCAGCAAGCAAACACCACTAATTGATCTCTTGTTAGAGGTAAGGACAAAGCAATGCATTTACATCTTTTTGCATCACTATAATTAGAACATGAATAACCGAATAAGTTCTACACCAAATGCCTTCCAGATTTTGTATTCGGAATTGTATAAGCACGTCATATAATGTACTGTGGAACGTTTTTATCCCAGACATGCTGTAGACCTTATAAGTTTATTTCACTTCCTTCCATTCCTCAAGCATGTCATGTCCCTAATTCAGTCCTTTATCACCCTTTCCCTTGACCAGCATCAGCAAAACTTTTTTCTGTCAATGGCCAGATCGTAAATATTTTAGGCTTTGCGAGTCATGTAGTCTCTGTCACAACTGTTCAATTCTGCCATTGTAGCTAGAAGGCAGCCTCAGACAATACCTAAATAAATAAGCATGGCTGTGTTCCAATAAAACTTTATCTACAAATACAGGCAGCAGGCTGGATTTGGTCTGTGGGCCATAGTCTGCCTACCCCTTCCCTAGACATTTACAGTGGCATGGGCTTCATATTATTTTAATTCCCTACTTCACTCCCTCTTACATATCATAGCCAGGGTACAGAATGTAGCTTATTGCTCTTATTATAGTCTGCAGATTAATGCATGGAATATTGGACATATTAGGTGTTCAGTATGCACTTAATTGAATGTCTCCCAAGGCAACCAACTCCTAGGTTGCTTGCCCATTCTCCTGATAAGTGATATGAATCAGTTCGTGCATCAGAGAGTAAGAATGACTTTAAGGCTAAAATTACTTCACTGCTGCCTCTAGAAATTGACCGTCCCTGAAAATCATAAAAATGTTCACCTAGAAAAATCTCAAGAGGAAATAGAAGATCACGGAGGGGAAATTTAATATATACTTGGTTGCCTGTGCATTCATGTTCTTTTGACCGATTCATATAAACAAATCAAGCAGTTATGTGCTGGGGGCTCTGAAAATAACACTTTTGATGAAAGATTCAGTCTATGTAGAAGACTAAGGTTCTCTGCTTTTCTCTCTGAGGACTTCTACCTGCTCTTGGCAGTTCTACAGCTGAAACTGAGCTTTCTCTGCTCCCTCTAGTGGCTAACACAGTTAACTTTTTAATTGCAGCCTTAAAACCATAGCAGATTTATCTTATTCAGATGAACATATCTCACTTTGGTCAATTAATAGGAATCACTAATGTAGTTTAGTTACCAGTGATGCTAAGCATTTTAACCATGACCACAATGCTTGATGTTGGCACAAAAATACTCAGTTCCATCAATAATCTGTGTGGTAGAATAAAAAGTGTGCCTTGTAGAGCTGTCCTCTTTGGAAACCTTTAAAAAGCTGCAAACAGGGAGATGTCCATAGTACACAGGGTACTTAAAGTAAGAATTTGTACATAGGTTAAGAATTTACCTTAGTACATAGTGTAAGAATTTGTAGCATTCTTTGAAAAGTAACAGTAATCAGAAAATAGCAGAATAAGGTTCAGAAGAGATGTGTGCAAGAAAGCATGACTGAGCAAACAAAATACACAAATGTGGAAAATAAGGGATGAGTGACTATATCCAATGATGGCATTTTCAAATTTTTAGCAATTTTAGTAGCTAATTAACCATGGGTAAGTGATAGTTATCTTTTATCTTAGAATTCTGTATTTTTTAATAGGGAGAGTTTGATATAACATGTATTCACCTTCCATAAGAGAAAGTTCTAATTAATGTGGACACTGATTTGTTCGTAGAGTGAAATTGTGCCTGATTGTACTTGGGAGTCGGTGATGGGAGAATTCAGTTCAGAGAGTATCAGGATTGTAGCTTCCAGATAGATTATAAAGTCCTTAAAGGTAGACGCCAAGTTTCATGCATCCTTTTATCCCTTAAACAACATTTAGCACAGTGTCATATTGTGTTCTGTAAGTATTTTTAAATCATTTAGCTGTTAACCACATCTCTGGTAATTCTAGACCAGAAAGATAAGATACCACCTAATAAAAAATACAAATTTGTTTTAAAAATTAACTACTTTGGGGAACTTCACATCTGATACCAAAGGTATTCAGATACATACACAAAAAATATTTATGTTGATGAAAATATGCATTACTCCCTATATCTTCCTATGGTTTAAAAAAAAGATACAAATACATGATTATGAAGTCTTTATCCCTGAAGAAATTCAAGAGAAGAAATATCCTGGATATTTCCCATTTACCTGCATGAAGGAAGAAGCTTGAACCAGCTGATTTTTAGTTGATGAACCTGAACCAGGCTATTATCAGTCTTATGATTGTTAGAATTTTATGATGAGAGTATCTGCTTATTTGATTATATGCACAAAAGAACATGTGAGATTATCCTTATTAGCAGTCTGTAAAAAGGATAGACTCACCTTCATACAAACTGGCTTGAGTGTTTGTGATATCAAGGCCAAATACAAGGGAGGCAGGTGGTATAATAGAAAGAGCATGGGTTTTGGAGTGAGAAATTCTGACTTCCCTGAGCTAAATTCATTCCCTGGAGCTGGGGATGAAATCTTTTACCACACTTGTAAGGTTGTTGTAAAGGTTAAATATATGTAAATCACGCAGCAAAAACTATTTTGAGGAATGAAGTAATGTGCTGGTTGTAACTGTGACCTTGACCAAGTTCAGTTCTCTTCACCCTTGACAGTTTACCCATCTGTAAAATGATATAAACATAGAACCTGTCTCTAGAAATTATTGAGGATTAAATAAGATAATGCATTTAAGATTCATGACACAATGCCTGACATGTAAGACATACTCAAAAAATGGATTAAGTGGCCTGTGTTTGATTATATGGAGCCCTGGTGGTGCAGTGTTTAACAGCGCTCGGCCGCTAACCAAAGGGTCAGCAGTTCAAACCCATCAGCTGCTCCTTTAGGAGAAAAACGTGATAGTCTGCTTCCATAAAGATTTACAGTCTCTGTCCTACAGGGTTGCTATGGGTTGGAATCGACTAGACAGCAGTGAGTTCGGGGTTTTTAGAGTTTGTTTATATAAAGGTGCCTGGTGACTTTGCCCAGCTTCCATTCCTCAGTGTCCTCTGCTCTCACCACCAGGCTTCCTGTGGAGGGCTAAATGAATTTGCTGCCCATGACAACCACAATAGCGGTGGAAAGAAAATGCAGGAAAGCAGATTACCTGAAAGTAAAGATGATGAAATTAAGGGGACTGAGTTGGAGTGCTTGCTTCTATGATACCATAAGCAATTTTTTGTGGTCTGAGGCGTTCACTACCCTCTGTTCCAACCATCTTCTAAAAGACCTCCCCCACCCATTGTCGTATATCAGACCCACCCTAAGTGACTGCAGGAAAACAAACAGGCAAAAAACTAGCAAAAGTGGGCAAAGAGAGCACCGAAAAATAACCCCAGGAGGAGAAATCAGACAAGGGGAGGACAGCAGTCAGAACTAAGAAGCTCAAAATCCACCTCTTTAAAGACTTCCGACCCATTGTAGGAACAGAACAGAGTATGGAAGACCTTCCTCACAGAGCCACAGAGCTCTCACCCATGGGCAGCAAACACCCAAGGGCTGTGTAGGCAGGCCTGGGTCACAACTCTCCTGCTGACCATTATATTAATCTGTATGCAGATTAATAATAATAGTAATCTAATAATAATCTGGAAATCTTGGCGCATAGTGGTTAAGAGCTGTAAGGTTAGCAGTTTGAATCTTAGGCGCTCCTTGGAAACCCTGTGAGGGCAGTTCTCCTGTCCTAAGCAGATTTAAAATAACAGGAGGTGTCCTTCACTTTTTCCCAGATTTACTCTGATGCCAAACCAAACTCCTGAGCATTACTATTCCTTTACCTGTTACTTGACTCATATTGCCATTTTAAAACAAAATAAATATGATGCAAAAGAAAGAGAAACATTCTTTACAACTTTGGTTTAGCTGTTGGTTTTTGAATCCTTAGGTTAATACATTTGATCTCAATAGAGAACTGGATTTTAATTGCCTTTGAAACCTTTATCAGTACCACCTTGGACATCATAATAATAAAATGAAATGACTTTTTTAAATGGAGCAGATATTGTAAATACATAAGACAGAACAGTGTTCTTGAGCTCACTTTTGTAGCATGGCCATAAACAGTCCTGTACCCTTTCCATGCAAGAATAAGTAGGTTCTTCAAATTAACTTGCAAAGAATCAGCACTACGCCTGTATTTCAAACATACAAATCCCTTTTTAAGAAACAACTTTATGTCAGTTTGTCGAATAGTATGATATCCAACTTTTATCAGAAGCCTGGCTAACAATGCTGGCATTTCAGAAGGATGACAGAAGGGCCATCCTACCTTACATCTCTCTCTCTTCCCCGTACTTTGCCACCTATCAAGTTACATACTTGGAAGTTATGCACCTGGATTATATTACTCTAATTGCCATTAGAAATGCTGTCAGAGGACTGCAGTTTAACTTTGTACTCTAAGCTTTTGTTCCAGATCATTTTTAAAATCATCTTTATGCTTTGTAAAACTGTTATCAGTGATACCACATAAAGGGTTGTTCACTGTTCTCCTTATAAAAACTCACAGAGAACATTCCTGTCAACAATTTTAGAAAAATACATCCCTTCTGACCATCTAGTGTGCTTCCTTTTATAGATAATAAAAGTTTTGTAATCTGTATTTCTTTTTTTCTTCTTCCTTCTCGGCACCTAGGAAGCTCAGAGCTAATTTGTTTGTTTAGTCATTTTGTTATATTTCCCTCCCCCCTTGACTTGCCCACTTAATCAGAATGTTGAGCTTTTGCATTTGTTTTAATGACTTTCTGATTTATCTGTCTTACTATAAACCACTAGATCTTTCTTGTGAGATACAATAATAGATTATCAAGTATTTATTAAATGCCTAGTAATGTTTAGAATACTATTTTTTGGAGGAATAGATTCAAAGGAAGATGATGTTTCACCTTTGCTTCAAAAATTTTTTTAACTTTGTGGTCAAAAAAATAAGAGAAAGATTGTGAGCATGTATACCATTCCTCATGTCATGTTTGATTATTTACTAGTAAGTTTTCTTTTATCTTTTTGATAAATTTGGTAATGTAACTATGGTTTAGTCCTTTATTTAGTTACTGATTCTGTTACTGTTACTGATTCTGAATTTTATTGATTAGGCTTCCCCTGAAAGATCTACAAGAACTCAGCAAAAAGAATTTCAGACTTACATTTTGGATAGTGTGATGGACCATTTGCTTGCAGCTGATGTATTATTGGGTAATTCTGTATTTCAGTTTTATTTTTTTAAAAGTACCTGTAATCACTCTCCTTCTCTGTCTAAACCCCAAGTATATCTTCTTTTTGACATCTCTTCCTATCTTTTCCGTGCATTTTCCTATCTCACCGATAGTTTCTCCATAACGAGGAAAAAGCTTATTCAGCTCTTTCCTTTGAATCTAGGATAAAGATTCAACAACAGGAAGTACTTATGGTGTGGACTTAACACATTATCTGTGTACTCATGGGTGGCAGGAGGAAGACAAGAAAAGAAAAAAATATTTTAAAAACTATTATATAAACAGGTTGTCTTTTTATGAATATCTAATACATTTTAAATTAACTTTTGATACTCTTTTGGATCTAGCTTCTTACACTCAACATTACATTTGTGAGGTTTGTCCATGGTCCTGCGTGTAGCAGGAGTCCATTTATTTTCATTGCTTTATATTGTTCTATCATATAAATATATAAATGTATCCATTTTACTGTTGATGGACATTTGATAGTTTCCAGTGTGAGACTATTACAAATAAAGCTGTTATGAATATTCTTGTTCACAAGGAGCACTTATATGTATAGTATTTATACATTTTTGTTCAGTATATACCTAGGAGTAGAATTGTTGAGTCATAGGTAAGTACATAGCATTCTTAAGGACAGCTTCTAGGACATGGGATCAAATCACATGAAAATAATATTTTTCCTGTGTGTCTGTAAAAATACAAACCCTGATGCATTTACTTTGGTACCAGCATTTATATGTAAGACAAAGATGGAATTTAAAGGAGAAAGAAAAGTATGTGGTTTAGTATATTTGCTATCTGAGTTCCTGGTGATACTATTACTCATGGAACCTGTATGTGATTAAATTATCACTTTATTCTGAAGTATATTTGCCACTAAACTTTAGTGTTGTGTTAGCATGCAAATGTGCACCCTTACAGCAGGGTGTTAAGTCAAACTTTTATAGTTGTTTTTATCAATTGAGATCAGTCCTACTATATAAAGAACCAAAATGAAAAGTTTTGCTTAATGGGATAATTCAGAGTTAGAAATAATAATAATAATCACATTCAGTGGAGGCTGTCGAATTTCTACAAAGGAGCGACTTAGGGGGGTATTCTCATTAGGAGGAGGGACTAGGGGATTGATCTTGAAGCAATATGTGCATAGCAGTACACTGAAGACATTAGGGTAGCTTTTAAAAAATAATGCTAGTAAGTTAACGAGTGCTATGGAGAGGCCTAAAGGAACCCCTTGGGTTCCACCACTACCGATTATACTTTATTTTTGATAATTTTTCTGAAGCTCTTCTGCCTGTATTACTTCATTGCTATTAAAGGTATACTCAAAAATAAGTTTGTTTGAATGTTTGATTTGTTCTTTGTTAGTTACACAAGATCAATTTACCAGTAACAAACTGACTTAATTATTCTCTCAAACAGAGATCATCTCTTACTGGGAGTTTAAGTTGAAGCACTGTTCGCTTATCACGGACTGTCTTAAGGCAATAAGTGGCTTTGCAGTTAGTCTCAATCCATAACACATTTTTATCCTGCAGAAATTATCTCTTCCAGTATTTTTCATGGTTTATGGCCGTTATTTTCTTAAAGTAGTTCATAAGCACTAGTGGTCATATTTCTAAAGGTAATGGATGTACTACTCACTTGTCCTTAGCTTGATTTGCTTGAGGATCTGGTAGATACCAATTTTCTTAGACATTCTTTTCCTACTGGAATTTAGGGGAAGATGCATCTCTGCCTATTACCAGTGGAGGAAGCTACCAGGTATTGGTGAACAATGTGTTTTATTTCACACAACGTGTGGTGGACAAGCTTTGGCAAGGCATGTTCAACAAAGAATCTAAACTTCTAATAGATTTTATAATTCAACTGATTGCACAGGTAATTCATTGTCACTATTGGTTGTAGAGTACATGTTTTCCTTATGTAAAACATTGCCTATCATGTCAAAATTGTTGGAAATAAATGTAACTAATGAATGTTAACATCTAATATAAAGCTGAGTTTATTAAAAGTGAATTTAAAAATACAGACTTTTACCCTCCCTGACCCTTACCCGTAGCCTGGTGCCAGTGTGCCCCTTGTAAACTTGCCTAATTCTCTCAAGCTCTGGTCATCTCCTCTTACTGTTGGTATTGCTCTTTTTTGCCCAGATAGTGAGATTTCCTTCCTTTGGGTTTAAATACCTCGAGTTACTACCCATTTGATAGGTGTTTGCAGTATAATACATCAGTGTGTAAAGTCTTACAGAACATGAACAGTAGATATTAAAGGACTATTCTGATCTTGTAAACTTAAACTTTGTAAAGCCCGTTCTTATCCTTGTTCCTTTGAACATATTTTAGTGTATGTTTGTGGTGCCTTTGACTAAGGAATATTGGCCTGATTTGGCACAAGTCATTAATCCTTATCCAGCTCATAATGTAGAAAATAGTGGTTTAAAAAAAACACACCTTTGCTGTCGAGTCGATTCTAACTCATAGCAGCAGCCCAATAGGACAGAGTAGAACTTCCCCATAGGGTTTCCATGGAGTGGCTGGTAGATGCAAACTGCTGATCTTTGGTTAGCAGCCAAGCTCATAACCACTGCACTACCAGGGCCCCAGTGTTTTATTAGCATATGGTACATAGAGTTTTCTCATGTCACCTAAGAACTTTTAAGAGATAAATTTGTATTTAAGCCAAAGAGAAATTATTAAGTGAGAAGATGGTACTAGAATGTCATTTTTTTTTTTTAAACAATTTAGGTAATTTTTTTTTTTCCAGTGATTTTGAACAGAGTTCATTCACCCTAACAAAGTTTCTTTAGTCGGAGACTCTGTCCAGATGACACTTCATGTTCTCCGTGAGGCTGCTCTGCCATCACAGGGTTAATGTCTCTCCTCACTGGGCCAACTTAAACAATACGTGGGGCCAACTCTGTGTATTTGTATATAGCGCTTTTCTCATTAAGTTGTATTTATGTGTCTCATGAGTTCTGAGTTTCATAACATCAAGAGCTTTTTATTTGTAAACTTCGTATCCCTATTACTTAGCATGGCATATGGTGCATAATAAACCTAATAAAAGTCATGATTGAATGATGAGCATATCTTCATTTTTGTCCGTTTTACTAAAGTTATCTTTGATGTTTTTAGTCTAAACGAAGATCCCAGGGATTGTCACTGGATACAGTTTATCACTGCCTGAATAGGACCATCCTGTACCAGTTCTCGCGGGCACACAAAACTGTCCCTCAGCAAGTAGCGCTTCTTGATTCACTCAGGGTCCTCACTGTAAACAGGAACTTGATCCTGGGACCTGGGAACCATGACCAGGAATTCATTAGCTGTCTGGCTCACTGCTTGATTAATCTGCATGTTGGAAGGTAAATCCTTTAAGTTCACTTTGCCATGTTGAGTTTGTCTTTGATATTATTTCACCAGAATTCTATGTTCTACCTTCTGGTAGTAGCATTTCTTTTTCCTTTAGTCTGTTTTATTTAAAACTTCTTACGAAAGGTGAAAGACAAGTGTTACACATTTCTAATAGAATACCGGATTTTTTTTTCTTTAATTTACTTTCCACATCATTTAAATTTTCCACAATGACCATATGTCTCTCACGTACTTTTAAAAAGAAAATTTGCTTTTAAAGCAAATAAAATACATTACTGGAGGCTGAAAAAATAGTTATTTATGGTAAATGGTGAAATTAGCATTTTTCCACTGGTTGCTTTGACAGATAGTTCTTTAGTGTCTGCTGGAGGCCAGGCATTGAATTAGGGGCTGGGATGAAATGTGAGTAAGATAGACTCTGTGGCAGTCCTCTGGGAATGTGCAGTCTAGGACGGAAGACAGATAACAAGGCAAGACCAGTCAGGTAGGCTGAGTGCTAATCTGGATAGAAGGAGCATCGTGCTTTGGGAGTACATAACCAGGACCCCTAACCTGGAGGAAATACCCCTTGGGTTGCAACTTGAAACCTAATTGAGGAGGAAGTTAAACCTGTAAAGAGGATGGGAAAGAGTGCTGTTGGAAGAAAGCAGTATATGTGATTGCCCAGAGGGAAGAAAAGAGTGTGGGACATTTGGGAAACTGCAGTTGTTTCACTGCTACTAGAGCGAAGAGAGGTGAGCCATGAGACAGGAGAATGGACATTGTCTTAGTTATCTAATGCTGCTGTAACAGAAATAGCACAAGTGGATGGCTTTAACAAACAGAAATTTATTTTCTTGCAGTTTAGGAGGCTAAAAGTCCAAATTCAGGGTACCTGCTCTAGGGGAAGGCTTTCTCTGTCTGTCAACCCTGGAGAAAGATCCTTGTCTCTCTTAACTTCTCCTCCTGGACGATCTTCATGTGGCTTGGCAACTCTGTTCCCCCATCTCTGCTTCTCTCCCTTGCTTGTCTGATCTCTCTTATATCTCAAAAGAGATAGATTTAAGACATACCCTACACTAATCCTGTGTCATTAACATAACAAAACAACCCATTCCCAAATAGAATTAATAGCCACAGGCATAGAGGGTTAGGATTTACAACACGTATTTTTGGGGGGCATAATTCAATCTATAACAGCATATTAAGAAAATATTCTTAGTTAACTTTTTGTAATCGTTAGGTAAAAATTTAATAACCAAAAACCACCTTATAAATTAAGGTGCTCATCTTCATGTTACGTTATCAGTCGCCATTGAGCCGTCTTACCCAGTGCTGTGCCATCGTGTTGCCCTAGTTGAGTTTCATTACATTTAGACAGGTAGATTCATGAGATTATCCCCTTAAAATGGTATTTGTGGTCGAAATTCTATTTTGTGCATCTACTGTATGTCAGCTTGCAAGTAATGAAACTTTTTGTCATATAGAACCGAGTTTATCTTGTTTCTGCAGGATAATACTTAGTCATATAGTTTTCCGTTACAGTCATTTCCTTCATGTAGTTTAAACTGACTGGAATTTTTCAGCAATGTGGATGGATTTGGACTGGAAGCAGAAGCCCGAATGACTACATGGCACATTATGATTCCCTCTGACATCGAACCAGATGGTGTTTACAGCCAAGATATTAGTGAAGGTAATTACTTCTGTTGTTTGTTTATTTGTTTTGGAATTTTCTTGAACTCATTTGTTTCCAGTTTTTAAGATTAAAAAAAAAATAAATGGCATCAGAAACTGCCAGCATTGAGAACGACTCTTCCAGTAAGTCACACCTGTGCATGCACAGACATGCCCACAAAATATCTTCCTGTATTGTTGTGTACACCACTCACCGCTGACATTACTAGCCTTCAGCATTTATTAGTGATGCTTAGGGACTTGATGATATTTGCATTTGCACAAGTAGTAGTGCGGTCTTTGTTTCTAGCTAAACAATATAGGCTGTCTGGCACTTAACATGAAGAGAACTAACTAATGGTAGTGTTTAGGTATATCACACTAGAGGCAAATATTGCTTGAGACAAGTTGTCTTTTATTCTCTTTTTTTAAAATCTAATTTTCCCATTGAATCTGTAGATCCTGAGGATTAGTCTTTGAGTACATTGAATTCTTACTTCCATGTTGCTCAGTGGAAAAGATTAGACCATTGCAGTACAATACTATGTAGGTCTTTTGCATATGATTTCATCCTTTAGAATTCCAAAACTTACTCTTTCTTTCATTCATCCAGTTAAACATTAATTTATTCCTCATTCATTTCCCCTAACTTTTTGAACCCCAGACACTGAGGACGCAGTTATTATTTTCAGTTACAAACAACTGAGAGTCTTGAACATTGGTTCTCAAAGCAATGTTTTCAGACTAACAATATCACACAATTTGGAAACATATTAGAAATGTACATTTTTTTTTTCCCACTCAGATCTACTGAATCAGAAATTCTGTGGGTGAAGACCAGCAATCTGTTTTAACAAGCCCTCCAGGTGATTCCGGTGCTTGCTGAAGACAGGCTGGTCTAGAACAATAGATTATCAAGCACTCTGAAAGCAAGATTAAATTTAATAGTCAAAAACCTTTAAAAACATTTATTATTTCTTTCCTTTTGCAAAAAGAGTCAAGAACAACTTAATTTTGAACTCACCTTAAGTGTTTAGAGCTCTTATGTTATATGGAAGAAGCTAGGTAATGAAATATGTGTAAAATTTTTCATATTATAAATAATATTCAGTGTCTTTCTGCAAGAGTTTAACAGTTCTAGAGAAGTTTTCCAAGTAACCGGCCCCATTTTTGGTTATCTGAATAATCCTTTTCAGTAATATGGATTTCATGTGGAGCATTATTTTGACTTATTAAGTGCGATAGTTGAAATTCCTAGATGTAAAACATAAAGAAATTAAGAACCGACTTGTGTTTTTGATCATTTGCTTCCTTTTTTTTTTTTTTATTTTTTTTGTTCATTCCCCTAGGGCGTCAGCTTCTCATAAAAGCTGTCAACAGAGTTTGGACTGAACTGATACATAGTAAGAAACAAGTCTTGGAGGAGATTTTCAAAGTCACTCTACCTGTGAACGAAAGGGGCCATGTGGACATAGCCATAGCAAGGCCGCTCATTGAAGAGGCTAGTTTGAAGTGCTGGCAGAATCATTTGGGTAAGAAGCTCTACTGAGATCATGGGATCAAGAGACTGGTTTTATATGAATGCACTTTAGACATGTAATTAAAACTTCCCTGAAATAGGGTACTATGATGGAAATAGAAATGAAAATCAATACAACATATTCCATTCTAGAATGATTAAGCTGAGTTTGGCTTTCCTAAACTCAAAGGTGTGTTTTACATCAGACATCTGTGAGTTTAGAAAATAATATGTTGCTTGAAGTTTTGTATGGTCATTCTCTTTGACTACTGGTCCACCATCCCTTATCCATAAGTCTGAAATCGCAAAAGCCCTGAAAACCCAAGGATTTTTTTTGTTTATTTGTTTATTAATTTGGTGCCAAAATTCACTTGGTGGCAAAACCTAACCTAACTTTCTGTATCTCCTTGGTGTAAATACGCATATATTTTGCTGCACAAATATTAATGTGTTAATAATGATTTGTTACCCTAGACTCTCTGGTAGTGTTACATAATACATGGTATATGTACCATGTCCCCTTTTTAAAATTCCAAACATTCAACAAAGTATACCCAGCACCAATGCATACAAAGAGATTTGCATATTATTGCAGAGCTGTGAAGTTTCAACCAAATATAAGTTCAGTTGGTACACTAATTATCAAGCAGCCATCCTTCAACAAGAGTAATTTGTAATATGTAAAAAAAAAGTCTGACAACTGTAATTTAAGCTGCTTTTGCTAACTACAGAATTGTGGTTTGTGACCATGATAGAAAAGTATTAAAAGCAAAACTAGTCATTACGTGGAGAAATTGTAAAATAATCCAATTTTAATTTCCTAGCCCATGAAAAGAAATGCATAAGTCGAGGAGAAGCTTTAGTACCCACCACACAATCCAAATTGTCCCGTGTCAGCAGTGGCTTTGGTCTTTCCAAGTTAACAGGATCAAGACGGAATCGGAAGGAGAGTGGTCTTAATAAGCACAGCCTTTCCACCCAGGTACAGTGTTCCCTTTCATTGCCGATAATAGGAATTTATATTTCATGTTTTAGTTGTAATATTTTATATAATACATTTAACATATACAAGCAGATCATTTGAAATGGAACTTTTCTGTATTTTTGCTTTAGAAGAGAGCGAGAGAAGTGACCCAGATTATGGGAACTTCTCTTTTGTTGTAATAAAATTGCATTGTGAGTGTTGTATATTTATATCCATTTCATAACTGGACATGACTGAAGAGGAGATTCAGAGATTGATATATGATCAGACTATGGGTAATTTTTCCCAGCTTTTCTGAACTTCCAATACTATTGTTAATTTTATAAATTTTAAAAAAATAGAATAAACACGTTTTTAAAAAAAAAAAATTTTATGATCTTCTTGTGGTATATACCTGTGATGTATTTTTTAAAAAACTCATCTACCTGCAACAGTAATTTCTTCCTCATCATACTTCTGTCACCATCCCAGAATCTAAGTGGCAGCTGTGAAGAGGGTCTAAGAGAAACAGTGTGTATCAATCATCCCATGTGTCACAGGTTGGGTTCTCCAGGAAGCAAACTCTGAGGCAAAGTTTAGTGTGCAGGATGTTTATTAGGGAGCACCCTTGGGATCAATAGCTGTGGAAGGAAGAAGAAGGAAACAGTATTGAGCACAGAGAAATGCCAAGCTGAGCTGCAGGCCCTTTAACAGCCTCAGCTGACCTACATGGAGCCCTGGAGCCAAAATGGCCTGTCAGAGTTGACCTGCATTGTGTCAAAATCACTGAGTCTCCATATTCCCCAAATCAGTCAGCCACTGAATGTGAGGCATCCAGAGACTCTGAAGCTGAGGCAATCATTAAAGGGGCTGACAGCACTCCAGGAAGTGGGGCAGCAAGCCCTTCCTCAGAGAGGCATTTGAAGGGGTACAGCTATGTGTCTGTCACTCTAGGCCTCCATCAGATTCATGATATAATCAGACTTTTCTCGTTGGATTTGTTTTTTCCTGTAATGGGTGCTTTTCACAGAATTTTAGTTGTTTAGCACTAATTTTAAGGCTAGTTAACTTTTTTTCTGATAGATCAATGAGATATTAAAGATTCTTTTTTTTCTTTTTTAAATTTTATTGTGGTTTAGGTGAAAGTTTACAATATAAATTAGTTTTTCATTCTAAAGTTTATACACAAACTGTTTTGTGACATTGGTTGCAATCCCCGCAATGTGTCAGCAGTCTCCCCCTTTCCCTTTCCGCCTGGGTTCTCTGTGTCCATTGGTCCAGTTTCCTGTCCCTTTCTGCCTTCTTGTCTTTGCTTTTGGGCAGGTTTTGCCCATTTGGTCTCATATACTTGATTGAACTAAGAAGCACATTCCCCATGTGTGTTATTGTTTGTTTTATAGGCCTGTCTAATCTTTTGCTGAAAGGTGGACTTCAGGAGTGGCTTCAGTTCTGAGTTAGCAGGGTGTCCGGGAGCCATAGTCTCGGGGGTTCCTGCAGTCTCTGTCAGACCAGTAAGTCTGGTCTTTTTTTTGTGAATTTGAATTTTGTTTTACATTTTTCTCCCGCTCTGTCCAGGACCCGCTATCGTGATCCCTGTCAGATCGCTAGGTGGTGGTAGCCAGGCACCATTTAGTTCTTCTGGGCTCAGACTGGTGGAGGCTGTAGTTGATGTGGTCCATTAGTCCTTTGGACTAATATTTTACTTGTGTCTTTGGTTTTCTTCATTAGCCTTTGCGGGGCACAGGATGTATCTTAGATGGCCACTTACAAGCTTTTAAGACCCTAGATGCTGCTCACCAAAGTGGAATGTAGAGCATTTTCTTTATGAACTATGGTATGCCAGTTGACCTAGATGTCCCCTGAGACCATGGTCCCCAGCCCTCAGCCCCAGTAACTCAGTCCCTCAAAGTGTTTGGATGTGTCTAGGAAGCTTCTATAGCTTTGCCTTGGTCAAGTTGTACTGATTTCCCCTATGCTGTATGGTATCTTTCCCTTCATCAAAGTTACTTGTCTACTATCTAGTTGGTGATTTTTCCTTTTCTCTGCTCCTCTCCTTTGTAACCATCAAATATTGTTTTTTTTTTTTCTGTGTGTAAACCTTTTCTTGGGTTTTTATAATAGTGGTCTCATATGCTGTTTGTCTTTTTGTGATTGATTTAATTTCAGCATAATGCCCTCCAGATTCATCCATGTGTGAGATGTTTCACGGATTCATCACTGTTATCGTTGTATAGTATTCCATTGTGTTATGTACCATAATTTGTTTATCCATTCATCAGTTGATGGGCACTTAGGTTGTTTCCATCTTTTTGCTATTGTGAATAATGCTGCAGTAAACACGGGTGTGCGTATGTCTATTCATGTGATAGCTCTTATTTCTCTAGGATATATTCCTAGGAGTAGGATTGCTGGATCGTCTGGTATTTTTATTTCTAGCTTTTTAAAGAGGCACCATATTGTTTTCCATAGTGGTTGTACCATTTTACATTCCTACCAGCAGTGCATAAGAGTTCCAATCTCCCTGTAATCTAACATTAGTTATTTTCTGATTTTTTAGATTCGTGCCAGTAATGTCAGGGTGAGATGGTATCTCATGGTAGTTTTGATTTGCATTTCTCTAATGGCTAACGGTGATAAGCATTTCCTCATGTGTCTGTTAGCAGCCTGAATGTCTTCTTTGCTGAAGTATCTGTTTATATCCTTTGCCCATTTTTAAATTGGATTATTTATCTTTTTACTGTTGAGGTGTGGAAGCATTCTATAGATTTTAGAGATTAGACCCTTATTGGATATGTTGTAGCTAAAATTTTTTTCCCCATCTATAGGTTCTCTTTTTACTCTGTTGGTGAAGTCTTTTGATGAGTTTATGTGTTTAATTTTTAGGATCTCCCAGTTATCTAGTTATCTTCTGGTGTTTGTGCATTGTTAGTTTTGGTTTACATTGAATTTATGCCACGTATTAGGGCCTGTAGTGTTGTCCCTATTTTTTCTTCCGTGATTTTATAATTTTCTGTTTTATATTTAGGTCTTTGATCCATTTTGAGTTAGTTTTTGTGTATGGTGTGAGGTGTAGCTCCTGTTTCATTTTTTTACAGATGGACATCCAGTTTTGCCAGCACCATTTGTTAAAAACACTTATATTTTCCCCACTTAATGGACTATGGTCCTTTGTCAAAAATCAGAGGACCATAGGTGGATGGATTTACATCTGGGTTCTTGATTCTGTTCCATTTGTCTGTGTGTCATTGTACCAGTACCAGGCTGTTTTGACTACTGTGGCTGTGTAGTAGTTTCTGAAATCAGATAGGTGAGGCCTCCTCCTTTGCTCTTTTCCTTCAATAATGCTTTGCTTATCTGGGGCCTCTTTCCATTCCATATAAAGTTGATTAGTTTTTCCATCTCTTTGAAAAATGCTGTTGGTATTTGGATTAGGATTGCATTGTATCTGTAGATAGCTTTGGGTAGAATTGATGTTTTCACAATGTTGAGTCTTAAAGGTTCTTTTTCTATCCAATGTTAGGAGATTTCACAGTGGATGTTTACACATATTGCTGTTGTTCGTGACTTAGTAGACACACAATACAAGGAATATCAAGAGGTAAGAATTCATAATCATAATAATGATTTGGTTTGCATGCCATGGGTGAGAAACAACTGTTCTTCTCTTGGGATATTCCTACCCATTTTGGGCAAGTTGCTGAATTGTATTCATCATCAGAAGATGATTTTAAATGATCCCTGCCAACATCTATTTTGGCCATTGATTTTAAGATAGAAAAAATTGAATTTCCTATAGGCAGACTGCATTAAAAAGCAATAAACTGGAAATCAGTGCAGCTGAATCCTATTAACATTCACAACTGATGTGTTGCATGTCTTTATTTTTCAATAAAAAATAAAAATATCAGAATGATCCCACTCTTTCAGATCTAACAAGGAGATTGTGAAAATATGCATCAAAGTCTCTGAGAAGTCTTTTAAAATTCTAAAAAATTGCAAGTTCTTTTTTCTTACAGGTGCTTGGTGATTTTATCAGTAAAAAATAAATTTCATGAAATCTCCGTGGTGAATCTACAGTTATTGAATACCTTATTTTTAAGTATTTTGTTTCCAAAGCACCTGTTTTAAATCTGTTAAAGATTTCTAAATGATTAACAGCTAATATTTTCTGGACAAAAAGCTAGATCATTAGTTGATACAGGGTGTATTTTTTCCCCAGAAACATATCAGTACTACTGTGATATCATGTAACTTCATGATTAGTCATTTAATAATCATTATGGTTAGTTGCATAACAAGATCTTTATTCTTAGACTTATACCGTATGCTTATATCCTGCAAATCAGTAGATAAGTTAGTTATAATCACTTACTGTTGAAATGTTCCACATTGTGTGTGCAGGAAGTCATACCAAGTGACAGATTTCCAGTTAAGTAAAATGGTTGAGTTCATTTGGAATTATCCCAGTGGCCAATTGAAAATAGTTTTTCTTTGATTTTTCTATGAATGGCAACTTCCTTATCAGAGATGCATATTTATATTCTTTATCTAAAATCTTCGGAGATGTTTACCAAGCCTACTAGTAATACAGTGTGTTAGCAATTTTTCTTGATCTGTTTTCCTGGATTTTCCCAGATATATGTTCTAGTACCTGTTTTACAGTATTGGGGTGGGAGGGTTTATCCTTAAGATACTACGTTTATGTACTAATTCACACCAAACTAACCATTTTGATATCTCTTTAAAAGTAATATTACCATCTTTCCTGTGCCAGAGTTGACAAAGGCCCTTGAACTCTTCGACTGTATTTTATACTGTGCCCTGTACGCATCTGTCATTTACTTATTGCTAAAATAATCACCTTCTGTGTCACCACAATAATTCCCTCATCTTATAAATGGTTAACTTACTTTAATCAGAAATAAATGTAATTTTACTTATGTGATATTGGCTGAAGTGATGTTATTTGCATTTGTTTTTCCAAACATTAACTTGATTTATAAGTTATTTGTGAACGTTTTATCGTTACTCCTGTTTTTGCTTGAAAACCAACCTGGCATCTTTACCCTCAGCGTCAGCAAAATGCCCTGAAATACGTGACAGAGGAGTGGTGTCAAATCGAATATGAACTGCTGCGCGAGCGAGGATTGTGGGGTCCTCCCATTGGCTCCCATTTAGACAAATGGATGTTGGAGATGACAGAAGGGCCCTGCAGAATGAGGAAAAAAATGGTCCGAAATGATATGTTTTATAACCATTACCCTTATGTGCCAGAAACAGAACAAGAGACAAATGTGGCGGTGAGTATGTGGAATTAAATATTGGTAATGGCTCTTTCAAGTTTTTCTTTTCTTTGTAAGCATTTTTCCTTATTAGGTCAATTAACCAAAACCTCTAACTCAGTGAATTCAGCAAACTGCATATTAAATTGATAATACCAGAGTGGTTGTGGAATGATAAGATGGAGCAGTATCACAGGAATCACATTGTAGTGAAGTGGTTTAGATCACAGACTCTGGAGCCAGGCGACTGCCCAGGTTCAGATCCTGGCTCTGCTTCAGGTCATTTAACCTCTTCAAAGTTTCAGTTTCCTTACGTCTAAAATGGGGAAAATAATAGTTCCACCTCATAGGGCTGTTAGGATTAAAGTAGTTAAAATCAGGAAAGTACTTAGAATAGTATTTAGCACAGAATAAGCATTATATAAGTAAGTGTTAAATAAAATAAATATTGGCACTAAGTGATATTCTTTGAAGAAATATAGAAAACAACCAAAGAATAATAGCCTGAATATATGCACCTTTCCATTATGTTGAGAAGCTTTTATCACTGACGCCACAGATTTAAGCCATACAACATTTGCCCTTAAGTTCCTTTTTTTTTCAAGTAAGTAAACATCTTTCCCAAAGCCATCATTCTGATGTTTTTCACAGGAATGCATCATCATGCACAAAACTTGAAAAATTTTGTCTAAATTGATAATGGCTGAGGAATCATGTTTTTAAGTTGAGAAGCACATAATCTTCCCTTTAAAATCATTAACAGTTTAAGAAAAGAAAACACAAGAGTGTATTTTTTTATTCTGAGAACTCTTCATAACATTTTCTAAACAGTAATTCAACTCTTCATGTCCAACACTAATCTTTTGCTTCCAAAATTAGAAAAGTGTTTTTCTCCTTAGAAGTTCAATGAAATTTTGGTGAAGGGTAAGACAGTACACAATACTGGGGAAGCCAGCACAACTTGTACAAGGCAAGGTCATAGACGCTCCATAGACACATCCAAACTCCCTGAGGGTCTGAATTGCTAGGCTGAGGGCTGTGGGGACCATGATCTCGGGGAACATTTAGCTCAATTGGCATAACATAGTTTATAAAGAAAATGTTCTACATTCTACCTTGGTGAGTAGTGTCTGGGGTCTTAAAAACCTGTGAGCGGCCATCTGAGATACTCCACTGGGTGAAAGGGAGAATGAAGAAAACAAGATACAAGGGAAAGATTAGTCCAAAGGACTAATGAACCACAACTACCACGGCCTCCACCAGACTGAATCCAGTACGGCTAGATGGTGCCCGGCTACCACCATTGACTGCTGTGACAGGGATCACAGTAGAGGTTCCCGGACAGAGCTGGAAAAAAAATTCTAACTCACAAAAAAGACCAGACTTGCTGGCCTAACAGAGACTGGAGAAACCCTGAGAGTATGGCCCCTGGATGCCCTTTTAGCTCAGTAATGAAGTCACTCCTGAGGTTTACCCTTCAGCCAAAGATTAGACAGCCCCATAAAACAAAATGAGACTAAAGGAGCACAACAGCCCAGGGACAAGGACTAGAAGGCAGGAGGGGACAGGAAAGCTGGTAATAGGGAACCCAAGGTCGAGAAGGGAGAGTGCTGACATATCGTGGAGTTGTTAATCAATGTCATAAAACAATATGTGTACTAACTGTTTAATGAGAAACTAGTTTGTTCTGTAAACCATCTAAAGTACAATAAAAAGAAAAATTCACTGAGTTATAGAATCACACCTTTTGGAATTGAGAGAGGACCTCACAGACAATTTCTTTTTAGAGGATTGTGATCCCTTAGAAATATAATTCATGCCATAGATGCAAGCTACACATATCATTTTAAATTCTCAAGCACATGTTTAAAATGTTTGAACATAGGTAAAATTAATTTTAATCTTTTACCTAATCTGATATATCCAAAATATTATTTCAGTGTGTAATCAATTATAAAAATATTTATGAGATGGTTTACTTTTTTTTTAAATCAAATCTTCGAAATCCAATGAATATTTTACACTTACAGCACATCTCAATTCAGACTCGCCACATTTCAGAGGCTCAATAGCCAGATGTGGCCAGTGTCTACCATATTGGATAGTGCAACTCCAGAGAATTGTAGTCTTTTAGATGAGTGTTTTGTGATTTTTCTTTTAAAATCTGTACACCTTGTTGATAAATGTAAAGCTCTCATGTCCTCCTTTAATGTCATTTATATTTTCGAAAAAAGAATTAATATTATGACTTCTAAAGAATAATGACTTTTAAAGAAGATAATTTGGAAAAAAGTATTCTAAAATGATCCCTCTCATCAAGAACCTGATCCTTGGACCCTGATTTTTCAGCCTGACAATCACTGACCACACTGCTTAATTAACCCCTGGACTAAGGAGGTTGCTAGTAGCATCTCATGTTTTGTTTCACCCTAGTATTTAACTGCCGCCTAAAATAAACCCAGTCTTCCTTGTAGAAATAACTCCTGTATTTAGTTAGAAACTCAGGTCACTACAAAGAACATTTTGGGCATGTTCTTGTTGGAAATTTTATTCATAGGATTGTAGAATCTGAAAGGTATAAAGTCCAGCCGCCTACCCAGTGAAGTTTTATTATATACTATTAAAAACTTCATTTCAGAAGCCTCGATGGTTTAAGTGCTTTCCCATTCATGACTTTATATTTGATTCTCTCATCAAATGAAGAAACTAAAATATATAATGGAGACTTGAACCATTTGTTTCCTAATAAATAGTTCACGTTATGTTATGTGAGGCAGCTTCAGTTGTTCCAGGGCTGCTTTTTTTTTCCCCCTGCCAGAAGCCTGGCTCCATTTATCTTGTATTTATTGGTATAACCTCTATCCTGAGGGTACTTAGAATATAAGTCTTAGGTCCTGCTTATGTATACTTACTGAAGATATTTAAAGATAGCTCTCGAAAATCTACTCTCCTCACAGGTATTCAATTCTTTCAAGAATGGCATACTTGGTATAACTATAACTTAAAGCACTGTAATTCTAATACTGGAGCTCTATGTAAAAACATAATCCATTTGTATTTCTACAGCCTTTTACCAACACCTACACTTGTAAAAGCACTCTAGTAATACATTCTCTAATTATTAATATTTCTTCCAAACAAATAATTGATGAAGAATTTAGTCCTGTACCATTTGGTTAACATATATCTTATCGAGCCAAACACTGATTTTATTGAATCCATTCGAGAACACTGAAATGTAAAATAAATATCCTCTCTTAAATATATGACCAACTCAACTACTTTGATTTAAATGAGGCATACATTCTTGTTATTTTTCCAATAAACATAGTATTTTTATCTTCTCCTTCCCTTTTTTGTAACAGTAACATTTATTTTACAGAAGTGTATTTAGACTTTTATAAGAGATAAAAACAGAGTCACCTATTAGAGTTCACACTTACCACCTTACTGTCATTAGTGTTTTACATAAGCAAAGGAGTTCACCAGCCTCTGAAATCTAAATAGACGTACTCATAAATTATAAGTATGTACCATATGGAACTTATTTTTTTTAACAGATGGGTTAGATAGATACCGAGAAATACAAGGCAGTCCAGAAATGTTGTAGATACATTTACATAAAAGGAAAGAGTTGGGGGGAAGGGTGCAATTTTAGAATCCTAAATTCAGGCCCCTCGGTTCATGCAGAAGTCAAGGTCAACCTGCTGTGATTAAATTTTCTGAATGAATAATTTTTATTTTGGTTTTGCTAGTTTAGAATCCTTTGGAAATATGAAACACCATTAAATTTCTACTTTTATTTTATGGAATATGCATTCTGGCGGTGTTGACAAAAAAGAAAATTACAAAATAGAAAAATCTGTTATCCCAATCACTTCTATCATAAAATCAAAAAGAAGAGCTAATATTTATAAAGCACAGTGAGCTAGATATTCTGTAGAGCAATTTATATGAAGTTTTTTTTAAAAAAATTCTGAATTATTATCCCTGTTTTACAAATGAGGAACTGAAATCTGGAAAAGTTAAGAAAGGCCTTTTAGGTCACAGTTACTTAGCAGTGGAGTAAACTATAAGTATAGGTTGATGGTCTTGCAATAGTTGAATCTCTTGAAAAAGAAAAGATTCTGATGTTTGCCTGTTTTGTGACATTATCCATAGACTGTAAGCTTCTTCCAGATGAAAACCATGTATTAGATTTTGTCTCTTAACTACTAGCTGAATGTCCAGTGCTTAATAATGTCCAATGAGTGAACCACCAGCCCTCTGTCATCCAAGCTGAAGTTATAGATCGTATCTACTGCTTCCTGTGTAACATTCTATAGACTTTTCCTAAATCTGAAACTTTGCCATTAAAAAGGACCAGCAGGCAGATTTTACAGGACTTGAAGTTCATGCAGTTTGGCAGAAGGCTCTTTAAGGAAAAAGAAAACAAAATTATGAATGCAAAATTACTACAGCTGCTCTTTCAGGGTTTTGAAAGGAAGCATGGGAAATGAGGGCCCTTGAGGTTTAATCTTCATTAACTTCATAATAAATCCACCTCTGCACTGAACTATGTTAAATACTGCCTTTCAGGGTTAGAGATCAATAACTTCTTCTCTTTCAGCTGCCATAAATTTGTGGCCCTACTTTCGTACATTTATTTATAAAATCCAGTTAGTACATTTTGCAATATAACAGATATGTGCCAACCTAAAAATTGCTTTATTTTAAAGCCTCTTATTTTGTAAAACAGGTTTAACTTAGAACAAGGGCAGATAATTTGATCTTTTGCCTTATTTATGAAGAATAATTATTGTTTCCAAATAACATTTTTTAGTCCTACTGCTTAAGCTAGAAGAATGCAGTGATTTTTTTTAAAGTTAATTTTTTATCTTAAAATCTTTGCTGTTTAAAAATGAATCAGTTGATTATTCCTTTAGTCATTAAAGTCCCATATCTTATATCTTGATAATAATGTTATGTGTTGTATGAGAAATAACCTAGCTATTATTCTAAGTTTTGAGCATTATTTTTTATTTTTAAATTAGATGTTTGTTTTAGGGTATCAAACACATCTTAGTATTTCCTTTTCTGTAGACTTAAAAGCTTTGAAAATTTATCGACTAAAATTATTTTAGTGAAGCAACAATAATAATGATTATTAATGTTCTGAGAAAAATTAGATACATATGGATTGGGGGGCAGGTAATTTTCATAACTAAAATAGCTACACCAGATTGCACTGTAGTTCTGTATTTTAAGTGGTAATATCAGTTATAGATAGTTATTAAGATGTGAGCCTGGGATTGATATGATAAAAGTACAAAATCTGGTTATTTTTAAGCGAATCTTTCATTACCCTGAATCCTCAAGAAGGACAGTGAGATCCCATGTTATACCCAAACTCAATGCTGTCAAGCTGATTCTGATTCATAGCAACCCCATAGGGTTTCCAAAGCTGTATATCTCTATGGAAGCAGGCTACCACATCTTTCTCCCTCGGAGCCACTGGTGGTTTCGAACTGACAACCTTTTTGATTAGCAGTCGATTGCTTTAACCACTGTACCACCAGGGCTCCTTCATATTTTACCATTTATTACAAATTGTATTTAAATACTAAAACTTAATTTTAATTCTGCCATCTCCCTATTTTCACAGAATAATAATCTCAAAAAAAATTTACTGTTTTTTGCAAAGATCATTGGAGTAAAAAGGCTTACCTGTCTGCCTATTAATACTGGGCTGCTCAGAGGCAAGAGGGTAAATGATTTTATTTTAACGTTCTTTTTCTAATTAAGGCAATCTCTTCTGGCTGCTGCTACATATTTTTTAATGTAATATATAGATGTCACAAAACTCATGGAAGCTAAGCAACTCACTCAGGAATTTTTATTTTCAGCATTATAAAAACATTTGAAGTAAAGGGTCTATTAAATTTTTTTCTAGAAGTCCTTAACTTGTCTGCTAACCAAAAGGTTGGCAGTTCACATCCACCAGCCACTCCTTGGAAACCCTATGGGACAGTTCTACTCTGTCCTATAGGGTTGCTATGAGTCGGAATCCACTTGATGGTGATGGATTTTTGGATATATAAACATAATAATTCAGTGATAAATTTTTTTAATAAATGGGAGCTATGATGTTATAATGGTGTAACATGTATCTTTGCTATTGAATGCTGTACCTATTAGTAAAATCAGAACCTCAGTCACTCAGTGGATCAATGAGCAAGTATGTATTAAACCAGTAGTATAGCATGCACTGCAGGGAAAGTATAAGCATGTACATGGTAGACCCTGCCCACATTGTGGTTAGAGATATATAGTGGAATATATAGTGAACATAGGAGCCCTGGTGGCACAGTGGTTAAAGCACTGGTCTGCTATCCAAAAGGCCAGCAGTTTGAACCCACCAGCTGCTCCACAGGAGAAAGATGTGGCAGTCTGCCTCCATAAAGATTTACAGCCTTGGAAACCCGATGGAGCAGTTCTACACTGTCGTATAGGGTCAGTAGGAGTCAGAATCCACTTGACGGCAGTGGGTTTTGGGTTTTATAGTGAACGTCAAAGTTAGATTTGACAGTAGAATTAGTCTGTTTTGCTATACTGGTTTATCACATATCTATCCAGCAGTCTATCTTATTTTTTGATGAGTTTCAAACCATATTGCAGAAATCAGTACCCTTCACCCGTAAACACTTCCACACGCGTATCATTAATTAGAGTTCAATATTTGTTTAAAATTCTTTTCTTTTTAATTGAGGTAAAATTTAGATACATTGAAATACACAGATCTTAAGTGTACCATTCAGTGGGTTTGGGCAAACTGCATCAACATCTAGAACATTGATATAGAACATTTTACAGATTATTCTTTGATGTAAGATGTACTTTCTTAGTAACAGCTTTCTTGAGATATAGTCGCATACCAAAAATTCACTTGTTTAAAGCATTCAGTGGTTCTTAGTATAGTCACAGAGTTTTACAACCTTTACCACCTAACTTCAGAACATTTTCATCACCCCCAAAAGAAACTTCATATATAAGGTATACTTTTAAAAGTTTCTTTTAAAGAGAAATGTTTAGTAAACATTGTGAAGTATTTTGAAGTTATGGCCCGCTAGCCCAGTGTTTGTTTTGGCTAAGGAAGCAACATTTGTGAAAACATTTTGCCTTTTCACGTTTACTGTAGTCGAGCTTATAGAAGTCATCTCCAGATGTAAACTGTGAATTGGAAGAGAAATTGGTAGTAGTTCTTGGGTTCATTTTATCCATTTGTAGCTGTCTGTGTGTTTACATACACAAGCCATGTACTACCGCTCAGTGGAAATTGCCTTTTTATTAATCAGGGTTCTAGGAATAAAATACAAAGCAACTGCTTAGTTCTTTTAAAAAGCACTCTTTACAAACTTTTAGTTTAGGAGCTGAGGATGCAGTCTGCCTTCTCCTTTCAGCCTTTCTGGGATTGTATCTGTGAGAGTAATGAAAAGTAGGTGTCTGAACTTTTATGGGCGGGTTGTTTTTCATTAACAAGTACTTAGTAATTTCCTGTGGTATGGGATATTGTAGATAATACTTCAACCCAATTGCTCCTGTTACAACACAGATCTGGGGATGAGCACAGTGAAAATGTAGATGGAACATATTAGCTAGCATTAGGTTCTATTTTCCAGATTTCAGGGGTTTTTTCCTTTTAAAACCATGTAAAGAGTTGCCTATAAATCACCCATGACAGTGGTGGCCTCTGCTGGGGTTTTGTCTATGTGAGTTTTAAGAGTTTGTCCTGTTCAGTAGCATGAGAATTCTAGTGTATGTAAGGTTTTAAAATTACTTTCGATAATTGAGAAAATAATCATAAGATGTAAAGTCATTATTTCCAGCAATTAGGATACCAAGTTTATTTTCTCTGAGTGAGTATATCTTCCATATTCCTTATAGTCCTCAAGAAAGTTTTATTTTTGTGTTCTTCAAGTTGTTTTTTGTTTGTGTTTTTCTGATATGTCTATACTTAATACCCTGTTTTCAGTCTGAGATCCCAAGTAAACAGCCTGAGGCACCTGATGATATCATTCCTCAAAAGGTAAAACACAAGTTACCCTAAGACAATGCAAAATACTTGCAGTTTTTTTAGTGCATGGTAGACTAGACTAACTTAAAAGATTGGCTTTCAATTTGCTTTTTCTGTAAGATTCTTGGAAACCCTGGTGGCATAGTGGTTAAGACCTATGACTGCTGAACAAAAGGTCGGCAGTTCAAATCCACCAGGTGCTCCTTGGAAACCCTATGGGACAGTTCTGCTCTGTCCTATAGGGTCCCTATGATTTGGAGTCAACTAGACGGCAATGGATTTGGTTTGGTTTGTAAGGTTCTTGGAATTAAAAAGTTTGTTTCATTCATGCTGAAAGAGCTGCTCTACTGTTTCTCAGCTTCATTCTAATTAGCTCTTTCTAGGGTTTGTATAAGGAGCCCTCGTGGTGCAGTGGTTAAACATTTCAGCTGCTAACCAAAAGGCTGGCAGTTCGAACCTACCAGCCACTCCACGGGAGAAAGATGTGGCAGTCTGCTTCCATAAAGATTACAGCCTTGGAAACCCTGTGGAGCAGTTCTACTCTGTCCATATAGGGTTGCTATGAGTTGAAATCAGCTCAACAGCAACGGGTTGGTTGGTTAGGGTTTGTATGCTGCTCACTAACAGGCTGAGTTTCCTTTGCACTCACAATAAAATGTGTACCGCTTCACACATAAACTAACAAATTCTGAGGCATGTTAGTAATGGGCAGCCTGACATGTTCAACTTCTTTTTTCAATTATATGTCATTCGTTTAGATACTGAACAGTGTGTATTTTGAGAATGCAAGAGTATCCTCTTCAAACTTTTTTCTATCAGAAAGAACTAATGGAAATGTATTAAAAGACCGTGTGATCACATTTTCAAATGCAGTTTTAATTAATTTAAAAATGTATAATTTTTTCACTGTCCAGAAAGATTCCATACTTTAATTTTAAAAAGACTTTAAACATTTAATTCAGTAAAACATGTAGTTCCTAACAGCACAGAAATGTACTAAAGTTATCTAGGAGAAAATGCTTGTAGTTCAAGTTTAAATCAGTATATGAAGTCAGTAAGCAGGTAGAGTCTGTCCCACATCTATTAATTCATTGTCTTGCCCATCACTAACTATGCTTTCATCTTTTTAAACAGTAGCAATTTTGAATTAGTATATTGAAGAAGATTGTCATACCTCTTAAGAATTGTTATGGTACAAAGTTAACTAATTTTATTTTAAAAAAATTGCAGTGCTCTCATTAGTTTGCCCATCAGATTGTTTCTCCCATAATTGTGATATCATTTTCAAATCATTTTAAGACTTTCTCATCTAATATTTTTCAGTTTCCATTTGCTGCATATCATTCCTCAGTTAGGGTACAGCTCTGTTTGGTTCCTGGCTCTGTGTGTGTAGTTAAAAGAAGGGTAATGTGGCTTCAGTCTGGTTTTTTGTTTTTTTAACCCCAAACTGCTTCAGTATTTCAGTCTAAATATTCCGTGCAGTTTGGTACTTGCTTTCCACTTTAGTTAGAATTCCTTTAAATATATATGTATATTTTGCATATATATGGAGAGAGAGAGATTGATTTTGAGAAAATGGCTCACGGTTGTGGGGACTGGCACGTCCAAAATCTGTAGGTCAGGTGACAGGCTGGAAATTAAGGAAATCTTGCACCCCAAAATCAATAAGTAGGTAGTGGGCAAGAGAGAGAATTCTGGCAAGATCTCTGTTTATAGCCCGGAGGCAGAATACTCCCTAGAGAAACCTCTCTTTTTGCTCTTAAGGCCTTAGTCTGATTGCATGAGGCCCACACACTTTATGGAGGCTAAGCTGCTTTACTTAAGGCCAAGTGATTTAATCACATTTATATATTTTTTAGCAACATCGAAACTAGTGTTTGACAAATAACAGGGCACTGTAGCCTAGCCAAACTGACATACAAGATTAACATCACAATATTCATAGGAAAGAAAAAATAAAATAATGTTTAGAAAGGAATGTTTTTGAGGCATGTTTCAAATTCCATCTTTTTCCTAATTGTTAGCCCAAAATCTGAATCTAATTCTGACTGAAGGAAGCTGAATAAACTGTTGCTCTATGGTTTTAAATTTTGTAGGATATTTTAGACCTTAATTTCTTACTGTTTGTATTTTAGAAAAGTTTTTAGGTCAATTGGAGAACCTGAAATGTTCTTATATCACATGCCAAAAAATTGTTTCTCTGATGTTTCTAGGTGAATTTCTTCTTCAAAATGGACATATATATATATACTTGCTATACTCATTTAGTTAGTAGGTTTGTTGATCTTATTTTTTTGTATAACAAATGAGAATGCTTTATCAAATTGGAGGTACCAGTTTATAGTAACAGGCCAGCCAGAGTGCCATCTGGCCTGAAGCTAGTGGACTCTGTGGTGGGTCAGGACTTTCAGAAGGATCTGAAGAAGGTTGGGTCATTTCCAAAGTTCCAGCAAAATGTGGGAAAATGGAAAAGAGAGCAGTTCTGAGTCACTATCACTAAGTATCTGAAGTAAACATTCATACAGATTATTACAACTGAATGGATGGACCTTTAGGCCTGACCTACTTCTCTTGAGACTCTTCCTTACAGACTAGACATTGCTTGCAGCTCCATGCTCTCTAACAGTGGACATTCTCTTTACCATACAGGGAGGGTTTCTGATACATCAACGTGGGTGTATTTTACTAATGTAAAATCTTTGCCTAGGGATTATTGGAGCCCTGTTTCAGAAAGAACAAAACCGCTAATATTATTGTTTTATATATATCTTTTAAAAATCAATGGAATTTAAAAATAGGCATACTTAACCTGAATTTCTGTGAATTTATTGTGTATACATTCTGTCTGTTAAAAGCCCCTAAAAAAAAGTAACACATAAAGAAGTCTTGACATCATATCTTTCCTCAGGAAGGTTATATTTTAATCTTTAGAGATAATTATCTGAGTCCTTTCTCTTTTGTTACCTCTTAGAAACCTGCTCGATACAGAAGAGCCGTAAGTTATGACAGTAAAGAATACTACATGCGACTAGCCTCTGGCAATCCAGCCATTGTCCAAGATACCATTGTAGAAAGTTCAGAAGGTGAAGCTACTCAGCAAGAGCCAGAGCATGGTGAAGACACAATTGCTAAAGTCAAAGGTCAGCCTTCCTCTTTGATTTTGATTAAAAATCATTTTGGAACATTCTTTATATTTGAATTTTATATGAAAATACGAGCAACTGTAAATAGTAGGGCCAATCTTAAAAGCATTCATACTATACCATCTCACCCTTTTTAAGGCTTAATCTCTGAAGCAGAATTGGAGACTGGCCTTTTATTGCCTATAGATAAATGTAATGTGCCTGTTTGCTTAATATTTTTTATTGTATTTGGCAATATTTCCAGTGGTTCCTGCTTATTTTAAGTTAAAGTGTGATAACTGATTACGTATTTATAAAATAAAAACAACTACTGAATGTGTCATTAGTGCACATTAGCCAACAGTAAGAAATAATGGTCTTTCTTCTATGAGCTGATAGGGATTATCCCAAATCCAAACCTCTAGGAGCTTAGTAGAGCATGCATAAGATTATGAATTACACTACAATGGCCGTAGACTTTTTGAGTCTGTACTTTTCCATATGTGTGCCCTCGACCTGGGATGCTTCTTCCTCCTTCCTTGTTCTATATCCAGTCTTCAAAACACTTCTCAAATATCAAACCATCCTTCTTTGAAGACCTTTTCAGCTACTCTGTCCACTGTCGGTGCTTTGCTCATATCTCTGTTATAGCAATTCCAGTGATGAGCTTCATCTCTTTATAAATTGATCTCTTCCTAAACTATGATTTTCTCACCACCAGAAGTGGTTTCTCACCTTACAGCTTTTAGCACATGCCTAGCACAAAATCGGGATTCAGTCAGTATTGAATATATAAATCAATCTATTGTTAAACTTTTAAAACTGATTCAGCATAAATTCATAAGTCTTTGCATATTCTATAAATAAAACTCTAGAATGTGAATTAATATCTGTAAATTAGGACCTGAATTTCAGATTCTGTTGATTAAAAAACTAGCAGTATATGACTGTGTCAACAAACAACACCATCTCAAATTTGTGATCAATGTTTCCCATTATTATGATATACCTGTTCTCTCTTGGGATGACTAGGACTTACTAAACAGTACGTAATTGCTTTAACATTTTCAAAGAATCCCTAAAACTTTTAGTAGTTTAACACAGTTTAAAACCTTCTAATTTTCTTCACATGGCATCAGCAAAGTTATTGGGATGGGTCCAAAGCTGTAGTTACTGGGTGTAAGCCAAGGTATAATCCACAGAGTAGTAAACTGATTTATATTTAGATCATTGCCACTTAACTTCTCTGGGCCTCATTTTCTTAATTTCTAATTGAACTAAAAAAAAAAACAAAAAACCACCCACAAATATTGATGGCCCTACTATAGTATGCTGCAAGTTATTGTGCTTGCTGAACATGGAGATGGAGGCTTTGATTCATTAAAGTAAAAATAATGCAACTGTGTTTCGCTGCTGTGGGTGTGCTCAACAGCGCTTACTTATTATACTGCATTTCATATATGGAAATGAGGTTCTTCTCAAGGCAAAACAGAACCTCTGATAACTAATATTCAAAGGGTAAGACTCTAACACGCTGACTTATGCTTTTCCAAAATGCTTAGAGCAACTATAATCAACATTTGTAACATTACTTTTGATAGTACAACTAAAGAATGTTAATTTAATGAAATGTGGGATTTAGAATATATTTCGAGTGTTTCCCATACTTTAAGATTTCACTGGCTACTATCATCCACTGATTTTAATTTCAACTCCTGTGATTATCAATAAAGTTATCAAAATGTAGGCATTCTCTTAAACAAATACTGTCCTTGTATTGGAGCCCTGGTGGCACAGTGGTCGGCTGCTAACCAAAAGGTCAGCAGTTGAACTCCACCAGCTGCTCCTTGGAAACACTATGGGGCAATTCTAATCTGTCCTATAAGGTCACTATGAGTCGGAATCGACTCAACGGCAGCAGGTTTGGTTTGATTTTTTTGGTCCTTGTAAAGAATTCTGTTATTTTGTTCATTATGACTTGATGATTTGACCACATTTCATTCATGTAAGAATGACCATAATGCTGCTTGTGAAATGAGGCTTGAGATGGTCTTAATAGGCCGTCCGGGTAGGTGGATTCTCTTGTAATTATGTTTATAACTTACTCTTTATTTTTATTTCTGATAGTAATTGATCATTTTACTCATGGTTACCCCCTCAGTGACATCTATCTATAATCAGTTCCACTCTCAACGTTAATTATTCTAAGTTCTCTGTTTATCATCATCATCGGATACTTTTCAAGCGTTTACTCAGTGCTGAGCACTTCATATGAATTATCTCATTTAGTCCCCCAACAACTCTCTGAAGTAAATAGTATTCCTGTCCCAGTTTTATAGATGAGAAAACTCAGGTTCAAAGAGGGTAAATAGCCTTTCCAAGGTCATGCACCTGTTAACTCCAGAGCCTGTGCTGTTAACCGCTGAACTGTGCTGCCTCCCTGTACCTTCCAGAGTTATCTCACGTTAGGAATGTATAGGAAGACTCCATGAGACTAAACTGCTCTGTCAGATGGCATCCACAAAGTCACATGGCCATCTTGGTTATTGTACTCTATAGGTCTGGTTAAGCCTCCTCTGAAGCGGTCTCGATCTGCGCCTGATGGAGGAGATGAGGAGAACCAAGAGCAGCTACAAGACCAGATTGCTGAGGGCAGTTCTATAGAAGAAGAGGAGAAAACAGACAATGCAACGTTACTGCGCCTGTTAGAGGAAGGAGAAAAGGTACTGTGCTTTAAAAAGGATTCTATTGAAGTAACTTGTTTTCAAATTGTGAGTTAATAGAGTATCTAGTGGTCGAAGATAAATATTTTAGCCTCTGTAAGAAAATATAGTATTAAGCAATCTTTTGGGTCTACTACTCTACTTCTCTCATCTTCATTTTCTGACCTCTGTGAACACACTTCACAGTGTAAAGTTTCGTTGGATACAGTATTAACAATTGACACCTATTTCACTGTCGTTCTGTAGACCCTTTATTAGACTGCGGCTCTTGCCATAATTCCCTATTTCATTATCCATGTAGGTGAAGCATTTAGTAATCTGACTTTTTATTTTTCCTGCTCCTCTAATTCCAGTAACCACCTATAAGCAACTTCAGTGAATCTATACCATCACCGCAAGTCCTGTGTTTACTTCCTGCTCTCTCACTCGCCTGGCCTTCCTGTTTCTCTTTCAACCTCCTATCCCTGGTGACCTCTCCAGACTTGTTTTACTGACTCTGCCTTGTAGCCAGAGCTCCTGCAGCGTTTTCTGACTTCACCCATCACGCTTCTTCACTCTACACTTTTACTCATATTGTATTTTCTGTCAAAATGCCCCTTTCTCCTTCTTCTAGATAGCTTCTTCTAGTAACTCCCATTTATATACCTCTATTTAACTAGATGACTTTAACACATAGGAAGATTTCCCTCACTGTGTTGCCAGCTCGGGCTTGGTTAGATACCTCTCCTCTGTGCTTTTATAATGCCTGTGTATACTGCTCTGTATTATCATATCATAATTATTTCTTACTGTCTCTTCCCATAGATGGTAAGGCATTGTTTCTTAATCCTATCACCAGTGCCTTACACAGCTTCCATCACATAAAAGACACCCAATAAACCTTTGAATGATGGAATGATTGGTTGAATAAATAAGGAAATGAATTAATGAATGAGTGAATGAATGAATGAATTGTAGTGAGTATCACATTTTTAAAGATATTCTTTTTGCCTATAATATTATATCTTGGTATAACGCTTAGGATCTTACCAACTGAAAAGTGGTAACCAGAAATTGGGAGTATAATTAGGACAGTTCTGTTCAGTTGTGTGACTTGATCAGTCTGGAATGAATATAGAAAAATAAACCTGTAACTATAAAAGAATATCAGATCTGAAGGAAGCTCAAGAGAGGCTGCTAGGTTCATGGTAAAGTTCTGTTTCTTGATCTGTATGTTGATTGCACAATGTTTTTAGCTTTTGAAAATTCATCAAGCCATGAAGTTATGCAATGCACATTTTTCTGTATGTATATTACACTGCAATCAAGTTATTTTAAAAGTACATCTGGATTTCTCCTGTAACATTCTATACTTTTATTATTGAAGTGGTACAGATATGGCAATGAAAATTGACTTATATTTGTATATTTTAGAAAATGTTTTCTAATGCTTTCAGTTTTTAAACTTTTAATTTCAAGAATGCAGTTTTTGCTCTAATTGCTTGAAGTTTGAATAGCACAGGAAATGTATTCAAACTGACATTTATTTGACATTTGTTTGACTTTGGTTTAGTTGCTGATTTTCTTTTCCTTGACTCGTGTTGAACTGAGTTTAAGCAAGAAAGGATTTTTGCTAAGAACTGGAGACTTCCCTTGAGAAAGAAAACAGTACTTACACCGAGAGATTTAGCAGCTCCTTCCTCCTAGGAGGAAAATACAACTTCTGCCAAGTCTGGCTTTTTACAGTGGCACAAGGTGGGGGAGCAAATAGGGACAAATTCCATAGTTACAGTTCCAAGATAGAAAAAGAGATATGTGAGCAATTTGGAAGAGACAACCTACAATTTCTAGCATGTTTGTGTGCATTATCTCAAATCTCACAACCCAGTGAGGTATAGTTGAAATTTACAAATGAAGACACTGAGGCCCAGAGAAATTAAGTAACTGGGCAAATTGTACTGCTATTAAGTTACAGAGCTGGAAATTCATTCAGGGCTGCCAGGCTCTCAGACCTTTTTCATTCTGTATCATCTTCCCTCACATAGGGCACAGTCCTATTCTAATCTCTTCACATGTGTCCCTCAATTCCCATTCCTGCTAAACTTGTTGTGTCTGTCTTCCCCCATGAGAGCAGGCACCTTTGTAACATGTTCATCACTTATACAACATCGCACAAATGGGAATGGCCCATAGTAAACACTTAGTGAATATTTGAAGAGATGGATGGATGGATTGGATAGATGGATGGACAGACTGGATAAATGAATGGACTGGAATTGCTGAAGTCAGCTGCAAATCAGACTGTAGTGATGGTTGATTCGGTTTAATATCCTTAAGCTCAGGCTTAGTATGCTTAGCTAAGGGGATAGCAAAATAGAGTAATGTCTTGGCAGAATTGTTTGCCCATTAAAGACATGTTTAAAAACATTTTACTTCCATTATATAGAAAGATTATAATTAACTAGATTTTTTTAAAAGCTGTATTAATGGACGTGCATGACTTTCTTTATAGATCCAACACATGTACCGTTGCGCTCGAGTCCAAGGCCTCGATACCAGTGAGGGGCTACTTCTTTTTGGTAAAGAGCATTTTTATGTGATTGATGGATTTACAATGACAGCAACCAGGGAAATAAGAGATATTGAAACCTTACCTCCAAAGTAAGTAGAATGAAGAGGAAGAAAGTACAACTATGTTGAGAAGATAGAAAATATGTTTACATAGTTTTTTTTATCCAAAAATTGTTTTAAATATTATTATCACTAAGGTTGTGTGCATCTGTCATTAAGTATTCATGAGGGTAATACTGAGTTATTTCAAGGTACTAAAGAAAAAGCTTTGCCTTGTTCATCAACACGAAAACTACATAAAATATAGTTCTGTGCATTAATAGCATTAGATAATGAGTTACTTAAATTACAATCTATATATTGATAAATTTATCCTGAACTTTTGTTTTTTTCTTAAAATTTCAGTACATGCAAAGTTGTAGAGAAAGCGTAGGTGACTGCTCAGTACTCTTAACCGGTGATCGAGCCGACCCATGTACTCTGAGTACCCTAGAAGCAGTGTAACTGAAACACAAGCAAGGATCAACCGACTTTTACCCGGGTTTCTTTTCTTCTGCCACTCCTATGATGAAGTGATAATGGGTAATGGAAACCCAGAAGACAGACAAAACTAGAGGGAAGATAAGAAGCTTGAGGTTTAGAAAATCAACAGGCCTTTTGTCTCTTTAACATTTTGAACATCTAGCATTGTTGAATGTAGAATGGTCCTGTGGTTCATTCCTAGGAGAGATCTCAAACACTGGCATATATAGCTGTGCCTACGTGTTAATGGCTTTTGGCAGCAATTAGGGCCACAGTGATTTTTGTGGGCCCCTTCCTCCCTACAAAAATACTAAATATTATGTTTTATGACTGTTGGTATAAAGATGAACATCTTAATGGTATATGTTAAAATTTATTTTTCTACCTAAAAGTTTATTGTTTCCCTCTGATGAAAAAAATATTAAAATATTTTCTTGGGCCCCTAAAAGATTGTGTGCCTGATGAATAAATTAGCCCTGACCAAAATAATGAGGTTTTTTATATTGCATTCATCAAAAGGTACTGCCTTGTATTCTAAGCACATAACCAATGATTCTTTTAAATGGTTTTTGTTCATTTGTTTAACTGAAAATTCTCATTTATTGTTCCCTCGCTCCTATTTATATGTTGAAAATAACACATCCTTTGTTGGGCAGTGAATTTATCTCTGGCTGTGTTTGTGCTTTTCTCCTTTCTCCCTTGGCTGCCTGTAGTATGCATGAGCCAATTATCCCTCGAGGAGCCAGGCAAGGCCCCAGTCAACTCAAGAGAACCTGCAGCATTTTTGCGTATGAAGATATCAAGGAAGTACATAAAAGGAGATATCTCTTGCAGGCGAGTCCATTTAGTACTAACCCTTTTGTCATGTTCCTTTATTTGGAAGATGTATTATTTTAAAACTAGTACATGCCATAAAAGTTTTCTCTAGGATCTGCATTATTCCATAGACTTGGTCCTGTGATAGATAAGCTCATGTTACATGGATATATAACTGTATATAATGCATCTCTTGTTTTTAAGTGCAACCTAGAGCTTCAGTGATATCTTTGTTATCTGTCTTTCCATATAGCTATCCAAGCCATCATTTTCATTGTCTTTTAATATAAAAATTATATCCTCACTATAATACACAAATTCTCTAAGTGTAGAATTTGTTACAAAGTATCTTTATCTTGGACTCCATCCAAAAGAGTAGAATTACTGAGATAAAAAAGACCTCACTGAAAGGTGATCCCATGACAGATCCTGAGTACACGTTAATAGCAAGATTCCAAATATTAGCTAAATTGGAAGAGGAGTTCATATTTTGGGGTAGTATCATAAGAGCTCTAGAGTCAGACTGCTGGAATCAAACTCAGCTCGCCATATACCAGTGTGTGACTGGGGCATGGTGCTCTCCCTGTGCCCGTCAGTGTCTTCTTCTGTGATGTGGGATTAATAATAGTAGTTACCTCAGAGGGTGGTGCTGGGGACTAGATGAAACCATGCATATAGGACACTCCCAAGTCTTAATGATATGTATTTTTACAATGATGTTAATTCATTAAAAAACCTTTATTGAGTACCTAGCCATATGCCCAAGTTACCATTCTGTTGAAGGAAACAGACAAAAATCTCTGTCCTCCTGGAGCTCATATTCTAGCCATTGTTTTCTGGGATTTGTGAACAGGTCTAAGATTCTTAAATTGCCAAACAAGATATTCCTTTAAAAAAAAAGTAAAATAAAAAGAATTTTTTTCTAATGATTCGCCTTATACCCCAAGTGAGGCCAGATAGTTGCTTTATTTTCCTTTGTTAAAGGCAAGCTAATATACATCTGTCTTGGTGCCCAAATTGCCATTTAAAGCTTAAGTAAGTAAGTAAGCTTCCTTTTGTAAAATAGCCTATACTTTATCACTCTACTGAAACAAATACAAAATTGTAACATGTCTATTTTCATGAAACCTGCTAATGTATGGGTAGTAAATATATGTAGAGGTTTGTTACTGTATTAAACTTATTATGATATTATGCGTTTTTACTGTTACTAAAGATTTTAGTAACAAGTTGAGCTTAATGTGCTAGAAATTATAACTCTAAAAATGTTCTTCAGTTAACAAATTAACTTCTTAAACATTGTAGAAATTCATAGTGTAAAAAGTAATGTGTAGGCTTATTTGTGAACTTCTGTTTTTGTTTTGTTTTTTAATGTTTTTCTCTGCGATCATTTCAGCCTATTGCTGTGGAAGTTTTCTCTGGGGATGGCCGGAATTATCTCCTTGCCTTCCAGAAAGGAATCAGAAACAAAGTCTACCAAAGGTCTTGCTTACTAGAAACACTTACTATGCTGTCGTGGGATGCGAGCGGGGGAGCTAGTACTAGTTCAGCTAGTTTTTAAAAATCTAGAGTTTAGACCAGTGAGTCAGCTGATCTTTTAAGAAAATATTTCAGTTTTGCTAGCCTCTTTAAACATGATTCTTCTAAGTAGCTTTTAAAACAACACTATTCTGTTGTGAAATACCATTTTTCCCTTCTGGTAACTTACAACAGAGATCATCAAAAGCTACTTTTATCCCCAAGCCTTGTATCTCTAAATGTAAAAGGATGATGAAACTGTACTTTGAAAAAGAATACTTCAGGTTCAAATAGGCTTCTTTGATATTTACCAAATTCACTGTTCCTTAGGAAATAATATTCACATGAGACTCTTCTCTGACCTTGGAAGGGCAGTTGAATACTATGCTGTCATTCTTTATAAAGTAATATAGCTAAGTAAATCAGTTAAAATCTAATCTAGCATACTTTATCTATGGTAAGCTGTATTTAAAATTTACCTTTTAAAAGAAAAACAGTGCGTATCCATGTGCTTGAAAGTACTTCTGTTGGATGTGTGAATAAGGCTTTTATAACTGATCAGGGGGCTGAGTGGCTTTGTCTTGCTCTCTGAAGGGCACTCTAGATCCTGAGGATCTCTATTAAGGAAGTTTCATGTTAGTTTCATGAGGAATGACTGATACCAAGCAACACTGCCCATCACTGCAGTACAAAAACATTACATGTGAGCACCTGGGGAATGAGGGTCATTCTTCAAATAAAGTGTGTATAGATGTTGATTGGTAATGCAAAACTCCTTCTACACATGAGAAGGGCTAAGTATACTGACTGAGGTTCCTTTTAAGTATTTAATTTGATTTCTAAAGATGATGGTGTTTACAGTGACAGGAAAGTATTTGCTTTTCATGACTAGAAGCTGCTATGAGGAAATTAATTTGTCTTTCTCTGAGAAATTTGTGTGCATACACCAATTTCAGGCCCACATCCATCCCAGGAATTTTTCCTTAATTCTCTTTCGCCTTTAAAAAATTAATATTGAATCCCCTGAAATCATCTTAAAACCAAACAATAGTTTAGCTTAACTAGTAAAAAAGGTCTGCCTTGAGCATTATGCTCTTTTAAGGGCTATCCATATGAGATCATATTAACAACAGCAACTCAAAAGATTAGATAGGAACCTTCAGAGGCAGTGAGATTATGTTAATGAGGAGGAATAGCTCAGTAAAGGAGGGTGAGAATGGTTGCACAACTCTAAGAGTGTAATCAGTGTCACTAAATGGTACATGTAGAAACTGTTGAATTGGTGTATGTTTTTCTATGTATATTCTCAACAACAAAATAAAATTAAAAAATTAATATTGACATTTTTACAATAATAAAAGGGAAAAAATTAATGTTGACATTGTCAGCAATTACAAAAATGTATATACCACTGTAGTATAAAGGTTCTGTATTTTATATGACTTCATCTGTCTAGTGATGCCTCTGTTCTGTCATTCATTTAGCTACTATCAGTATTTGCTGTTATGTGAATATTTAGCTGTTAATCACTTTTTAGGACTCCATTAAGTTGACTGAATTCCTGCAAATCAATGCTGCTTGGCCTTTTCTTCTGGTAGTGTGTCAGAATATGTCAAAATCCAGAATGACAAATTTTGCTATATGGCATTGGAATTCATTATCTCCCTCTTTTTTGTAACGAATAGTGTTCTAATTATTATGTATTTCCTTAACATGGCATTACTACGTAATGGGAGGGTAGATATAAACAATTAGGATTTAAATGAATCATCCTTTCTCAGGCTTCCAGTAGATCCTGACTGAGACTTCTTTTGCAATTTTGTGTTATTTTAAAATTTTCTAGGTTTTTGGCTGTCGTGCCATCTTTAACTGACAGTTCAGAGTCTGTGTCTGGACAACGACCAAACACAAGTGTGGAGCAGGGGTAAGTGGTTAAGTACATTATAGTTTAATAGTGAAATTAAAGTAGTTCATATCTGGGGACAGCATTCAGTATATTTTGCATCTTCCATTCAGTGTTATATGTAAATATTTCCCCTTAATATTCTTCAGAAACATAATTTTATTTACTACTTATTTATCATCTGTACAAAGCATTCTTTCATTTTTGATATTTCATTTTTATCAGTTTTCCTAATTCTAATACTGCAAGTGTGATTTCTCATTATTTTCTTATGTAGAGCTCCCTTAATAAAAGCAGAGAGTATGAATTTTAAGTCTCTTGGTATAATGGTGGTAAATATCTCTGGATATGTTTAATTAAGGATTATTGTAAAAGGTAAAAGATTGGACCAGATCAGTGTTTTTCAGACTCTTGACCATGACCTACAGTAAGAAATATATGCTGCGTTGCGTCTCTGGACATACTTCCTGAGTCACAAATACTAAAAAAAATTCACAGAAAATATTTCCCCTTACTGTATTTGATATCTTCCAATGTTCTCTCTTTTCTTGTTTGCTTTTATATTATTTTGTACTTCAGAATGGTGATTGCAATCCACTAAATTGATTTCATGACCCACTAACAGGTCCTCCGTAGCTTAAAATATTCCTGGACCAGTTGTCTTAGTTTTCAACTCTGTAATTACTCAGGTTTAAAATTGTATTGCCTACAATTTATTTTATTATTTATTCTCTTTAGATCTGGGTTGCTTAGTACTTTGGTTGGAGAGAAATCTGTAACTCAGAGATGGGAGGTAAGCTTAATGAAAATGTAAGCTTCCTAAGTAATTAACTGCCTAAGAGTATAAGGTATACAGTTAAAAGCACTTTAGTAATCCACAGAATATATACCATACAGGAAATGTTTTGGTTTTGTTCTTTTGGGGAAGAAAATAGTGTTTTCTTATTCAGAAATCTATAAGACAGAAACTGTCCTTTACCTCATTTTGCATATATAATTTTAAAAAGTGAACATAGTGGAAATAATTGATTGCTCTGAAATGAATGTTTATCTTTCCCAAGAGAGGTGAAATCAGCAACTTCCAGTATTTGATGCACTTGAACACCTTGGCTGGCAGATCCTATAATGACCTCATGCAGTATCCTGTCTTCCCTTGGATCCTTGCAGATTACGACTCAGAGGTAAATCTCATATTGTTTTGTGTTGAGTGGAGCACCTTTTAAAAAAGAATTAGGAGATACTGCAGTTTCCCAAATGTTTTATTTGCTTTATAGTTTAGTTTTCTCAACTAGCACTTAGATCAAGAGGATGAGAAGAATTTTAGCTTGAACTTGTACAAAGTTTAGATAATTGAACAACTTCATAAGTATTGGGTATTAATTCATAATGTTTATTCAGTTTTCTTAAGTGTTAGCTTGTGTCCATTGGTGGATATCAGAATCCTTCTGTGTAGTTTGAAGTGTTGACTAGTAAAAAATGAAGTGACTCTTCTGAAAAATATTCCTGACACATGGAAGAGTTTTTTTTTTTGTATTATTCTAAGAAGCCTTTGACGAAGAGTTCCAACAATTCAGCATTTGCATGATTAGGGCTCAAAACAAGTGCATTTCAGTGATACCTCTTTTCTCCTTCTTTGCCCTGTTATCTGATAGAGGTTTGATTAGTTCTGAAGTGAAACAGTAACGAGCAAAACAAAAGAAGCATGGGCCTGGATAAACCAAAAACAAAAACATGACCAGTCATTCTAAAAATTCAGAAGTTATTAGACCTCCTCATTCACTAGAATCAGGGCTGTTTGCTTTCTCAAAAGTTTTATACATCAGTGTATTAGGGGAAAAAATAAAGCCTCTGCCCTCAAAAAAGTATAGTCTAAAGAAGGAATGGAAACCCACCCCACATACAGAGGTGTATGAGAGTGCCTTTGATGTGTGAATCCACATTTACGTACATAGTGAACGTGCTTGCCTAAGTGCACATTTGGGCGAAGGAAAAAGCGTAGTAGGACAAAAGAAAGTCAGGAGTAAGAATTGATAGCATGAAAACACTTCTAAGTCAGCCACGAAAAACATGAGAAAATACAGACTTTAAAGAGGCAAGAAGTACGAAAAGAATGCAGTTTTGTGCGGAAGGAATTAGGAAAACTGTATCAGCCTAAACTTGACTGTGTATCTCACAGAAACCTCACAGGTACCATTTCTGCACCTTTGCTTCTCTCCCATGTTCTCCTGATGCTTTTCTGACCCTCGCCCTGTAGTCTCAGGAAATAGCACCACATCCATGCTGTTGTACAGGCTAGAAGTCACACTCATTTTCTTACTACCCATGTCTAGTTACTGGCCAAGGCATGTCTACCATTTAAGTGTCTTTCTAGTCTATTCCTTTGTCTCCTTCAACACTGCCAGCGTCTCATGTGAGGCCCTCTTTGTCTTTCACTGGACCACGGCAGTAGCTTCCTAACTGGCTTCCTGCTATAGTCTCCCCTTCCTTCACTCTGTCTCTGCACTGCATCCAGAGATTCTAAAATACAATTCTAATTGAGTTATTTCCTTATTTCAAGATTATTGAGTGAGTCATCATGGGAGAGAATGTTAAAAATCTCTGCTTATAGTACAGTGCTCTTTACTGACTAGCTCCTGTCTATGTGTTCCTCGTGTATTCCCAACACTGCTATCCTGGGCTACACTCAGTGGCCTCTCTCATACCTCAGTAGCTTTGTACCTGCTGTTCTACCTGCCTAGACTTCTCCCTAGTTTTCATGTACATCTTCTTCCCCACCTAGTAATTTACCTGGCTAGCCCCATTTCACATGCGAAAGCTGGACAATGAATAAGGAAGACTGAAGAAGACTTGATGCCTTTGAATTATGGTGTTGGCAAAGAATATTGAATATACCTCGGACTGTCAGAAGAGCAAACAAGTCTCTCTTGGAAGAAGTACAGCCAGAGTGCTCCTTAGAAGCAAGGACGGTGAGACTGTCTCACATACTTTGTACATGTTATCAGGAGGCATCAGTCCCTGGAGAAGGACATCATGCTTGGTAAAGTAGAGGGTCAGCAAAAAAGAAGACGACCCTCAGTGAGATGGAGTGACACAGACTCCAACAATACACTCAAGCATAACAGCGATTGTGAGGATGACGCAGGACCAGGCAGTGTTTCATTCTGTTGTACGTAGGGTCACTATGAGTCAGAACTGACTCGACAGCACCTAACAGCAACAGCTCCATTTCATTCTTCAAGATGCAAGCATCACCTCTGGGGACCCTCTGACCTTTTTGTCCTGTCTTCATTCTCTATTCCCATATACTGCCTTGTAGCTGTATCAGGGTGCTTTTTTACAGCATGTTGTAGTCATGACTTTTGTCTGACTGTTCTAAACTGTAAGGTTCTTGAACACTTAAGACTTTCTTATACGTTTCTCAATTCCCAGCCCCTAGAACCATGCCTGGTACTCAGTATGCACTTCAGTGTTTGTTGAATGAAACAAAGTATAAATGAGGTACTTTGCACACAAGCTTTGAGAGTACACATGTACTAACATGACTTCTACTCATAATGTGAATCAGTTTCTCCTGCCCAAGACTTTTAAAATACAAGTTTGGCAAAATTGGTAGGTCATGATGCCCTATAAAAAGGACACAAGTTAAATATCCCCTGGGTACGTATTTCAAATTCTACTTTTTAAAATCCTCAGAAGTTAAATTTTTATTTCTTTTAAATATATGAATTAGGTCAGCTAGATATGAGCCTTCAAAAGAATCCTGGGAAGACTGAAAGAACCCGTCTCATTTACAAGGCACTTGGTCCGCTGTGAGCTTGGTTTTTAGAGGTGAACAAGTTGCTGAGCACTGTAGTGTGTATCAGCTCACCTTCAAGAAGAAAATGCTCAGAAGTGAAGGTGGAGGGAAACAGGATAGGACTGGAGAGGAGGACAGAAAAGAGATTTGACCCTCCAAATGTATGGCTGATGGGAGGAAAAGGATGAATCAGAGCATTTGTGTCCACAACCCCCTGCTGTGTCCTTGCCAAGAATGGGCAGGCTTCTGCTCATTCATCCTTCCCAAACCTGAGTCCCAAGTGCCTTCCTCTGTGAAACATTTAATTTCCAAAGCAATTATCTTCAAACTGACTCTGTTAGCAAACTACCATGTGCCTGTCCGGAAAGTATAGATAAGCAGTTGGCCACATAGCATTGTTTTGGAGTCCACTTCTGCCTGTTTGACCCCACAGATACTAGCACATTTATAAATCTTCACTGCCTCCTGAAGCCACTGTACTTACTTTAGTGAGAACAGAGGGCTTTTACTAATTTGGAATTGGGTTTCATTTTGTATTTTAGGAGGTCGATCTTACTAATCCCAAGACATTTAGAAACCTGGCTAAGCCAATGGGAGCACAGACGGATGAACGATTAGCTCAGTATAAAAAGCGATATAAAGACTGGGAAGATCCTAATGGTAGGTACCTTTTCTGTCATTGAACTTTGTACCTAAGTTTCAAAAGTAAGCCATTAGTTAGTGGTCTGATATCCTTTCATCCTTCCTCAGATAGTTTATATATCATTGATGATATATATATATATCAATCATACGGGCACACATATATACAACTTACTCAAGTAGAAAAATTAGTTTTGCATGACTACGTAAAGCCATGCTTAGAAGGTAGCTTGTCCCAGTACTGGCAGGAAACTCTTCTACATTAACAAGGTCATCTAATTAAATTGAGTATCTGCTTTGTATAGGGCAGAAATTCCCCACCTTAGTTTGCCATGCTTTTACACCAGGAACTACGCTCTTATTTATTGACTCTTTTAATTTTATTGAGGCACTTTTTAGAATCCTTTTGCTTTTAAAACAATGAATTGACTACCTTCTAAAACACTATTTATTATATTTCATGTTTATTGTATGTCTCCCTGAAACAAAGAAAAAAACTGAGCCTAAACCTAATATCCCTGTGTGAACTCTTTTTTCTGCCAAAGAAAAGTACCTAGTAAAAATTAACACAATATTCAGAGGCAACAATTCAGAGAAATATACAAGTGTAAAACCAGTACCTAATAAAATGTAGCTATAGGTCAATATCCTGCTTTAGCAGAAGATAGTTTACTATTAAGGGTTAGCTACTACAATAAAGGGGCCCTGGTGGTGCAGTGGTTAAGAACTACAGCATCCTACAGCTGCTAACCAAAAGGTCAGTAGTTCAAACCCACCAGCCATTCCTTGGAAACCCTATGGAGCAGTTCTGCTCTGTCCTGTAGGGCCACTATGAGTCAGAATCGACTCCACGGCTCAACAGTTGAAATTGATGAATGTGTTAAGTTTTGGGAAAAAGGCAGTTGGATTACTGCCGGATATATAAATGAGGGGTAGCAGTATCATCATAAAGATTTGCTACAATTGCCAGTAGTAGCTTCAGCATGGTTATCACATACTCTGGCATTTTAAATCTGTTAATACCAATTTTGTTTTTTATATTTCCTCTTTTATTTTGGCTTTAATTATGCTTTAATTTTTTTGAACAGGAGAAACTCCAGCCTACCACTATGGGACCCACTATTCATCTGCAATGATTGTGGCCTCGTACCTTGTAAGGATGGAGCCTTTCACACAGATATTCTTAAGGCTACAGGTAAAACCTTAAATTTGGAATTTCTCCATTTTTTTTAAGCCCAGCTTTTATTTAAAATTGTTAGTTTTTTTTTTTTTTTTAAATGTCATTACCATACATTACTAGAAGCCCTGTGAAGTTTTAGTGACAAAAGTAGTGAAACAGAATTAAAGCAGAATTTCACTAGGCCAAAATTAATGAACAAACTAGAATTGGTTTAGAATAAGCAAGTGAAGGGGTCCTTTAATCAGATTACTAGGTAGCGTATGCTTTCAAGCCAGGTATAGGGAGTTCAGCTCTAACTGGCTGAATTCAACAGATGTTAAATAAAAAGTGATGTATTCTAGCTCATTTGTTGTCTTCTCAATTATAATTGGTTTTCTCCACATTCTCTTTATTCAGCAGACATTTACTGAATACTTACTATGTGCCAGGCACTATTCTAGTGCTTAGGGTTCATCAGTAAATAAAGATACATACCCTGCCTTGTAAAGCTTATATTTTAGTTGAGAGAGACAAACATAATAAATAAGTAAATTGTAAAGTGTTTAAAAGGTGAAAAATGCTATTAGGAAAATACAGATTGGGAAAAGGAGGAAGGGGAGGGTGGGAGCAGGTGGTGGTGGTGGTGGCGGGATGCAGTTCAACATAGAGTGCTCAGAATAGGTCTCTTTGAAAAGGTGACGTCTGAGCAAAGCCCTGAAGGAGGTGAGGGAGATAGCCGTACAGATGTCTGCAGGAGGGATCTTCCAGGCAGAAGTAACAGCCAGTGCAAAGACCCCAAGGCTGGCACGTGCCAACAGGTAGAGGACCAGCCTGAGGCCAGTGTGTCAGAGCAGAGGGAGTGAGGAGAAAAAGCCATAAGGCAAAAGGTCAGAGAAGCAAGAGGGGCCAGATCATGACAGGCCCATTGTGTGAGCTTTGGCATTTTCTCAGAGTAAACTCTATCATAAAGACAAATATTCTGTGTTCACTTAAAACATAGCAGAGGACGTTTGAGGAATGGGGTTGAGGGGGAGATATATACAAAGCTGCACAGACAAAAGTCTTTTTTGTTTATCAGTCTATAACTTCTTGATCACCTTTCCTAATTCTCCCTTTGTGGAGATTAGCAATTAATTCCTTGGTGTGAGAACTTGAATGTCATGTTAATTTATAAGATGAAATAAACATTTACATAACTTTAATATTTGTAGCTACATATGGTATCAGAATCTTTTCATAGGACAATACCATCGAGCTATGGAAGAGTTCATATTCTTTATAATCTTACCCTCTCTCAAACGCTAATATTTTTTAAAACAACTGTTTTTTAAGTCTTTGTGTGTGAATTTCACTTTGATTACAAAAAATATATGTCTTGAACACCCTTTATAAGGAGTTTCCCAAAGAGAATTCGATTAAGATTCCTTTTGTCATCATTACAATTTTATGTGTTTGATGTAAGATGATAGAAAATTGAAATATCATGCATAATTATTTGGGGGTTTCAAGCCCTTAGTCTTGGCATGCTGTGAGATGGGAATGGTTCCCTAATAGCGAGGTGCCGTCTCATTCTGCCCCACAGGGCGGCCACTTTGACCTGGCTGACCGGATGTTTCACAGTGTGCGTGAGGCCTGGTATTCAGCATCGAAGCACAACATGGCAGATGTAAAAGAACTGATCCCAGAATTTTTTTACTTACCAGAATTCCTGTTCAATTCCAACAACTTTGATCTAGGTATGTAAGAGCTGGGGCACTACTTTAGGAATGTTGGCTGGGAAAAGACCGTTAGAAATAAGTGACTTTTCTGAAGACTGTGTGTAGCAGACACTGATGAGAAAGGAAGAAATTTCCTTGTGGTTTCAGTTGCTTTTATTTACTATAGTTGAATGTGTGCAATTACATATAAAAAGAAAAAAGCAAACTTATGCCCTAAAAAGCTGTTTCAAGCGTAGAGTCTGGGTGACATTTAAAAATTGACACAGATTACAGTAACATTCAGAGTATTGTTATTTCAATGAAAATGAAGGTGAGGTGAAAATTTATTTGAAAACTATTACTATTGAAACCCAGTAATAGCGAAGTGTGGTCTGTTCAAATTTTTTTATGTTTTGTTTTCATCTGATATACTGCCAGACCCATTCTCAGATTGCTTGCTAATGTGTTTTAAATTAGAATTTCAGAATAACAAAGTAAATCCCCTTTCTTTATCCCATTAGGGTGTTATTTTCTAGAAAAACAGGCCCAAAGCAACACTTATGAAAGAGAAATTCCATCAGTACCCTGCTCTTTTTTCTATTACCCAGAAGTTAGAGGAAGCTGACTTGACTTTGGTTACAGTTCCTTGGAACACAGTTTGTTGATCTAATATGTTTCTGAGTATTTCTTTAAAAACATATCAAAATGCCATTGTTTCCACTTTAGAATACTCCTAACAGATATTGTTCTGTTTTCACACTCCATATTTTCTACTGTTTTTAAGAGTTCAACATATAAATCATTAATATATTACTTCAAAACGTTTCATTAACGAAAATTCAGGGAAATATTCATATCTATACATGTGTTATTTTCCTTTTTGAATTTTGTTTTGAAAAAATAATTTTTATTTGTTTGTCTATCAGCAGTCCTAAACTTATGAAACTGTAACTCCAGGTCTACTGGGAAAGATAAGAAGACTTTCTCAATAGCCCCAGCAAAAGTCCTGAGATTGAGTCTCATTACCTCTGATTGGACCTGGAGCTCACCCTGAGCAGCTAAAGATTCCAAGTTCTAGGATTTAGAGCAAAAACAGCAAATACGTTATATGTGTTTGAATAAGGTTATTTTTAGCGTAAGGTATTTTCACTTAAAATTCACCTTTGGAGAATGCTGCCCTCTTCAGGCATATCACTTTAAAAGAGACAAATATGGAGAGGTGCAGAAAGAAAGAGATACCCCTAATCCTCCAGAAACGCTGGACCAATTATGATAATTGTGTTGCAGGAGTGTTGAGGCCAGACCACTTGTGAACACAATGAAACAATCCACTTTTAAACAAGTAAATAAGAGAAGGGTCACGTATTTTTGTCATGCTTTTTCTTCATAACAAATCATCGTCCCTCCTTGAAATCACACACTTCAAAAAACATGATTTGCGTATAAGAACTAAAACCATAAAACTCTAACAAGAAAATATAGGGATACATCTTCATGATCTTGGATTTGGCCCTGAATTCTGAGAGATTATATGAGAAGCACGAGCAACAAAAGACAAAATAGATAAATTGGACTTCATCAAAATTAAAAACTTTTACACATCAACAATAAAATATTAAAAAAAAAAAAAAACTTTTACACATCAAAGGACTATCAACAGTGAAGAGACAGCCTACAGAATGGAAGAAAATATTTGTAAGTGATATGTCTGATACATCTAGTATCGAGAATATATAAAACCAAAAAAAAACCAAACCCTTTGCCGTCGTGTTGATTCCGACTCATAGCGACCCTACAGGACAGAGTAGAACAGCCCCATAGAGTTTCCAAGGAGCCACCTGGTAGATTCGAACTGCCGACCTTTTGGTTAGCAGCCGTGGCACTTAACCACTACACCACCAGGGTTTCCAGAATATGTAAAGAACTCTTAAAATTCGACAACAAAAAGACAAAACAACCCAATTTTAAAAAAGGAAAAAAAAAAAGAAGACTTGAATAGACATTTCTCCAGAGAAGATATCCTGATAGCTAATAAGCACATGAAAAGATGTTCGCCATCATTAGTCAGTGGGAAAATGCAAATCACCTGAATATATACAGGTACTGACATCAGGTGCTCAAACAAATACACGTATACACATGTTCATAGCAGCATTATTCATAATAACCAAAAGGTGGAAACAGCCCAAATGTCTATCAACACCTGAATGGATGAACAAATTTGTGTGTATGTGTGTGAAAAAGGAAATGAAATGCTGATAAATGCTGCAACATGGATAAACCTCAAAAACATTATGCAGAGTGAAAGTAGCTAAACACAAAAGGTCACCGATTATAGGATTCTGTTTATATGAAATATCCAGAATAGGTTCATCCATAGAGACAATGCAAATTGATTACTAGGAGCAGGGGAGAGGAAGAAATGGTGACTCCTTAACAGGTACAGCAGTTCCTTTTTGGGTGATGAAAATGTTTTGGAACATAGATAGCAGTGGTGTTTGTACAATATATTGTGAAAATACTAAATGTCACTGGACTGCTCACTTAAAAAGGATTAATTTTATGTTGTATGAATTTGCCTCAATTGAAAAAAAAAACACTTTGCCTCTCCATCCAGAAAAGATAGTTAATGGTGTAAAAGAAAGAGCACTTGGATTTTTTCCCTGAATCGGGGGTGAGTTACATTCACCCTGGTCTTCTTGTCCTTAACCCTTGTCTACCTATGCAGGGAAGCTGTGGAGTAGTAAAGTTAGACCAAGGGTTTTCTACAGACTTCGTTACCGTTAAATAACATTTTCAAAATGTAGATAGTGCTGATAAGGAAATGAGATTACATCACGTAAGCATTCAGGGATCATGAGCAAAATTTTGAAAAGTAGATTACATCTCAAGTAGCCTGGGGTTTATTACCTACTTCTTATTAGCAAAAAAATTCTAATGAGACTTTTCACATATAAAAAATCAGGGCTGGACAAGGTTTTCTAGGGGTTTAGGGTGAGAGTGTAAAGTGTGTAAGTTGGTGGAGGGGGGTAGGGGAGGGGGTTGTAGTAACCTGTTCTATTTTCTTTTTTAAATCATCTATGGTCATTTGTTCCAACCAAGTCAAGACATTCCTTTAAACAGGAAACTGATTTTTGTATCTCTCACTTAATACCACATTGTAAATAAGCCATGAAATAATGAAAAAAAGGGAAATATTTATATTGGCCCTCACTTGGTGCTGCTTCTGTGTTCTAAAATTTGAACAGTTGTACTTCTCTATGAAAATTTCTAATATGACTAGTTATCTAACCAACTGCTGCTAAGCTAGTGAGTCAACATTATTGTTTATAGAGTCATTTTTTCACAATGATAATCTGGTTGTACCTAGAAAAACTCTATACTAAAGTGACTTCTTTTGGTGTTATTTTAGAAAAAGGAAAAAGCTTCTTTCCTCCGATGCCAGACCCATTTACCATGTTTTGTTGTGGATAGATTTCATAGCTAACAGTCTCTTTAATGTCTTAAAGAATATCTGGCTATAACTTAAAATAACAGTTTACATGAAATAAATAGTATTGGCATGCATTAGCACAACTTGGTGTTTTTGTTTCTGCTGGGTAGGCCCATAGTCTTTCCAAATGTCTTTTTTTTCCCCTATTAAATAATACAGTAACAGCAAAAAGTTTTATATGGTTTCAGGTTTTGTTTTTTAAATGAAAATTCTTACAGCAAAACATTTGCCAGTTCTTTAGAATCCCTGTCAGAATTTTAAGAATCAGAAATATGAGAAACTGCATGTATTGCAGATATCCCCGGGAGACACCAGTGGTTTCGTTTGCTCATAAGGGAAGAGAACATTCAAACTGAAAATGACTGAGGAGGCAGATATTCTTTCACTAGCCTCTATGCGAATGGCAAAAACTTGTCCAAACTTCAGGAGAAGAAATTCAGTACTAGTTAACTGCTGATGACTCACCAATCTTTAAAAGCCTAAGTAAAGAAGATTTTAGAGAAGTTGTTCATGATCTTCCAAATGAGCAGTTTTTCCAAACTCAAAACAGTAGCCCTGTGGAAATGCTGCATTAAAAAGGAGCCCTTTGGTCAATTAAATTTCAGCAGTGTTATGTATAATATCCCACTCTTAGAGAAAGGCAGTGCATATTAGCATATTTAAGTCTGAGAAGTCTTGCAAGATAGAGACTTGTTTTTATTGTTGTTAGGTGCCATTGAGTCGGTTCCAACTCATAGCAACCGTATGAACAACAGGAAGAAACACTATCTAGTCCTTTACCGTCCTCACAATCACTGCTACGTTTGAGTCCATCGTTGCAGCCACTGTGTCAATCATCTGATGGAGCGTCTTCCTCTTTTTCAGTGACCCTCTAACTTAGCAAGCATGATGTCCTTCTCCAGGGATTGGTCCCTTCTGATAACATGTCCAAAAGTACGAGAGATGAAGTCTCACCATCCCAGAGACTTGCTTAACTTTGTACAACTCAGCATTTCCTGAGGTCATATGACCCTGAAAGCCCCCAGTTTTGCATAACACTTAATAACATTCCCCTGAGGGGGTGCTGTAAGGGGAAGTGTTGGGGAAATGACTGAGTATGTGATCACTGAGGGTCCTTTCTGGTGGTGAAATTTTATACTTCTGATGATGACTCTAACCCTGTTGCTTTGATACGAAGTTATTATTTATCCCATTCTTTTTTTTTTTTTTTTAATATATCCAATTGCATAGGCTGTAAACAAAATGGCACCAAGCTTGGAGATGTAATTCTTCCACCTTGGGCAAAAGGGGACCCACGAGAATTCATCCGAGTCCACCGTGAGGTAATGGGAGCACATGAATTTCATTTTGGGCATTGACCACGGTACAAAGAGAAAGCCTTGAGCTATGTATTACCCATTTTAAGTTACTAGTATCATTTGCATTATTTTTAGTTATTTTATTTCCTACTGGCCGCTTTTCTTTTACTTTATGAGCAAATAATAAAAGTCAGCTGGTGACTAAACCCACCTGTGTTTTTAAATTACAGGCTTTGGAATGTGATTACGTGAGTGCCCATCTGCACGAGTGGATTGACTTAATCTTTGGCTATAAACAGCAAGGCCCTGCTGCAGTAGAAGCTGTAAACGTCTTCCATCATCTTTTTTATGAGGGTCAAGTGGATATCTACAACATAAATGACCCATTAAAGGAGACAGCTACCATCGGGTTCATTAATAACTTTGGTCAGATCCCCAAACAGGTGTGAATGTTCATTTCTTTTCATCTAAATACTCTAGTTCATTTGTTAATCCCTGTAATATTCCTATAGAGAGTGAATCACCATATAATAACTAAGTTTAGACTAAGTACCATAAACATCACCCAGTATGTTCCTAGACCATTACTTTCTCCTTCTTTTTATAGTTTGGATAAATAGAAATATTGTTGTTTAAAGGGAATCATCATTTGCAGACTAGTATGTGGCATGCTTTCCTTTACCTGTACAAGACCTGATAGGAAGTAGGTAGAGCACAGTTGGAGAAGCAGAGATGGGGTATAAAAATGGCGTGGCAAGGGCGTCTGACCTCTTAACTTCACAAGGGGAACAGAGAATTACCATCAGCTCAAGGCTGAGTCCTGTGAGGCAGAGGTCAAACATACCTCAGCCCTCCAAACTTTTTACCAATTTTGACACCAGCCGTCCCTCCCACAGCACTCTCTGCTTCTCTGCAGGGTTCGATAATTCTTTGCAATGGCCACACAGAACTCACAGACCATATTCACAGTTTTGGAATTTATTAGGGAAGTAACAAGTTACAGTTCAGGATCAAGAATGACTCAGGATACAGTTCTTCAGTCAGGACAGCTTCTCAGACATGCCCGCAGGCAGGCTTCTCTCTGGCCCTCAGCCTCTCACCTGGCCTCTGCCCTGCTCGGGCAAGTGTTAAAGCTCTTTAGCTTGGCCAATAGGTGCCTGGGGGCACCCCACTCTGCCAGTAAGCCTCAGCCCGAAGGCACTCAACTCTCTTGCCCTGTGGTTTGGAAATCCCACCATGCTGTCTCCTGCTGGTCTCCTGGTTCTGCTGCTATTGGTTCTCTGCCATGCTTGCCACCGCTGCTTTCTATCTTGCGCCGTCTCCAGTGTTACAGCTCTCTGTCTTCTGGATCTAGGAGGTTCTCAGTGCAAGGAACCCAGGTCCGAAGGATGTACTCTGCTCCCAGCCCTTCTTTCTTGGTGGTAGTGAGGCTCCCCGCTTCTGCCTCTTGGATGGCTCATTTTAAGCCTGGCGGGATGGCAAAACTGACCAATTCCCTTGTTAGGGTTCCATACACCTTATTTTCAAGGTCCCGCCCCTATAAGTGTGCCATGTACCTTTCCCAGCCACCATCTGGAACCTGGAGAGGAAGACTAAGAGCTTATATAACCTCTCAGTAGCCAGGTTTAACCCCCATGCAGTAGATCTCACATCTTCAGTGAAGAGCAAACATCTGTTGAGCAACTTTATTACGTCTTTCATCCCTGTAGTCCAGGGTGCACCAGGAGGGGTAGAATGCACCTGGAGTCACCGCAGCACAGTGTGAAGAAGGCACATTCCGCCAGGCATTTCAACTGCCTACTTCTCCCAAGTGCGGAGGCTATTACTCTTTGGCGCTGGCTTTCCTTCCCTGTTCCTGTTTCAGATCTCTCTCCTGGGCTCCCTTTTTGTAGGTTAACCAACCTTGAGCTTTTCTAGGGTTGACAGTTGTGAACACGCAGAACAATGGCAAGTCTTAGGGTGTGGAAAAGCCCCAAGAGACAGCAGGATGGCCTAGAACTGCTCTGTTCACAGTGCCATTGGATACCCCAATGAAGGAAACACATTTACTTTTAAAGTAAGATGTGTGTTGATAAACTCTAGTCACAGTTGAAGAATTGTAGTTAAACCTTTCTTAGTTAACACTTTACTTTGTTTTGAGGGCTGCAGGAGCAGGAACCACGTTTCATTGCCCCTGGGAAACAAATATTCTCAACAAAAAAGCCAGGGCACTTGTGCTGTCACAGGATTTTTGTGCCACTGTTGAGTAAAGGAGACAGGCAGTCCAGCAGATACAAATTTAGATATCAGTGTATTCTAGAACATTCCAGTGGCTAATAGTATTTGCAAGTGGAGCCATCCTAGAAAATCCAGGTTTTATAGTCACTGTAGTTTTATACCTTTATGTACCCACAGCCTGGCACAGTGCTCTTACCTTAGGGCTCATGTAAAATTTCTTCAGTAAATGTTTATTCATGAAGATGCTTGGGAGTGTGTGTGTCATTTCATACAGCTTCAAATTCTTGTGTCATTTTTAACGTTTATAAAAAATAACAGAACCCTGATCTATGCCAAAGTATGTGGATAAAATATAGGCACAAATGTTTAAAGGTTTGGGGGCTTAAAATGTATATCTTCCTCTATACAAAGCAATTTTTCTACTTTTTCCTCCTGAAAATCCAAAAGTCAAATTCACTAAGTGTGATGGCAGTGTATTCGTCTTCAGTCTCATTTAATCTAAGGTTTTTTTTTTTTAAAGAAAATATCTTTGTCAAACAATAGTTTTCCAACAGAAAGGACTCTATGCTTGTTTTGAAGATCTACAATATTTTAAAAGTAGTAATCTTAAATGCACATTAATATTTTTTAATCCTTAAGAAATACTGAGTAGAGATGCCAAGGATTTCTATTTTCTTTTTTTTCCTTTATAACATGACAAAGTGTGTGTGGGGGGTGGGGGGCAACAAATGTGTAGCATTTAAAAGATATCAAAAGAATGTTATTAAACTGTATGGAGAAGGCCATGCTGAAGCCAGAAGTAATCCAGTTAAGGAGTATGTCTGCCTGCCAGCAGGGACACCTGATAGTGTTGGGCTCTAAAGACTATTAGATTTTTAGGAATCATTGGAAGATAATTATCAATTGACTATAGTTTGAATAGATTAACTTTTCAGGAGTTGTCATGAATTAAGTTTAGCACAGAGCCTGATACCCAGGCTGTAGTATCACAGTTGTGTCCCTCCTTAATAAGTCATAAGATCTCTGGCAACCTTCTTAGCTGCTTTGAATTTCTTTCCTCAGCTGAAAAATAGGGATAATAAAGTACCTAATAGTTATTATAAAGTTTAAGTGAAATAAGAACAGAATGCCGGCACATAAATGGGCTTTTATTATGTTAGCTTTAGAATAAAATGTTACATTTTATTATAAGTGTGTCGTCATCTCTCATACCAGTTATTTAAAAAACCTCATCCACCAAAGCGAGCAAGGAGTCGACTAAACGGAGACAATGCTGGGATCTGTCTCCCACCAGGATCTACAAGTGATAAGATCTTTTTCCATCATCTGGACAATTTGAGGCCTTCTCTAACACCTGTAAAAGGTAAGATGACAGAACGTCATGACTTTGCGTGATTATTTAATAATCCTAGTTTAGCAATATTTGCTTTTTAATAATAATGTAATTTGTAATAAGTGCTATTATACTTTTTGTGCTAAAACACCAAATGCTTGTTAGATTTTTTTGGTTTTTTGCCTGTTGGATTCTTGTATCAAAAAGAATCAAACAGGTTTTCTCCTCATGCTAAGATAGTGAAAACTCTAAAACATCAAAATCTTGTAACTTCAACTTCATATGATAAATGTAGAACAGATTGTGTCTTTACTTTTCATCTTCATGTATGTATGTTCTGCCAATTAGAAGTACCGGTAAGAGGACTGCATATTTAATACACCAATTAAAGAACATCTATCTTTTACCTGATAATATTGTGCATTATCTAAAAGCACTTTTTTTGAGTGGATTTTTTGTTCTTAGAATAAAAAAAAATGTTTTTGCAAAGTCTTGAAACTTTCACTTAAAAAAAAATCCTAAAAGTTTCAAAGTCTGGTTAACTGGATTGCCTACCAGCTGGAGGCCACTTCGCCTCATCATACACGCTCTGCTGTGTGCCAGCTGTGGTCACTTCCCAGCAGCCATCTTGCTCTGGAGGACAAGTGTAGTCATCAGAGTTCTGTTTGCAGAGCGGGGCATCTGTGCTTCAGGAAATACCATGGCCTTCCTTGGGGAAGTCTAAGGGCTGTAACTTGGGAGGTACTAAAAGCCTAGATTGGGTGATGGTCTGTGCCACCAGTGACATTCTGGGGAGCATCCTAGATTATTCTTTGCAGCCTCAGGCATCAAGAAGGAAGACCTAAAAAGAACAAAGAAAATGTCAGCACCACAAATAAAAAGCACTACAGAATGACAGCAACAAACTCACATCTGTCAATAATTACACTGAATGTAAATGGACTCAGTATACCCATAAAGAGGTGGAGAGTGACAGAATGGATAAGAAAACAGGATCCATCAATATGCTGTCTACAAGAGACACACCTTAGAAACAAACATATGAATTTATTAAAAGTCAAATGTTGGAAAAAAAATATATCAAGCTAACAACTACCAAAAAAGAGCAGGAGTGGCAATGCTAATCTCAGATAAAATAGACTATAAAACAAAATCCACCATAAAAGACAAAGAAGGACACTATATAATGATTAAGGGGACGATCCATCATGAAGACATAACCATAATAAACATCTATGCACCCAGTGACAGGGCTCCAAGATACATAAAACAAACTCTAAAGAGAAATTAACAATTCCACAATAATAGGAGACTTCAACACACCACTCTCAGTAAGGGACAGAACAACTAAGAAGAAACTCAGCAAAGATACAGAAGACCTAAAGGGCACAGTCAGCCAACTTGACCTCACAGACATATATAGAACACTCCATCCA